>NC_134080.1:28647660-29021858 GCF_000715075.1 Nicotiana tabacum
TTATATTGAAAATGGCCAATGAATGCCTGTGCCAAATCATCCCATGTATAACATCGGCCGGGGTCTTGCCTCGTGTACCATTCCAGCGCGGACCCGCTCAGGCTTTGACCGAAATATGCTATCAATAATTCATCCTTTCCCCCAGCACCTCTCATTTTGCTACAAAAGCCACGCAGATGGGCTACTGGGTCACCGTGCCCCTCATACAAGTCAAACTTCGGCATTTTAAACCCCGCAGGCAACTGAACATCAGGGAAAGGGCACAAATCTTTGTATGCAACGCGACTTGGTTACCTAAACCATGCATGTTCCTGAAGTATTGCTCCAGGCTTTTAACTTTACGAATCACTTCCTCCTGTTCTGTATTCTTAACCGGTTTCTCAACCTCTCCGGGATTTCAAAATGGGGCGAATAGGTATATGGCTCAGGCGCTTTGAAAGTGGGTTTGGGAGGGTAATATTGGGTGTCGTGAGCCTGGAATAACGGCTCACTGGACGATCTATGTAGTGGGGCTGGGGGAGGTGCCACAAAGACTGGAACCATGAGTGGTGGAGGGTTCTATTTGGGGGGTGGAGCTGGGGGAGCATATGAAGTGGTACCATAACCTTGGGAGTGATAGGGGAAAGCTGAAGATGGGTGGGGAGTGGTAGGCTCCTGCGCTTGAGCCAGGGGTGGGATGTAAGATGGATTAGTGGGACATAGTGGTTCCGGATGTCCCTGAGACCATGCCTGATGCATTTCAGCCATTTGTACTTTTAATTTCCTCATCTCTTCTTTCATAGCACCCACATCTGTTACCTCAACTTTATTTGAAGGGTCTACGATGCTGATTTCCGAATCCTGCCCTGTAAGTTTTACTTGATCTTTCGACCGGGTGTTGTATGGGTGAGTTGCCAGAATTGCCAATCAACTAACCACCTGCCTGGACTCACACATTTAGACAACCACTTTGTTAGCGATTAAGTTTTAACAGATTTAGCAACCGCACGTTGGCATGAATGCACTTATACAGTAAATCATTTCTATTATGCGTTTGCTCGATTGCATGCGTCATCCCGACACTTCGTTCCTCGTTTCTTTTTACCCTTCTTTCAAATTTCATCACCTTATCCCTTTCTTGTGCTCTTCTCCTTCATTTGTTTCTTTATCTTTTGTGTTCCCGCTCATTTCTCTTTTGTTTTTCCCCTTTTTTCTCTCTTTCTCTCTTTCCTTGGTTTTTCTTCTTTTTCTTCTTTTTTCTTTTTTTTTTCTTACGATTACGGTCGAATCCTATGGAGATTGCCTATGTATCATGACCCCGCACGAATCAGACCAAGCGTAGTTCATGAAAATAAATGCAAAAATAAAGGGCGGAAATAAGATTTTTTTTTGAAATTTTCAATTTTCATTACTAAAACAAACTATTACAAACTCAACACTTTTCGGAATGAAACTAACAGACGCAAATTAAAAGCAATCACAGACTCTAAGACTGCAGACGTACTTGACCTGGCAAGATAACGGACATACGAAAGACTGACTCAAAATGGTAGAAAATTACGGACACGGACTATGCATACTCTAGTGCTTCAAACTTAGGTGTCCGCGGGGCGTCGTTCGGCCTCGCCGCGGGCCTAGGATCCAAATCCCTTTCAAGATGCTCTAATTCATTCATGGTTCGCTTCACATGGATCATTACTGCTGAGACAAAAGTAGTATAGGTCATGTTTTCACAAACCTGGCACCTCCTGAAAATGGCATGAGCAATGGCTCTGATCCCGTCTCTTGTTTGCTTCTTTTCTATGAGCAAGTGCCTTATCTGATCACTGCACGTCTTTAAAGCTCGAGAGTCCTGCAGGTGTTGGTCTTGCAGCCGCTGCACTTCTACCTCCATTTGGGCCAACAAGTCGTAACAATGTCCACTTTCAATTTCAAAATCTCTAGCCTGCCTAACCGCTTTACCCTCAAGGGCAACCGCTTTTCTCTTTAAATTGGCGATAATTTTCTCATGGTCCCTTTTCAACTGATTCAAGTACTGGCGACGCTCCTCTGTTCTTGTAGCCCATTGTGCTTTAAGTTCTGCCATGACATTATCAGATTTTCCTAATTCGCCCCGCCATTCCCTGACTTCGTTTTCCAATTTTTTTATCATCTGCTCATCGGATCGGCTCCTCGGTTGCTTATCGACGATTATCTTCAATTGCTGGATTTCGGCCTTTGGTGCTTCATTTTCTCGAGACAGTCTATTCTTTTCCCCTTGATCCGTGGCAACCTGTACACTGTTCTCGAATTTCAGACTCTCAACTTGCTGCTTCAGTTTACCAATCTCAACTCGATAGCCTTCTTCCTTTGCTAACCAATCCCACTGCTCTTGGGATGACCTGGCAAAATCTTCGAGATGAGGTCGTTTAGCCGGTCTTCCACATGCCACATAACCTATGAACGAATCATGATACCCTGGGGCAACTTCCCCTTTAACACTATCAGACACACAAGTGTTCGCCATCAAGTTTTGACACTCACTCCAGATTTGGCGAATCTCTTCCTCGAGGAACCGACCGTCAGGACTAATTTCGACCACTTGGGTACTCAAATCTTCATCTCTCGGTACTACTTGATACCTCCCGAGTTGCCTCAGAACCCGATATGGTGCATAGGGCTGGATGCTTTTGAGTCCCATCAACAAAAAATGCGGTCGGGCTGCTGGCATGTATATAACTTCCTCGACAGGCAACCATCCAAGCACCCACTGTATCTGGCTGGCAGTGAGGTTCCGAAATAATGATGTCCAGGCCGTGACTCCTTCAGGTAGACTTTGCCCCTTTGATTCTTGTGTAAAATTTACATATACAAGTTTTCTCAACTGAACCATAACTCAATAGCTGAGAGCGAAGGCACAAATGCTCAGTCATCCACATTTGTAACAACAAGTTACATCCCTCAAAAAATTTGCCCCCAACTTTGCACGCAGTGAGAGCTCGGAAGATGTCAGTCACGATCATAGGTGCTAAAGTGCTTTTTCCCATGTTTTGCAAGGTACTGACGACCCCTGCTACTTTCAAATCAATATTACCATCTTTCCTTGGGAATATTATGAGGCCTAAAAAGGCTATCATAAAAGCCACTCGTCTGTGTTCCTCCCATTTTTGTCGGTTACTTCTACTGCATAGCTTAAAATCTGGATTATTGAACCCGCCCACGTGGCCATATCTATCATATATGAAGCGGAAACTGCAGAAACCCTTTGCAAAATCTAGATGATGAACTGTTCGGGGTATTTTCAAGGAATCCAAGAACCGGTGTATGGTAATGGCCCTAGGAGCAATTAAGTATTTGAACCTCAATGGAGCTTGATCACTTCCGATGTACCCCGCTATCTATTCCAATGTCGGGGTGAGCTCAAAGTCTGAGAAATGAAATATATTATGTGCCAAATCCCAATAAGCGACCAATGCCCTGATAATATCCCCTCGAGGCTGAATGTTTAATAAATCCGGAAGGTCTTTCAAATATTTTTTCACTTCGTCTTGCCCCTCTTTGCCTAAGTCATTCCACCATAATTGCAGCTCAAAAGGGATTTTGGTCATTATTGAAAAGGGCTCATTTACCATCGTGTTCATCCTGCACATTTATTAAAGCGTTTAAGAAAAACTTTTATTTGACTCCAAAAAAAACTATCTATATTATCGACTCAAAATTACCCATATATTTTCAAATGAAGAACTCAATTCTCAAACGCGGCCTTTCAGCACTTCGAGAACAAAGATTGTAAAGCCGCGGAAGTCAACCGGTCACACATCAAAAAGTGACCAAGATGGCCGTTTTTGCAAAGTCAGCCTTCCAGCGTCCCCAAATTACTTGTTTTTATTTAAGATAAAAGACCCGATATTGCAACACGGCCTTTCAACGCCTCGAGGACGAAAACTTAAGGTTGTGAGGGTCGAAAAAAATATGAAAACATGACCAAAGTTGGCTATCTATGCAAGGTCAGCCTTCCGGCATTCCGTTTGGGAACATTTGGCTATTTTTGACAAAAACGGCATCACCTGGTTTATTTATGACAAAATTAAAATTTTGATATTTTCAGGTTATTTTTGCAAAAGGGGAGGTTGGACCCGATGAGGGTTGCCTACGTATCTCACGCCCTATGAGAATCAAACCATGCGTAGTTCGGTCAAATTAACCGAACTATTTTAAAACAAGACTCTTTTTTTCCATTTTTATTTTTGGCATTTCATAAGCGAATAAAAACTATTTTTGGAAGAAAGACTCTCTCTTTTTTTCAACAAATAATAAAACAACCTATTTTCCAAACTAAAAATAAAAGACTCTTTTTTTTCTTCTTTTTTCAACAAATAATGAAACAACTTATGCTTCTCAAACTAAAACAACTTTTCTTATCCTTTTCTTTATCAACAAACAACTTTCCAAAAATAAAAGACTATTTTTTCTATTTTATTTTTTATTTTATTTTCAAAAGGAAATACAACTAAAGTATAATTTGTTTAAACAAAACATGAAAATCACAAAATTAGTTCATTTTTGCATTTTTATAATTTCTATTGGGAATTCGTCATGAACTAGTTTTCAAACAATTTTAAGAATTAATTAGTCTTCGTTTTGAAATAACTAGGATTTTATGTTAGTTTTGCATCTCCATAAAAATTAGAAAAAATTATAAAAATTGTAAAGGTAAGAAAAGAAAATAAAAAGAAAATAAGAGTAGAAATTTGGTCTTAATAGAAGACCCAAATCTGGGCCAATTTGTTGGAAACTTTCAGGCCTAAATGCCCTAAACCCGTTGCAAACTAGTCCAGCCCAAATCCCCAACTAGGTCCGGTCCCTAGTAAGTCCAAACGACGTCGTTTCCCCGGCATTCAATCACGACCGTTGGATCTCATCAATCCAACGGTCCGGATCTAACTAGGATGTTTGGTATATAAATGTCCGAAAACTTCCCTCCCTACCCCATTTGTCTCGTCTTCCTCACCCCGCCTATCCTCTCAAACCCTAATCCGCGCTGCCCTAAATCCCTCGCCGGCGGTGAACGTCACCTGCACTGTTCAAGCTCAAAATTACACCACTCGTCCTCCTCACTCTCCTCTTTCCATTGCACCCACTGGTTCCCCTCGAATAAGGCCGGAGCTCATCGAATCTTCGACTGAAGTTTCCGGTCAGATCGCAGGTTGATCCAAACCAGCCCAAAGTCATACCACACAATCCCCGGTCTTCCCTCAACACTAATCCATGATTATTTTCCTTCAAGTCTCTGTGAAACGGCTCGAATCTTAGATCTAAGAATTTCTGGCCAAAACCCTAAACCAAAATCTTTATGATTTCGAACCGTAGTATCCTTAACCATGTGTTCTCTTGTAAGAACACATGGTTAGGGATGTTGCGTGTCAAAAATCTGAAAGGATTCGGACGTTAGTGACTGGCCGGAGTTCCTCGTGCTTCTGTGAGTCTTTCCTGTTTCGTTTTACTCGCATGGTTGAAGTTTTAGTTACAGTCTTGGTTTTATTAAGTGTTCTGTTAAATTTATGATTTATTTTGTGTATTAGTATAATTCTGTCAATTGCAGTTAGTTCTGAGTTTGATATTTGTGTGAACGATTGTGAGTTTATTGGTTAAGAATTAGTTTAATTTCATTTAATATTGATCAGTAGCTTAAGTTTCGCTTCGATCAATCCTGGTTTCTGGTTTGTCCTAGTTTGATTGAGTTGGTGTATTTGAGCAATTGGAATTGGTTAGTTTTGATTAGTTGATTTCTGAGTGCTAATTAATCAATTTCAGTTAGTTTTGGATTAACTTAGGGGATTGGTTATAGCTATTAAGGATGAGGGTAGGATCAGTAACTTTGAGAAGCCTTCAGGGGTAGTTTGGGTATGGAAAAGGGTAATTCTGATAGGAATAGTAATTTCAAAGTATATGAAAGGGCAGTATAAGTATTGTATGGGTAGAAGAATACCCTAGGGCCTTCTAGAATAGGATTTCAGTGCACATTTCAGTACAATAGGGGTGCTTACTTGTTTAGCAAGTTAAGAATAGAGGGACTAAATTGAAATAAGGGAGGGACTAAAAAAGAAGGCCTAAAATCTGATCTACTCTCTCTTGTTGCCTATATAAGGGCATGAAATGCCTTGGGAAAGGGGGTTCTTCTTCTTCCTTCAGCTCTAAGCTCGAAAATCCCCACAAAAGGCTCTCCTCCCTGCTTTCAATTCCAGCTAGTCTTTCCATTCCAGTATTCAAAAAATAATAACATCAAAAATGAAGAAATCAAAAACAATCTTACAGTTCATTATTAGTTTTGGATTTCAGTTGGGTTTTGGGTTTAGCAGTATTGCAGAGGTGTTTAGGTTCAGCTGTGAGGGTTAGGAGTGCATTTGAAGTGTGTGTTGAATTGATCTGTGGAGTCTGCTTGTATTTCTGGTTTTCAAAAGCAGTTCCTGGCATGTTCTATGGTGTATATTGTTGAGTTTGTTGCTGTTGCTGTTCAAAGTAGCTGACTCCTTTCCTTCTCATATTTTCCTTTATCCAGGTACACAATTGTACCCCTGATGAATGTGAGCTCAGATAGGCAGAATTGAATTATGTGAAGAATATTACATGCAGAATTGAGTTCTGATTTAGCTAATTTCCGGATCTACGTATTCAGTGTTCAAATTCATGGATATTGTTTAAAGTTTTGTTTGCTTTAGTACTAAATGGACTATATGAACTGTTATATTTTAGAGTCATGTGAGTACTATGAAGTGAACACCAGTGTTAGTTGATTGCATGATAGATTGATAGTAATGTTGGCATGAATTGATTCAGAAATAGCTCGCATGCTTTATGTTATTGAGATTGTGTTGGATTTTGGATTGGGTTAGAAATAAAGGTATGAAAGGCTCAAAACAATTCGAATGGGTTCAAATTACAACTTCCGGAATCCTATTTCCACAACGATCACAACTTCTGCCCCAGTTTCTTGCTTGGGGATTTTTGGATTTCTATTTTGGTATGACTGAACCCCGGAGTAAGGTTGCCTACGTACCCTTTCGGGATCAAGTCAAACGTAGTTCACTGTATCGTAATTAACTTTTTTGTTGTGTTTTTCTTTCTTTCCTTTTCTTTCTCTTTCTTTTTATTTTCCTTTTATTTCTTTTCCTTTTCTTCTTCTTCCTTTTTCTTTTTCTTTTCTTTTCCCTTTGTTTTTCTCTTCTTTCTTTTTCTTTTTGTTTTTCTCTTCTTTTTTATGTTCGGCACCTATGTTCCCTGATAATGCCGTTGATTCCGAAAGAGGGGTATGAAAAATAAGTAAGGCTCAAAGGGGATAACAAGGGATAAGAGTGTTTGGATAGCAGGACAAAGCGTCTTCATCATTTCAATCTTTAAGATATGCCAAATACAAACAGATACATTCAGAAAATAAAGAAATCATACATAATATCTCTTGACCGCATCGGAATTGATGCCCATTTCTATACATTTTCCTTCCACATCTGTCAAATACAATGCTCCGTTAGACAACACTCTGGTTATTACAAATGGTCCCTGCCAGTTTGGGGCAAACTTTCCTTTTGCTTCAGCCCAATGAGGCAAAATCTGCCTCAGTACTAATTGTCCGACTTCGAATTTCCTTGGACGTACTTTCTTGTTGTATGCTCTTGCCATTCTTCGTTGGTATAGTTGGCCATGACACACTGATGCCAATCTCTTCTCGTCGATCAAACTCAACTGCTCAAGACGGCTTTTCACCCATTCATCATCATTGATCTCAGCCTCTGCAACGATTCCCAGAGACGGGATTTCCACCTCTACGGGTATTACTGCCTCGGTGCCATATACCAATAAATAAGGAGTCGCCCCCGCTGAGGTACGAACGGTGGTGCCATATCCTAACAATGCAAAAGGTAATTTCTCATGCCATTGTCTAGATCCTTCAACTATCTTCCGGAGTATTTTCTTTATATTCTTATTGGCTGCTTCAACCGCACCATTTGCCTTGGGACGGTATGGAGTAGAATGCCTATGAGTAATCTTAAACTGCTCACATGTCTCCTTCATCAAATGACTATTAAGATTAGCCCCATTATCTGTGATGATTACCTTTGGAATCCCAAACCGACAGATGATATTTGAGTGCACGAAGTCGACTACAGCTTTCTTATTCACAGACTTGAACGTCTTAATAATCTATAGCTACCAAAATAAACCTTTGCCCATTTGACGCTGCTGGATCAATTGGCCCAATAACATCCATGCCCCACACAACAAAAGGCCATGGTGCAGACATCGTATGTAATTCTAATGGTGGAGAATGAATCAAATCTCCATGTACTTGGCATTGATGAAACTTACGCACAAAACCGATACAATCCCGCTCCATCGTGAGCCAAAAATAACCTGCTCAGAGAATCTTTTTTGCTAAAACGTACCCACTCATATGCGGTCCACAAACTCCGGAATGTACCTCAGTCATGATAGTTGTGGCCTGTCTTGCATCTGTACATCTCAACAACCCGAGATCTGGAGTTCTTTTGTACAACACTCCTCCACTAAAGAAAAACCCACTTGCCAATCTCCGAATCGTTCTTTTCTGATCACCGGTGGCCTGTATCGGATATACTCCCGCTCTAATGTACTCTTTGATATCATGGAACCACAGCTCGCCATCAATTTCCTCTTCTATCACATTATAGTAAGCATGCTGATCACGGACCTGAATCTGCAACGGATCAATACAAGCCTTATCTGGATGATGCAACATCGACGCCAAAGTAGCCAAAGCGTCAGAAACCTCATTATCAATACTTGGAATGTGCCTGAATTCTATGGCCTAAAAACGCTGACAAAGATCATGTAGACACTGCCGATACGGTATAAGCTTCAAATCCCATGTTTCCCATTCTCCTTGAATCTGGTGTACCAGTAAGTCCGAGTCACCCATGACCAAGACTTCCCGTACACCCATATCCACAGCTAATTTCAATCCCAATATACACGCTTCATATTCTGCCATGTTGTTCATACAGTAGAAACGAAGCCGAGCTATAACAGGGTAATGCTAACCTGTTTCAGAAATAAGTACTGCTCTTATTCCCATGCCTTTCATATTTGCAGCCCCATCAAAGAAAAGTTTCCATCCCGACTTCTCAGCTTGTTCCAATTCATCAATGTGCATCACTCTTCATCAGGGAAGTAGGTTTTCAAAGGTTCATAATCTTCATCGACGGGGTTCTCAGCCAAACGATCGGCTAATGCCTGTGCTTTCATGGCAGTCCGTGTCACATAGATAATGTCGAACTCTATAAGCAAGATCTGCCACTTTGCAAGCCTCCCTGTGGGCATGGGTTTCTGAAAAATATACTTCAACGGGTCCAAGCGAGATATAAGATAAGTAGTGTAATATGACAAATAATGTTTCAACTTCTGTGCCACACAAGTCAGGGCGCAACATGTCCTTTCCAGATGAGTATACTTAACTTCGTAAGATGTGAACTTCTTGCTGAGATAGTAGATAGCCTGCTCCTTTCTACCCGTAACATCGTGCTACCCCAGTACACAGCCGAATGAACTATCCACAACTGTCAGATATAGAATCAAAGGCCTCCCTAGTTCTGGCGGAACCAACACGGGTGGGTTCGACAAATACCCCTTTATCTTATTAAAAGCCTCCAGCATTCATCAGTCCATTTGACTGCGGCATCTTCCTTCAACAACTTGAAAATTGGTTCACAAGTTGCCGTGAGCTGAGCAATGAACCTGCTGATACAGTTCAATCTTCCCAACAAACTTATCACCTCAGTTTTGTTTCTGGGAGGTGGCAACTCCTGAATGGCTTTGATCTTCGACGGGTCTAATTTAATACCCTGCCGGCTGACTATAAACCCCAACAACTTCCCAGATGGCACCCCGAAAGCACACTTTGAAGGATTGAGCTTAAGATTGTACCTGCGAAGCCTTTGAAAGAACTTTCTCAAATCTCTGACATGGTCGGATTGCTGTCTAGACTTCACGATCACATCATTCACGTATACCTCGATTTCCTTATGTATCATATCGTGGAAGATGGTTGTCATGGCCCTCATATAAGTTGCCCCAGCATTTTTCAAACCAAACGGCATGACCCGATAACAATACGTTACCCACGGCGTGATGAATGCCATCTTTTCTGCGTCTTCCTCGTCCATTAGAATCTGATGATAACCCGCATAACAATCCACAAAAAAGCCAATATCATGTTTGGCACAATTGTCTATCAATATATTGATGTTGGGCAATGGGAAATTATCTTTTGGACTTGCCTTGTTAAGGTCTCGATAATCGACGCACACCCTGGTCTTGCCATCTTTCTTCGGCACAGGCACGATATTAGCTAACCAAGTGGGGTATCGTGTAACCTGAATGACCTTTGCCTCAAACTGCTTGGTAATCTCTTCTTTGATCTTCACACTTATGTCCGTTTTGAACTTTCTCAACTTCTGCTTGACAGGGAGGAGTGCCGGATCAGTGGGTAATTTATGAACCACCAAATCGGTGCTTAGACCTGGCATATCATCATATGACCATGCAAAAACATCTTTGTACTCATGCAATACTTTAATTATCTCCTCCTTGAGTTGTGGCTCCAGATGAACACTTACTTTAGTTTCCCGCACATTATCTTGGTCCCCTAGATTAACTGCTTCTGTGTCATTTAGGTTAGGTTTGGGTTTTTCTTCAAAATGACTTAATTCTTTACTAATTTCCTCATAAGCTTCATTGTTGTTACAATCCACCCCATCATCACACTCGATTTCTTGTATTATTACTTCCGATCTAGATTGGCTTTTAAAAATGGGCCGAAGATTCCTCATGCATGTCATATCATTGATATCAGCATAAAAAGAACTGTACAAAAAGAAAAATGGAAACAAAATTAGGAACGAAGAAAATTGCATTTCATTGAACGTAAAGGTAACAAAGTTTTAACTCATCCAAACAGACGGAACATAGGAACTGGATTATAAACCCTGGAATAATCCAGGTGACAAAAGGAAAACAAAACCCACTACCACGACTCCCTCCGAATTGGAAGAGGAGTAGCTTCCCAATTGTTGATGTTAGCATGTGGTCCGATGTACTGTATATCTGCTCCGCTTGACCCTTCCCCGGCCTCAACCTTGTTTACTTCAGCAAATACTCTCTCGAACACCTTATCCAAATTCCCCTCTGCCCCAATCAATGAACCTGACATCTTTGCCAATGACTGCTTCTTGCTACCCGGTCTGACGAAAGACCTGGACAAGCGTGGAATTGGTTTGGGAAGAACCCAAGCTTTCTTTTTCAATTTACGAGCCCTTCTAACATCTGCTGCTATTGGTTTGAACCCCAATCCGAAGGTGTCCATATTTTGGGCCAGGGAAACAGGTTGAATAATGCCCTGCAGTTTAGCCCCCAGACCTTTCCCTTGCACGAACCCGTTATTCAGCATTTCTGATACTACCATGACGGTCGCAGCTGCCACCCTGGGACACGGCATGCTTTTACCCTCGGGCACTCTGCTCACCGGGACCGTGTCGAAGACCTAATAAACCCATGGTCCCTTATCATCTTCAGTTTCTATAAAGGGCACAATGGCATCATTCATGGCGTATGTGGGATCTTCCCCATATAACACAATTTCTTATCTGTCCCACTCGAACTTGACCATTTGGTGCAGCGTGGAAGGCACGGCTTTGGACGCGTGAATCCATAGTCGACCCAACAAAAGGTTGTAGGATACTGCAGCATCCAACACCTGAAATTCCATAGTGAACTCGACTGGGCCAATAGTCAATTCGAGTACAATATCCCCTATTGTGTTTGTTCCCCCTCCGTCGAACCCTCGAACACAAATGCTATTTTTTCGGATTTTATCCTCATCGATCTTCAACTTGTTCAATGTGGACAACGTGCAAATATTAGCACTCGACCCGTTATCGATCAGTGCCCGAGTAACCATTAAACCTTCACACTTGACTGTCAAATAGAGAGCTTTGTTGTGTTCTATGCCTTCCACAGGCAATTCATCATCAGAAAATGCTACCCTGTTCACTTCAAAGATCTTGTTGGCAATTGTCTCCAGATGGTTCACTGAAATTTTGTCGGGCACATGAGCCTCATTCAATATCTTCATCAAAGCTCGGTAATGCTCGTCAGAGTGACTCAATAACGACAACAACGAGATTTGGGCCGGTGTTTTTCTCAGTTGTTCAACAATGGAATAATCTTGTACTTTCATCTTTTTCAGAAACTCTTCTGCCTCTTCTTCCGTCACAGCTTTTTTGACTGGCACTGGATTGTCTTTAGCGCCCTTAGCCTTTCTCAACTCTTCGGGAGCGAAACAACGTCCCGACCGGGTTAGTCCTTGTGCTTCACAACTCTCTTCCTCAATTTCCTTTCCTTTGTATGTCACCACTACCTTGTCATATCTCCACGGTACGGCTTTGCTATCAACCATGGGTAACTGGACTACCGATTTTATGACAACCGGTTCTACGTAGGCCCCTTTCACAACCACCACGGGTGCAGATGATGACCCTGGTACCACTAATTTGACTGGCTCTGGCTTTTTTGCAGCCACAAATGGTCCCTTTCCCATTACCAACACTGGCTTGTCTTTTATTGCTTTTAACTGAACCACTGGCCTTGCACTCACCGTCTTCTCTTTGGCTTCCGTAGAATGAATCACCATAACCACCTACGAAGGTTTTTTAGGCTCGGCCCCCTTATGTATCAGCTCGATCATATTGGCCTCATAATGCGCTGGTAACAGATTTTGGTTGATGTTTGGGGCCTCTGGAGCCTGTACTTCAATACGGCGATTATCAATGAGCTCTTGTATCGCGTTTTTCAACTTCCAACATTTTTCAGTATCATGTCCCGGCATCCCTGAGCAATACTCACAGCTAACAGAATGGTCCAGGTTTCTGGGGAGGGGGTTTGGTGTTTTGGATTCAATCGGGGTCAACATTCCCAACTGTTTCAGTCTATGGAAGAGAGCGGTGTAAGATTCTCCCAGCGGAGTAAATGTTTTTCTGTTTGGGGCCTTCTCACTTCTAAAAGCTTGGTTTGGGCGGAAGTTGGTTCCTGGTCAGTTTGCCCTGGGAGGGGGATAGGTGTTTTGTGGGGGTGGATGTGTGTTTTGGGGATTCGGTGTACGCCATTGCGAGTGCACCGGGGGCTGAGTGTAGGCCTGGGCGTGGTGGATAGAAAAGTGTGGTTCCGGTGGTGGATAGTAGTGTTGCGGTGGGCCATATGTGGTATATTGGTAGTTTGGGTGGTGTTTTCTGGGTTGATTGTAGTAGAGTGGAGGGTTATTGGGCCTGGACCAAGCACTAGCTTCAACCGTAGCAACTTCTTCCTTCTTCTTCTTTCCGAGCACACCACCAGTACCGCTTTGGATGGCCTGGGTGGTTACTTTCAATGCCGAGTAGCTCAAGATCTTGTTAGATTTCAATCATTCTTCAATCATGGCTCTCATCTTTACCACTTCATTAAATGACTTTCCGACAGATGTCACTAGATGACCAAAATAGGTAGGTTCCAATGTTTGCAAGAAGTAATCTACCATCTCACTCTCCCTCATTGGAGGATCAACCCTTGCAGCTTGTTCCCTCCAGCGGAAACCAAACTCTCTAAAACTCTCCCCAGGCTTCTTTTCAAGTTTCAACAATGACAAACGGTCGGGTACTATCTCAAGGTTATATTGAAAATGGCCAATGAATGCCTGTGCCAAATTATCCCATGTATACCATCGGCTGGGGTCTTGCCTCGTGTACCATTCCAGCGTTGACCCGCTCAGGCTTTGACCGAAATATGCTATCAACAATTCATCCTTTTCCCCAGCACCTCTCATTTTGCTACAAAAGCCACGCAGATGGGCTACTGGGTCACCGTGCCCCTCATACAAGTCAAACTTCGGCATTTTAAACCCCGCAGGCAACTGAACATCAGGGAAATGGCACAAATCTTTGTAAGCGACGCTGACTTGGTTACCTAAACCATGCATGTTCCTGAAGTATTGCTCCAGGCTTTTGACTTTACGAATCACTTCCTCCTGTTCTGTATTCTTAACCGGTTTCTCAACCTCTCCGGGATTTCAAAATGGGGCGAATAGGTATATGGCTCAGGCGCTTTGAAAGTGGGTTCGGGAGGGTAATATTGGGTGTCGTGAGCCTGGAATAACGGCTCACTGGACGATCTATGTAGTGGGGCTGGGGGAGGTGCCACAAAGACTGAAACCATGAGTGGTGGAGGGTTCTATTTGGGGGTGGAGCTGGGGGAGCATATGAAGTGGTACCATAGCCCTGGGCGTGATAGGGGAAGGCTGAAGATGCGTGGGGAGTGGTGGGCTCCTGAGCTTGAGCCAGGGGTGGGATGTAAGATGGATTAGCGGGATATAGTGGTGTCGGATGTCCCTGAGACCATGCCCGATGCATTTCAGCCATTTGTGCTTTTAATTTCCTCATCTCTTCTTTCATAGCACCCACATCTGCTACCTCAACTTCATTTGAAGGGTCTACGATGCTGATTTCCGAATCCTGCCCTATCATTTTTACTTGATCTTTCGACCGGGTGTTGTATGGGTGAGTTGCCAGAATTGCCAATCAACTAACCACATGCCTGGACTCACACATTTAGACAACCACTTTGTTAGCGATTAAGTTTTAACAGATTTAGCAACCGCACGTTGGCATGAATGCACTTATACAGTTAATCATTTCTATTATGTGTTTGCTCGATTGCATGCGTCATCCCGGCACTTCGTTCCTCGTTTCTTTTTACCCTTCTTTCAAATTTCATCACCTTATCCCTTTTTTGTGCTCTTCTCCTTCTTTTGTTTCTTTATCTTTTGTGTTCCCGCTCATTTCTCTTTTGTTTTTTCCGCTCTTTTCTCTCTTTCTCTCTTTCCTTGGTTTTTCTTCTTTTTCTTCTTTTTTCTTCTTTTTTTTTTCTTACGATTACGGTCGAATACTATGGAGATTGCCTACGTATCGTGACCCCGCACGAATCAGACCAAGCGTAGTTCATGAAAATAAATGCAAAAATAAAGGGTGGAAATAAGATTTTTTTTTTGAAATTTTCAATTTTCATTACTAAAACAAACTATTACAAACTCAACACTTTTCGGAATGAAACTAACAGACGCAAATTAAAAGCAAATACAGACTCTAAGACTGCAGACGTACTTGACCTGGCAAGATAACAGACATACGAAAGACTCACTCAAAATGGTAGAAAATTACAGACACGGACTATGCATACTCTAGTGCTTCAAACTTAGGTGTCCGCGGGGCATCGTTCAGCCTTGCCGCAGGCCTAGGATCCAAATCCCTTTCAAACTGCTCTAATTTATTCATGGTTCGCTTCACATAGATCATTACTGCTGAGACAAAAGTAGTATAGGTCATGTTATCACAAACCCGGCATCTCCTGAAAATGGCATGAGCAATGGATCTGATCCCGTCTCTTGTTTGCTTCTTTTCTATTAGCAAGCGCCTTATCTGATCACTGCACGTCTTTAAAGCTCGAGAGTCCTGCAGGTGTTGGTCTTGCAGCCGCTGCACTTCTACCTCCATTTGGGCCAACAAGTCGTAACAATGTCCACTTTCAATTTTAAAATCTCTATCCTGCCTAACCGTTTTACCCTCAAGGGCAACCACTTTTCTCTTTAAATTGGCGATAATTTTCTCATGTTCCCTTTTAAACTGATTCAAGTACTGGCGACGCTCCTCTGTTCTTGTAGCCCATTGTGCTTTAAGTTCTGCCATGACATTCTCAGATTTTCCTAATTTGCCCCGCCATTCCCTGACTTCGTTTTCCAATCTTTTTATCAACTGCTCATCGGATCGGCTCCTCGGTTGCTTATCGACGGTTATCTTCAATTGCCGGATTTGGGCCTTAAGTGCTTCATTTTCTCGAGCCAGTCTATTCTTTTCCCCTTGATCCGCGGTAACCTGTACACTGTTCTCGAATTTCAGACTCTCAACTTGCTGCTTTAGTTTACCAATCTTAACTCGGTAGCCTTCTTCCTTTGCTAACCAATCCCACTGCTCTTGGGATGACCTGGCGAAATCTTCGAGATGAGGTCGTTTAGCCGGTCTTCCACATGCCACGTCACCTCTGAACCAATCTTGATACCCTGGGGCAACTTCTCCTTTAATCCTATCAGACACACAAGTGTTCGCCATCAAGTGTTGACACTCACTCCAGATTTGGCGAACCTCTTCCTCGGGGAACCGACCGTCAGGACTAATTTTGACCACTTGGGTACTCAGATCTTCATCTCTCGGTACTACTTGATACCTCCCGAGTTGCCTCAGAACCCGATATGGTGCATAGGGCTGGATGATTTTGAGTCCCATCAACAAAAAATGCGGCCGGGCTGCTGGCATGTATATAACTTCCTCGACAGGCAACCATCCAAGCACCCACTGTATCTGGCTGGCAGTGAGGCTCCGAAATAATGATGTCCAGGCCGTGACTCCTTCAGGTAGACTAGCCCCTTTGATTCTTGTGTAAAATTTACCTATACAAGTTTTCTCAACCGAACCATAACTCAATAGCTGAGAGCAAAGGCACAAATGCTCAGTCATCCACACTTGTAACAACAAGTTACATCCCTCAAAAAATTTGCCCCCAGCTTTGCACGCAGTGAGAGCTCGGAAGATGTCAGCCACGATCATAGGTGCTAAAGTGCTTTTCCCCATGGTTTGCAAGGTATTGACGACCCCTGCTACTTTCAAATCAATATTACCATCTTTCCTTGGGAATATTATGAGGCCCAAAAAGGCTATCATAAAAGCCACACGTCTATGTTCCTCCCATTTTTGTCGGTTACTTCTACTGCATAGCTTAAAATCTGGATTATTGAACCCGCCCACGTGGCCATATCTATCATATATGAAGCGGAAACTGCAGAAACCCTTTGCAAAATCTGGATGATGAACTGTTCGGGGTATTTTCAAGGAATCCAAGAACCGGTGTATGGTAATGGCCCTAGGAGCAATTAAGTATTTGAACCTCAATGGAGCTTGATCACTTCCGATGTACCCCGCTATCTCTTCCAATGTCGGGGTGAGCTCAAAGTCTGTGAAATGAAATATATTATGTGCCGAATCTCAATAAGCGACCAATGCCCTGATAATATCCCCTTGAGGCTGAATGTTTAATAAATCCGGAAGGTCTTTCAAATATATTTTCACTTCGTCTTGCCCCTCTTTGCCTAAGTCATTCCACCATAATTGCAGCTCAAAAGAGATTTTGGTCATTATTGAAAAGGGCTTCTGAAAAATCTGATCTACTCTCTCTTGTTGCCTATATAAGGGCATGAAATGCCTTGGGAAAGGGGGTTCTTCTTCTTCCTTCAGCTCTAAGCTCGAAAATCCCCATAAAAGGCTCTCCTCCCTGCTTTCAATTCCAGCTAGTCTTTCCATTCCAGTACTCAAAAAATAAAAACATCAAAAATGAAGAAATCAAAAACAATCTTATAGTTTCATTATTAGTTTTGGATTTCAGTTGGGTTTTGGGTTTAGCAGTATTGTAGAGGTGTTTAGGTTCAGCTGTGAGGGTTAGGAGTGCATTTGAAGTGTGTGTTGAATTGATCTGTGGAGTCTACTTGTATTTCTGGTTTTTAAAAGCAGTTCCTGGCATGTTCTGTGGTGTATATTGTTGAGTTTGTTGTTGTTGCTGTTCAAAGTAGCTGACTCCTTTCCTTCTCATATTTTCCTTTATCCAGGTACACAATTGTACCCCTGATGAATGTGAGCTCATATAGGCAGAATTGAATTATGTGAAGAATATTACATGCAGAATTGAGTTCTGATTTAGCTAATTTCCGGATCTACGTATTCAATGTTCAAATTCATGGATATTGTTTAAAGTTTTGTTTGCTTTAGTGCTAAATGGACTATATGAACTGTTATATTTTAGAGTCATGTGAGTACTATGAAGTGAACACCAGTGTTAGTTGATTGCATGATAGATTAATAGTAATGTTGGCATGAATTGATTCAGAAATAGCTCGCATGCTTTATGTTATTGAGATTGTGTTTATAGCTTGGTATTCACCTTGATGATGTCTAAGAAACTCACCAGAATGTCATTAGATGAATTAGCCTGTATATGAAGTTGGAATTCAATTGATTAATTTCCTTCTAAGTTAAATAGATGTGTACTATTTCCCCTTGGCTGATTATTGAATACTTGCAATAGCTTAGAGATAATTTCAAAGGGTTGTCTGGGTAAGCAAATCAAAGCCTCGCTGGGCTCAACGATGAGCCATCTCAGGCTGTCACGCGAGCAGCCTTCATGAGTTTGGGCTTCTTAAGGGATTCGATCCCAGGTGCTGAGGTCTGTCGCCTGGGCTTCCCTTTCATTTTCCTGACAAGATTTTGGGCCGTTTCTGAGGCCCATTAGTGGTCCAGCCCACTGTGGAGGTTGGACTACCAAATTTTATTTAGTTTACATCTAATTAAGTTCCCTTTCTTCTTTTAGGGATATTTGATCGCTAGAAATTGTAGTTATTCTCAAATGGGTTTTTTTAAATGTTAGAAATGAACTTCGCCCAACAAAAATCATGTATGCGGACTGTCAACAATTGGTTATTAAAAACGATTAGAATTTGGGATGGCCATTTAGCAAACTACACGATCTTCCCCAAAATAATATTACGTTAGAATCTTTAGGCGCGATTTTAATTAAAGCACCTTCTTAAACTCAGGTGTGCATTGATGCGACCCAAATCCAAATCTCGACGAAGTCAAAACGTGTTGACAACCACGGGTGCATTGATTGCGACGTGGTTCGAAACGCGTTTTCACGACGTTGCAATTCTTTTAAAATAAATAGTGATAGAAAGTGGTTTACGAATAAAGGTACATAAGCTAGCATGTATTAAAATTAGATAAAATCAAATACAACAGTTAAAAGACCGTGCTAGAACTACGGAGCTCGGGAATTCCTAACACCTTCTCCCGGGTTAACAGAATTCCTTACTCGGATTTTTGGTTCGCGGACTGTTAACAGAGTCATAAATTTCCTCGGTTCGGGATTCAACCGGTGACTTGGGACACCATTAATCTCCCAAGTGGTGACTCTGAATAATTAATACCTAAATCCCGTTCCGATTGTCCTTTATTTGGAAAAACTCCTTTACACTCCTCTTCCGGGGGTGTAGGTGAAAAAAGGAGGTGTGACAGGTTCTTCATGCAGACTTTGGATTTGACCTTGACGCTTGCTAGTTGCAGGTGCTAGCTCATTCTTCTTCAGCTTTTCGGATCAAAATCGGGCATGCAGTGCTTGTGACCTTGGCCATGTCTTGAGCCGCCCACATCTTTCATCAACTTCTGCATCTGGATTAACTTCTTGACTTTCTCTTTTTTTTTTCTTTCTTTATTGTGACTAACTTCTGTTGATCACCTCGGACTGTTGACTCGCATTCTTGTCGCAAGCTTCTTTTGTTGCTGACTTGAATTGCATTCTGAAGTGAATTCCCTTGTTTTCCAGGTGGGCGCCTGATTGCCAAATCTTGAACTGTCTTCCCTTGTTATCCAGGTGGGCGCTTGATTTCCAAAACTCGAAATGTATTCCCTTGTTATCTAGGTGGGCGCCTGATTTCCAAAGCTTGAATTGTATTCCCTTATTATCCAGGTGGGCGCCTGATTTCCAAAACTTGAATTGTATTCCCTTATTATCCAGGTGGGCGCCTGATTTCCAAAACTTGAAGTGTATTCTCTTGTTGTCCAGGTGGGTGCCTGATTTCTAAAACTTGAATTGTATTCCCTTGTTATCCGGGTGGGCGTCTGATTTCCAAAACTCGAAGTGTATTCCCTTATTCTCCAGGTGGGCGTCTGATTTCCAAAGCTTGAACTGTATTCCCTTGTTATCCAGGTGGGCGCCTGATTTCCAAAACTTGAATTGTATTCCCTAGTTATCCAAGGGGTGCCTGATTTCCAAAACTCGAAGTGTATTCCCTTGTTATCCAGGTGGGCGCCTGATTTCTAAAACTTGAATTGTATTCCCTTGTTATCCAGGAGGGCGCCTGATTTCCAAAACTCAAAGTGTATTCCCTTATTCTCCAGGTGGGTGCCTGATTGCTGAACTTGAAATGTATTCCCTTGTTCTCCAGGTGGGAGCCTGATTGCTGAACTTGAAAATGTATTCCCTTATTCTCCAGGTGGGTGCCTGATTGCTGAAACTTGAAAATGTATTCCCTTGTTCTCTAGGTGGGCGCCTGATTGCTGAACTTGAAATGTATTCCCTTGTTCTCCAGGTGGGCGCCTGATTGCTGAACTCAAAAATGTATTCCCTTGTTCTCCAGGTGGGCGCCTGATTTCCACAAAATAAACAAAACAAAGAAAACTTCTGCCCGAGTTTGGAATGCTACCAAATATCAGTAAGAACTTGAAAGCTGAAACTTGAACTATACTCCCTTGTTCTTCAGGTGGGCGCCTGATTGCTGAAACTTGAATGTATTCCCTTGTTCTCCAGGTGGGCGCCTGATTGCTGAATTTGAAATGTATTCCCTTGTTCTTCAGGTGGGCTCCTGATTGCTAAAACTTGAACGTATTCCCTTGTTCTCCAGGTGGGCGCCTGATTGCTGAACTTGAAAATGTATTCCCTTGTTTTCTAGGTGGGCGCCTGATTTCCACAATATAAATAAAAGAAAGAAAACTTCTTCCCCAGTTTAGTGCTGGGCGCATCTGTGAGTGTTAATTGAATCATGTTACCAGAAAATCTCAAAGAATTGTAAAAGCTAGATCCCGTTATCCAGGAGGGTCCTGAAAATTTCTAGTTATATGACAATTTTAAATCTAAGTTATGTTTTCTAAAGGTACGACTTCCGCTAAATCTTGTTATCTATGAAGACCTTAAAACAATCTCATTATCTAGAAGGGTCCTGAGAATTTAAAAACTAAATCCCATTATCCAGGAGGGTCCTGAAAACTTAAAAACTAAATCCCATTATCCAGAAGGGTCCTGAAGATTTAAAAACTAAATCCCATTATCCAGGAGGGTCCTTAGAATTTTAAATTAAATTCCATTATCCATGAGGGTCCTGAGAATTTAAAAAGTAAATCCCATTATCCAGGAGGGTCCTGAAAACTTAAAAACTAAATCCCATTATCTAGGAGGGTCCTGAAGATGTAAAAACTAAATCCCATTATCCAGGAGGGTCCTGAGAATTATAAATTAAATCCCATTATCCAGGAGGGTCCTGAAGATTTTAAAACTAAATCCCATTATCCAGGAGGGTCCTAACAGTTTTAAAAATTAAATCTCATTATCCAGGAGGGTCCTGAAAACTTAAAAATTAAATCCTATTATCCAGGAGGGTCCTGAAAATTTAAAATTAAATCCCATTATCCATGAGGGTCCTGAGAATTTAAAAACTAAATCCCATTATCCAGGAGGGTCCTGAAAACTTAAAAACTAAATCCCATTATCCAGGAGGGTCCTGAAGATGTAAAAACTAAATCCCATTATCCAGGAGGGTCCTGAGAACTATAAATTAAATCCCATTATCCAGGAGGGTCCTGAAGATTTAAAAACTAAATCCCATTATCCAGGAGGGTCCTAAAAATTTTAAATTAAATCTCATTATCCAGGAGGATCCTGAGAATTTAAAAACTAAATCCCATTATCCAGGAGGGTCCTGAAAACTTAAAAACTAAATCCCATTATCAAGGAGGGTCTTGAAGATGTAAAAACTAAATCCCATTATCCAGGAGGGTCTTGGAAATTTTAAATTAAATCCCATTATCCAGGAGGGTCCTGAGAATTTCAAAACTAAATCCCATTATCCAGGAGGGTCTTGAAGATTTAAAAACTAAATCCCATTATCCAGGAGAGTCCTGAGAATTTTAAATTAAATTCCATTATCCAGGAGGGTCCTGAGAATTTAAAAACTAAATCCCATTATCCAGGAGGGTCCTGAAAACTTAAAAACTAAATCCCATTATCCAGGAGGGTCCTGAAGATCTAAAAACTAAATCCCATTATCCAGGAGAGTCCTGAGAATTTAAAATTAAATTCCATTATTCAGGAGGGTTGTGAAAACTTAAAAACTAAATCCCATTATCCAGTAGGGTCCTGAAGATTTAAAAACTAAATCCCATTATCCAGGAGGGTCCTGAAAATTTTAAATTAAATCCCATTATTCAGGAGGGTCCTAAGAATTTAAAAACTAAATCTCATTATCCAGGAGGGTTCTGAAGATATAAAAACTAAATCCCATTATCCAGGAGGGTCCTGAGAATTTTAAATTAAATCTCATTATCCAGGAGGGTCCTGAAAATTAAAAAACTAAATCCCATTATTCAGGAGGGTCCTGAAGATGTAAAAACTAAATCCCATTATCCAGGAGAGTCCTGAGAATTTAAAAGCATAAATCTCATTATCCAGGAGGGTCCTGAAAACTTAAAAACTAAATCCCATTATCTAGGAGGGTCCTAAAAACTTAAAAAAACTAAATCTCGTTATCTAGTAGGGTCCTGAAAAATTAAAACTAAATCCCATTATTCAGGAGGGTCCTGAAAATTTAAAAACTAGATCTTATTATCCAGGAGGGTCCTGAGAATTTTAAATTAAATCCCATTATCCAGGAGGGTCCTGAGAATTTAAAAACTAAATCCCATTATCCAGAAGGGTCCTGGAGATTTAAAAACTAAATCCCATTATCCAGGAGGGTCCTGAGTATTTTAAATTAAATCTCATTATCCAAGAGGGTCATGAGAATTTAAAAACTATATCTCATTATCCAAGAGGGTCCTGAAAACTTAAAAACTAAATCATATTATCCAGGAGGGTCGTGAGAATTTTAAATTAAATCCCATTATCCAGGAGGGTCCTGAAAATTTAAAAAATAAATCCCATTATCCAGGAGGGTCCTGAAAATCACAAGTCAAACCTGTCCGGTGCTTGCTTTTCCCTTACGGAGCGTTCCGCCGAGATAGACGAATTTTCCTGCCCCTATTTCAAATCAAAGAAAAATCTTGTCAGTTTAAAAATATGGTGGTTGGTTTGAGGCCTTAACTTTGAGGGCGGTTGCTCCTTCACTTCTCATGATGACTGATTTCCACTCGAAGACCTTGCTTGTTCGTTGACTAATCACTTTATCTGTCATCCTTATCATAGAAAATACCTCTTCTCCGTTCAGACCCAATACCCTCTATCTGTTGCATTACTCATGAACTGACATTTACCAACCTTCGTGTCTCACATGAATCCCAAAGCACGTCAATTATCGTCCACTCAATGTGCATGTTGTTCTTTCCTGACTTAACCCACTAGCATTGGCCTTGAGGTCTATTGCTCCTTCACTTGCCATGGTAACTTTGATTTTCACTTGGAAGACCTTGCTTGTTATTGGTTAACCACTTTCTCTGTCAATCTTATCACAGAAAATACCCTTAATCTATTCACCTAACACCCTCCATCTGTTGCATTGTCCATGAATTGACATGTACCAAACCATTGTGTTTCATCGAAAATACCTTTGATTTGTTCACCTAACACCCTCCATCTTGTTGCATTGTTCATGAATTGATATGTACCAAGCCTTTGTATTTTACAAGGATCCCAAAGCATGTTGATTATTACCAACTCAGTGCGCACGTCGTTCTTTCCTAACTTATGCCACTTTGATGTGCTGGCCAGATCCTGTTTTGTGAAATTGGAAAGCTGGTGGAAAATTTTGAAGTCATTTCTCACTTATTTTGACCTAACAGACTCAAGAAGAGGAAGTAAACAAGACAAAAGGAACAAAGTAAAGGACAAAGGAAAGAGATGATCCCTAACAAGAAAACTACACAGTAGAAACCTATCAGATGCGGATACCAACTCTAATGACCATGGCATGCACATGTGGCCTATTCTGTTGAGCAAGTCTGATGTTCAACTCCTGTTATACCCCCTAAACCGTGAAACTGGGCTTCAATGCTCCAATTATCCAATCTGATTCACAATCCTTATTCGACTTGTAGTGCCCGAAGGGTTTTCACCATCATGCCTCTCTCATTTTGTTCTTTTCCTCAACTTACAATCGCCTTATGGTGCCCGTGAGGGTTTTCACCAATAAGACTCTCTCATTTTTTATTTCTCTCAGCTTCCATCGCCTTATGGTGCCCGTGGGGGTTTTCACCAATAAGACTCTCATTTTCAATTTTTCCTGCTTGGACCATAGTGTTGCCCTTGATATGATTCCCCTCTACCTGCTTGACTCGGCATTTTTTGAAGACTGATCAGAAGGTCTTTCTTTGGACCGTAACATGGGCTTTTGGACAGGGTTAGAAAAAAAGGGTATAAAAGGCTCAAAACAATTCAACTGGGTTCAAAATTACACCTTTTGGAATCAGATTTTCTGCAACAACCACAACTTCTGCCCCAACTTCTTGCTTGGGGACTTTTGGATTTTATTTCGATGGGACCGAACCGTGAGACTGCCTACGTATCCTTAAAATGAATCAGGTCGAACGTAGTTCATGTCATAGGAATTACTTTGTTTGTTGTGGTTTTTCTTTCTCTCTTTTTCCCTTTTTTTGTTTTTTCTTTTTGTCATTTTTCCTCTTTTTTCTCTTTTTTTCTTTTTCTTGTCATTCTTTTCCTTCTCTCTGCATTATTTTCTTTCTCTTTTCCTTCTTTTCTTTTCTTTTTTTCCCTTTACTCATCTTTCTCACTTGCGCTTCTGATCTTTGCTACTGATTTCAAAAGAGGGGTATGAAAGGAAATAAATAGGGCTCAAGGGGATAACAAAGGATAAAGTGTTTAGATAGCAGAACAAAACGCCTTCGTCATTCCAATCTTCAAAACATGCCAAGTACAAACAAATACAATTTAAACAAAGAAATCATACATAATATCCCTTGAACGCATCAGAATTGATGGCCATTTCTACACATTTGCCTTCTATATCTGTTAAGTACAAAGCACCATTGGACAACACTCTTGTTACGACAAACGGCCCCTGCCAGTTTGGGGCGAACTTGCCTTTTGCTTCAGCTTGATGAGGAAGAATGTGTTTTAATACTAACTAACCCACTTCAAACTTCTGTGGACGCACCTTCTTATTATATGCTCTTGCCATTCTCTGTTGATACAACTGGCCATGACACATTGCTGCTAATCTTTTCTTATCAATCAGACTCAATTGTTCCAGGCGGGTTTTAACCCACTCATCATCATCAATTTTGGCTTCTGCGATAATTCGAAGGGATGGGATTTTGATTTCCTCGGGTATCACTATTTCCGTTCCATATACCAATAAATAAGGAGTTGCCCCTACTGAAGTACGAACAGTAGTGTGATAACCCAACAATGCAAAGGGCAGCTTTTCATGCCATTGCCTGGATCCTTCCACCATTTTCCAAAGTATCTTCTTTATGCTCTTGTTAGCTGCGTCGACTGCTCCATTCGCCTTGGGGAGATATGGGGTGGAATTGCGATGTGTAATCTTAAACTGTTGACACACCTCTTTCATCAAGTGATTGTTGAGATAAGCACCATTATCTGTGATGATCACCTTTGGGATCCCGAACTGACAAATGATATTTGAGTGCACAAAATCGACTACTGCTTTCTTGGTCACGGACTTGAAGGTTTTAGCTTCAACCCACTTGGTGAAATAATCAATGGCCACTAGAATAAACCTGTGCCTGTTGGACGCTGCTGGCTCGATTGGTCCAATGAAATCCATTCCCCAAGCAACAAAGGGCCATGGTGCAGATGTTGTATGTAATTCAGATGGTGGAGAATGTATCAAATCTTTGTGCACCTGACATTGATGACACTTGCACACAAAACTGATACAATCTCGCTCCATAGTGAGCTAATAATAACCTGCTTGGAGGATCTTCTTTGCCAGCACGTACCCACTCATGTGCGGTCCACAGACTCCAGAATGTACTTCGGTCATAATAGCTATAGCCTTCCTAGCATCTATGCATCTCAGCAGCCCAAAATCTGGAGTCCTTTTGTACAGAACCCCTCCGCTGAAGAAAAAACCGCTTGCCAACCGCCTAACTGTTCTCTTTTGATCACCTGGGCTTGTACTGGATGCACCCCCATCCTAATGTATTCCTTGATATCGTGAAACCAAGGCTCCCCATCGAGCTCTTCTTCCACCACATTACAATAAGCATGCTGATCGTGGATATGAATCTGCAAAGGGTCCACATAAGCCTTGTCAGGATGGTGCAACATTGACACCAGAGTAGCCAAAGTATCGACAACCTCATTGTGAATCCTTGGAATATGCCTGAACTCTATTGATTGGAACCGCTGACAAAGATCCTGCAAACATTGTCGGTATGGTATGAGTTTTAATCTCGTGTTTCCCATTCTCCCTGAATCTGGTGCACCAGGAGGTCCGAGTCACCCAAGACCAAAACTTCCTAGACACCCATATCCACGGCCATCCTCAAACCCAAAATGCATGCCTCGTACTCAACCATGTTGTTAGTACAGTAGAACCGAAGCTGAGCCGTAACAGGGTAGTGATGCCCTGTTCCAGAAACAAGTACCGCTCCTATCCCAACGCCTTTCATGTTAGCATCCCCATCAAAGAAAAGTTTCCATCCTGGCTTTTCAATCTGTTCCAATTCATCATGTGCATTACCTCTTCATCAGGGAAATAAGTCTTCAAAGGTTCATATTCTTTATCCACAGGATTCTCAGCCAAATGGTCGGCAAATGCTTGTGCTTTCCTCGCAGTCCGAGTCACGTAGACAATATCAAATTCTGTGACCAAAATTTGCCACTTTGCGAGCTTTCCCGTAGGCATAGGCTTCTGGAAGATATACTTCAACGGATCCAAGTGAGAGATGAGGTAAGTAGTATAAGATGATAAATAATGTTTCAACTTCTGGGCTACCCAAGTTAGGGCGCAACACATCCTCTCAAGATAAGTGTACTTAACCTCGTAAGATGTGAACTTCTTGCTGAGATAATATATGTCCTGCTCCTTCCTGCCAGTGATGTCATGATGTCCCAACATACATCCAAATGAATTGTCCAAGACCGTCAAATACAGAATCAAAGGTCTCCCTGGTTCTGGCGAGACCAACACAGGTGGGTTCGACAAGTACCCCTTTATCTTATCAAATGCTTCCTGACATTCATTTGTCCACGTGACCGCAACATCTTTCTTTAACAATTTGAAGATGGGCTCACAAGTTGTCGTAAGCTGAGCAATAAACCTACTGATGTAATTCAATCTCCCCAACAGACTCATCACCTCAGTCTTGTTCTTTGGGGGTGGCAATTCCTGGATAGCTTTGATCTTTGACGGGTCTAATTCAATTCCTCGGCGGCTGACTATGAATCCCAACAACTTTCCAGATAGAACACCGAACGCGCATTTTGCAGGATTGAGCTTGAGATTGTACCTGCGAAGCCTTTGGAAGAACATTGTCAGATCTCTAACATGGTCAGACTGCTTTCTAGTCTTTACAATCACATCATCCACATAAATCTCGATCTCCCTGTGTATCATGTTGTGGAATATAGTCGTTATCGTCCTCATGTAGGTTGCCCCATCATTTTTCAAACCAAATGGCATGACCCAATAGTAGTACGTTCCCCATGGCATGATGAATGTCGTCTTTTCTGCGTCTTCCTCATCCATTAAGATCTGATGATAGCCCGCATAGCAATCCACAAAAGAATCAATCTCATGTTTGGCACAATTATCGATCAATATATGGATGTTCGGCAATGGGAAGTTATCCTTAGGACTTGCTTTGTTGAGATCCCGATAATCAACACACACCCTGGTCTTGCCATCCTTCTTCGGCACGGGCACAACATTGGCTAACCAAGTGGGATACCGGGTGAACTGAATGACTTTGGCCTCAAACTATTTGGTGACCTCTTCCTTAATCTTCACACTCATATAAGTTTTAAATTTCCTCAACTTCTGCTTGACAGGGGAAATGCCGGGTCAGTGGGCAATTTGTGAACCACCAAGTCAGTGCTTAGATCTGGCATGTCGTCATAAGACCATGCAAAAACATCTTTATACTCGAACAGTGCTTTAATTATCTCCTCTTTGAGTTGTGGCTCAAGATGGACACTTATTTTAGTTTCCCGGGCATTATCTTGGCCCCCTAAATTGACTGCTTCTATATCACTCAGGTTAGGCTTGGGTTTTTCTCCAAAATGGCTTAGTTCTTTACTAATCTCTTCAAATGCCTCATCCTCGTCGTATTCCGGTTCACCATCACGCTCTATTTCTTGAATTACTATTTCAGAATTAGATTGGCTTTTAAGACTGGGCCAGAGATTCCTCATGCATGTCATATCATTTAAGCCAGCATAAAAAGAACTGTACAAGGAAGAGAAGAAAAACAAAAATAAAACTATCAGGAAGGAAGAAAAAGGGAAATTGCATTTCATTGAAATTAAAGATAACAAAGTTTATACATCCAAACGGACGGAACCTAGAATCTGAAAAACAACCCTGGAATAATCCAGATAAACTGAAAGGAAATCAAAACAAACTACCAAAACTCCTTCCTGGTGGGGAGATGAGTAGCTTCCCAATTGTTAATCTTTGCACGGGGCCCAACAAACTGCACATCCATTTTACTCGAACCCTCTCCAGCTTCTAACATGTTCACATCGGTGAATAACCTCTCGAACTTTTCAATCAAATCTCTATCTACATCAACCACTGAACCGGGAACTGTTGGCACTGGGTGTTTCTTGGTGCCAGGCCTAACATATGACCTGAAGAGCCGTAGGATGGGCTTTGGGAGGTCCCAGGCCCTCTGTTTCAACTTTCTAGATCTTTTCACGTCCACAGCTGTGGGATTGAACCCCAAACCAAATGTATCCAAGTTTTTGGGGAGAGACACCGGCTGTACGATACCTTGCAGAGATGCGCCCAAACCCTTTCCCAGTACAAAACCATTTTTCAACATTTCGGTAGCTACCATGACCGATGCCGCAGCTACCCTCAGGGTTGGAACGCACTTTCCTTCTGGAATTTTCTCTACCGATACCGTGTCAAAAACCTGATAAACCCATGGCCCCTTGTCATATTCGAATTCTATGAACTGAACAATGGCATTACCGAGAACACACGAATTATCTTCGCCGTGCACAATAATTTCCTGTCTATCCCATTCAAACTTGACCATTTGATGCAGAGTGGATGGGACCACTTTGGAAGCATGAATCCAGGGTCAACCTAACAACAGATTGTAAAAAATAGCCACATCAAGCACCTGGAATTCCATAGTAAATTCAACTGGCCCTATTGTAAGCTCAAGCACTATGTCCCCGACTGAATCTTTCCCTCCACTGTCGAATCCCCGAACGCAGATACTGTTCTTTTGAATTCTTTCATCATCCACCTTCAACTTGTTCAGAGTGGAGAGAGGGAAGATGTTCGCGTTGGAACCATTATCAATCAGTACCCGAGTAACCACAGAATCTTCGCATTTCACTGTCAGGTAGAGGGCTCTATTGTGCTCGGTACCCTCCATGGGTAACTCATTATCAGAAAAAATGACTCTGTTCACCTTAAATATCTTGTTAGCTATCTTTTCCAAGTGGTTTACTGAGATTTTGTCAGGAACGTGGGCTTCATTCAGGATCTTCATCAAAGCCCGACGGTGCTCGTCTGAATGGATCAATAATAACAATAATGAAATCTGAGCCGGTGTCTTCCTCAACTGCTCCACAATGGAATAATCCTGCACTTTCATCTTTCTCAAGAACTCCTCTGCTTCTTCCTCAGTCATAGTTTTCTTCACTAGCACTGGGTTGTCTTTAGAGCTTTTAGCTTTTCTCAACTCTTCGGGGGCAAAGCATCTCCCCGATCGAGTCAAGCCATGGGTCTCACATACTTCTTCTTTAACTTCTTTCCCCTTGTAAGTCACTGCCACTCGTTCATAATTCCACGGGACTGCCCTGCTGTTGACTATTGGTAATTGAGTTATCGGCTTGATAATGACCGGGTCTATGCGGGCACCTTCCACAATTACAACTGGCTTGTTCGCCACTCCTGGCACAACCAATTTTTTTCTTTCATGTTTCCTTGCAACGTCACTTGAGGAACCCTTCTTGACCACCACAGATGGTTCACTATTTTCCCTATTCAACTTGATCGCAGACTTCTCACTTGTTGACTTTTTGAACGGCCTAGCTTCACTGGACCGAATCATCATGACAGTTTGCGAAGGCTTCTTAGGCTCCCCTTCCTTATGTACTATCTCAATCATATTCGTCTCTTGATGAGCTGGCAATGGGTTCTAGTTGATATTAGGTGCCTCCGGAGCTTGGACCTCGATCCGATTAGTATCAATAAGCTCTTGAATGGTTGTTTTCAATTGCCAGCACTTCTTTGTGTCATGCCCCGGGGCACCAGAACAATATTCGCAGCTCACGGAGTAATCAAGATTCCTCGGGGGAGGATTTGGAAATTTTGGTTCAATTGGACTCAGCATACCCAATTGTCTCAACCTGCGGAATAAACTGGTATAGGATTCTCCCAATGGATTGAAAGTCTTCTTTTTCTGCAACCTCTCATTCTTGGTGGCCTGATTGGGCCGGAAACCTGTTCTAGGGGGATTTTGGTAGGCTCTTGGGGGTGGATAGGCATTTTATGGAGCTGGGTAGATACTTTGTGGGCCTGGCGCACACCATTGCGCGTGAGCAGGAGGTTGAGTGTATATTTGTGCATGTTGGACAAAACAATTGGGATCTGGCGGTGGGTAATAGTGTTGTGGTGGGCTATATGAGGTGTGGGGGTAATTCTGGTGATAGGGTCGAGGTTGGTTGTAGTAACGTAAAGGGCCCCTAGATCCGACCCAAGCTCCTAACTCAACTGTCGCAACATCCTCTTTCTTCCTTTTCTCAAGTACACCTCCAGTACCGTTTTGAATGACCTGGGTGGTTGCTTTGATTTCTGAATAACTCATGATCTTGTTGGACTTGAGTCCCTCCTCAACCATGCCTCCCATTTTTACAACCTCATTAAAGGACTTGCCCACTGCTGAAACCAAGTGACCAAAATAAGTGGGCTCCAAGGCCTTCAAGAAATAATCAACCATCTCGCTTTCTTTCATCGGAGGGTCAACCCTCGCTGCTTGCTCCCTCCAACGGAATCCATATTCCCTGAAACTCTCACCAGGATTTTTCTCAATCTTCGTCAATGACAGACGGTCTGGGATAATTTCAAGATTGTACTGAAAATGGCAGGTGAAGGCTTGGGCTAAATCATCCCATGTGTACCACCTATTGTGATCTTGTCCGGTATACCATTCCAATGCCTGCCCCTCTCATCTTGCTATAAAATCCTCTTAAGTGTACTACTGGGTCACCATGCCCGTCGTACAGATCAAACTTAGGCATCTTGAATCTTGCTGGTAGCTGAACATCTGGGAACATACATAAATCCTTATAGGCCACACTTACTTGACCTCCCAACCCCCTCATATCTATGAACGATTGTTCCAAGCTTTTGACCTTTCTGATCATCTCCTCATGTTCGGGATTTTTGGGTGGCTTCTCGGTCTTTGCCGGGAGATCAAGATGAGGGGTGTAAAAGTATGGTTCCGGAACTTTGAAGGTGGGTTCAGTGGGATAATACTGGTTGTCGTGAGTCTGGAACAGAGGTTCACTGGAAAATCGGTGTAATGCAGTAGGTGGAGGTGTCACAAAAACGGGAGTGACTGGTGGAGGAGGGTATGGGACTTGTTTGGGCTGTGGAGCTTGAGAAGTATGGGAAGTGGTTCCATAGCATTGTTGGTAGAGGGGAAATGATGGAGATTAGTTCACAGTGGGAGGCTCCTGAGGTTGGGCCGATGGTGGGATATAAGCAGGGTTAGTGGGATAAACCGGTGGTGGATGCCCCTTTGCCCAGGCCTGGTACATTTCAGCCATTTGCTACTTTAACTTATACATCTCTTCCTTCATCGCGTTACATCCAATTCTTCCACCTCTTTTGACGGATCAACAATACTAGCCTCTAGTTCTTGGTTGGCCATGTTCAGCTTATCATTTGATCGGGTGTTGTAGGAATGAGTTGCCAGAATTCCAATCAACTAACCACCTTCCTGAACTCAATATATCAACAACAACCTTGTTAGTGATTAGGGCTTTAACAAATTGGTAACCATACATTTTGGGTAATGAATGTACCTAAGCAGTTAACCGTTTCTATTATGCATTTGATCGGCTGCTTGCGTCATCCCGGCTTTTCCTTATTTCCATTTGCAATTTCTCTTTTCCCCCTTTTTCTCTCTTTTTCATTCTGGCCTTTGCTTTTTCTTTGTTTTTATCCTCGCATTTCCCTCTTGTTTTGCCATTGTTTCTTTCTCTTGGTTTTCTTATTTTTCACTCTTTTCTTTTCTTTTTCTCTCTTGTTTTTCCGCTCTTTTTTTTCTTTTTTTTCTCTTTTGGTTATGGTGGAATCCTATGGAGATTGCCTACATATCATGACCCCGCATGAATCAGACCGAGCATAGTTCTGGGAAATAAGTGTTAAAGTAAATAATAAAATATTTTGGGATTTTCAATTTTCATAAAAAGCAAACGCTTTCATTACAAAGACTCAAAACTAACAAACTTCAAAAGAAACTAACAAACTCTGATGCAAAGATGAAATACAGACTCCAAAATAAGCTATCAACAAAAGACAAACAGACTCAAAAACAAATGACAGACTCCAGAAGAAAATACAGACTCAAATGAAAATCACGAATACATTAGTGCCTCGAACCCTGCCCTAGGAACACCAACCGGTCTTGTAGCGGGCCTACTTGCCATGTCATCTTGGATCCGATAGAGTTCTTCTATTATCTGACGGACGAAGATCATTACAGTGGTGAAAAACATGGACCTCGTCATGTCCTCACATGCACTGCACTTCATGGTAATGTAGTCAGCAATCCTTTGAACTCTCTCTCTCTCTCATAATACCCTTCTCTTGCAACAGCCCACCAATCTGACGGGATCTAGCCTCTAAGACCTGAGTGGCAGCGTGTTTTTGTTCTTGCAAGTGCCGCAAGTCCTCTTCCAACTGTGCCATTAAGGCGTAACAGTGTTCTTTTTCAGCCTTAAAATTTTTGGCTTGTTTATCCATTTCACCCTCGAGGTTGCCAATTGCCTTTTCCCAACCTGTGACCACTCTTTCATATCTTTCTTTTATCTTTTGAACGAAAGTTGCACGCTTTTCGACACTTTTAGCCAACCTTGCTTGTGCGTTTGCTAGTTCAGACTCAGCTTTCTATATGTCATATTCATAGTTACGTACCTTTTGGGTAAAGTTATAAATGAGCCTTTCATCTTTCCTGCTTCGGCCTGGGTTCTCGTCTTCAATTTTCAACTGTCGAACCTGGGCTCTGAGAGCTTCATTTTCTCGCACCAATCCTCTCCTCTCTCCCTCGGCCTCTTTTCCTGTAAATCATTGTTGAAGATGACTTTTCTCAACTCTTCTCGTAGATTGTGGATGGTGACCTTATATTCCTTCTCCTTCTCCCCTCAAGTTAACCTCTCCTGAATTTTATCATCAAAGGCTTGAACATGAGGCCTTTTGGCGGGCCTCTCGGGCTCTGGCTCGTTATTTACACAAGGCATTTTCTCAAACCAAGTAGCATAGTTTGGATCTACTTCCCCCTTGGAGATGTCTGGTACCTGGGTGCCATTTTTAGGTACCGGCAGCTATTCCAATCCTGTTGAACTACAGCCTCGGGCAATGCAGCTTCTGGATGTAACTCTATGACCTTGGTGCTTAGATCTTCATCTTCAGGAACAATCTGATACCTTCCCAATTGCCTCAAGACCCTCTGCGGTGCATATGGCTGAATACTTCTTACACCCATTAACCTTAGGTAACCCTTGGTAGCAGTCATATATATGGCTTCTGTCCTCGGGAGCCATCCTATAGTCTACTCGACCTGACCTGCATTAAGAACTTTCAAGTGGGAGACCCATGTTTCAAACCCTTCTGGTGCGTTGTAATCCTTTACCCTCTCCCCGTAGCTGGCGATAAAGTTACCCATGCTCGTACCATAACTCATGAATTTGGGGTGATGGCGAAGGTGCTCGATCAACCACATTTGCAGAAGGATGCTGCAACCTTCAAAGAACTGTGCCCCTACTTTGCATAAAGTCAATGCTCGATAAATATCCGCCAGCACCAACGGGGCAAGTGTATGATCTTCTTTGGTAGTGAGGATTTGTGCAATTCTAGCCATACGAATGTTCACTGTCCCTTTCTCGTTTGAGAAAACCATTATCCCCAAAAATGCCACAATAAATGCGAACCGGCTATGAATTTGCCAAAGGCCCTTATCTTGTTTGTTGTTGCTCAGACCTTTTTCATGCGTTTCAAAACCAGCAGAGTGCCCGAACCTGAAGTATAAGAAATGGAAAGCACAACACCCGTTGCTCACACGCTATTTATTCGTCTGTTTACTAATATTCAGGAGGTCAAAGAACTTGTGCACCGACGGAGCCCTTGGAAATATAAGTTGTTGCTTCCTCAAATCCCGTCCAAATTCAATGTACCCGGGCATTTCCTCTAAAGTAGGGGTGATCTCAAAATTCGAGAAACGAATGACATTGTGGATAGGATCCTAGAAAGTTACCAAAGCCTTGATCAGATCTTCCCGTGGTTTGATCTCAAAAATGTTTATAAGGGCACCCAATTGCTTTTTCACCCATTTCTGACCATCTTCGTTTAGATCACTCCACCATATACACAAGTGCAACTGAGCCTGTTCCCTGACCACTTATGGCGGATCCTGAATGGTATTCATTTGTTCCAGTAGAAGGTTAAGGTTAGGGTTGACTCTAATGGACCCTTTTGTAAACAGGTTTTTGAAGAAAAAAACAAATCAAAGGACCATGATTTCTTCCCCTATATGCCAATTTTAGCCAAGTGACTGTTTTTGCAAATGTGGCCCCTTCCCAATTTCACATGAATCTTGAGGCCGGGGAGGATTATTTTATGACCCTTCACAAACTTGTCCGTTCTTTTACGAAAATAGCCTTTCGACAATTGAAAAATACTCTAAGGCTATCTCGACAAGAACGATTTAAGACATTGCCGAAGCTGGATCGGCTTATTTTGACCAAAATCCAGATTGTATTCACTTGACCACTGACTCTCTTTTCTTTTCTTTTTTTTCAAAAATAAGGCCGAACCTTATGTGGGTTGCCTATGTATCCCACGTCTAGTGAGAATCAAACTTGCGTAATTCGGTCGGTTTTGACACATTTGGAAGAACACAGTGTTTGACTCTTTTGAAATAACTTTTTTTGAAAACTTTTGGCAGAGTTTCATTTTTCAAATACTGGGGTTTTCTTTAGAATCGAGCTTTATTTCCTTCCCTACATCACTCTTGGTTTTTCTTTTTGCTTTATTTTCCTTAGCCAGTCAGCATGCAAGCCAAAACAAATAAATGTCCACATAGCACATAGAATGCATCAGGATGGTCTGTTATTTCGGGCACATCTGTCCTAGATGGACTCAACCCCTGTGTTGAGTCCCCTAAGCCAAATGCACATGATGCAAACAAATGTTCCTACTAGGGATCCGGCATAAAACTATGTTTTTCTAGGTTTAAATCCTGGGGTTTTGGTCTAGACTTGGGGTACCCGAGCGGACAACTGGGGCCGAAGAGGGGGTGACGTACCGGGAGCACTGAAGTCTACCTGGCCTTGTCACTTGCCCAACCTCGTTCTATTTGGTAGAATTTCTACAGAAAAAGTGGGCCACGCGAACATGAGCACCATTTTCAGAAGACTCAGAGGGGTAGCGTAAGAAGACGATTATACAATTCAACAATATCAAAGCGGTAAATAGGCAGCAATTAGCATAAAAGGTTCACAAAATACAGTAATACCAATAATAAACAAAGCCAAGCAAAATCATATTAACAAGCTCGAGTTCTTGAACCCTGAACCAGAGATTCTGGGTTTGATCCCCAGCAGAGTCGCCAGAGCTGTCACACCTCTTTTTTTACCACACCCGTAAGGGAGTATATAAGGGAGTTTTTTCAAATTTTAAGTGACAATCGAAATGGAATTATTTTATTAAAATTCAGAGTCGCCACTTGGGAGATTTATGGCGTCCCAAGTCACCAGTTGAATCCCAAATCGAGGAAAAGCTTGACTCTGTTTAACAGTCCGCGAACCAGAAATCCGAGTAAGGAATTCTGTTAACCCGGGAGAAGGTGTTAGGCACTCCCAAGTTTTGTGGTTCTAGCACGGTCGCTCAACTGTTATATTCGGCTTAATTATCCGATTTTAAACAATTGTGAACCTATGTGCAGATTTTAGTTTTCAATCGCTATTATTCAATTTTAAAGAAGATTGAACGTCATTTAAAACATGTCTTTGGATCGCGCCACATGAAATGCACCCGCAATCCTAAACATATTTTATTCAACGTTTTAAGATTTGATTTGGGTCACATAAATGCGCACCCGGGTTTTAGTAATAACTGTGATACTTATAAGTAATGCGCCTAAAGCAAATTATGAAGGTCATAAATTATTTTTCTAAGACTACTTCCGGATTTGATGTGAGGCAATGAATTGTGGATAACAAATTCACGTGAAAAAGTAAGAAGACGTAGTGAATTAGTCATAAAAAAAAAGTTAGCTCTTGATTCCTCTAGTCTAAAAGCCCAGGTAGTTTTAAAACCATTAAAATGATATCAACCAAATTTAAACTTGTATCCCACCCCAAAATTATTTATCCATGTATACTTGGCTAACTAACACAAACCAAATATAAGCAACATGAAATCATGGACAACTAATAGTAACAGAACTAAATTGTCGAACATCATATGAGTTGAATGTGGAAGCTTTACAACAAAAAGCACTGATACTAACAAAAAAAAGGAAACGGACCTTTGAAATGTTGAGTTTTACAACCAGAAAATCACGCAACAAACTAGACCCAGATGGGGACCTCGAACTTGGATGATAACTCTAACTGATTCTACAATTCAAATGCTTGGGACGTTTTGAAGCTCACAAACAATAGGAATGCAACCAGAACCTCGGCAGGCGATGGACTGGTCGAGCTGCGTCGGAGAAAACTCAAATCGCGCCGACGAACCCGAACTCTACATCGACCCGGAGAAACCGAAGCTCAAAGAGGTGACTGGAATTGAAACTTGGTGTGTTTTGGGGTCTACAGCTGAGCTGATTTTAAAGCTGGTTTCATGTGTTTTTACATGGTATTTTTGTAGGTGCTCTAATGGAGGTTCAGAAGGGGTGGACGGCTGAAGGTCCTATGAAGAAGACAACGTGAAAAGGGGGTGGGGTCTTCTTTTTGCGGCTGATTCTCAGGCTTTTTCTATGGGTGTATTCTATATTTTATTGCGTTTTTTCTGATTTTCCTTTTTTCTCAGATCTTAGGCTCTAGGTTTTTCTTAAAGAAGAAGATGATGGGGTCTCGGCGGATTACAAAAAATGTGTTTCCCCCTTGTGTATAGGTTTTAGATTAGTTTTATAGGTTTTTTTAGGTTAAGGGGTATGAGCCTAGGGATTATGGGCTATGTCTAAAAATTAGGCCTAAAAAATGGGTTGCTCGAGCCCAAGTTTTATTCTCTCACTGCGAACGAGACTAAAATACTATCTTATTTATTAATTAATTTTACTTAAATAAAATAACTATTAAAATAAGACTGACCGTTAAAATAAAACTATATTTGGTATTTTCCAAATATCATACTAAAAGATAGAAAAAAATGGAAAAATCATTAAGATAACATTCCTAGAATTATTTTTTTGTATTTTTGAATTTAGTAGACAAATTAAAAATAACCAGATAAAAATATTAATTGGCTAAATAAGAGAAAATATTTTTTGTGATAAAATAAATAGAGTTTAAATTAGTTGAAATAACTATATTAAGCCTAAATTAAATATTTACATGCTAAAGTGGGTGAAATTTCGGGGAGGGTCAAAAATCACATGTCTACAAAATTTATGCACAATATATGCTCATTTGCAGGTAAACCGGCTTGCAACGACTGTCTCAGCAGGAGCGATCTCGCTCCAGTTCCCGCAGCCTATCAGACTCTGACCATCCTTCCCAACCTGAACATCGCGTCCGTCTTTCGAAATCTCCATCGTCAAATTCCGTCAATGGATCCTGAACTACATATGGTCTGATTCCTGTAAGACCAGGGATATGTAGACAGCTCAGGAACCAGAGCTCGATCAAAATTCTTCAAATCGCTTCATTCAGTCAAAATTGGCCACCATATCTTTACCCGACAATTCTTTCATCCTTCCCGGGTAAAGAGGGGCAGCTGTTGATACCCAATTTTTCTCTATATATTTTTATGCTCAAAATACTTTCAAAATAGCATGTGTATGCATATATATGAATGCCCAAGAGTTTTGGTATTTTTTCCTAATTTGTAAGGATTTTTAAAATCAATTTATTATCTATTTTAGCAGTGCAAAATTCAATATATGTTCCCAAGATTATCATTTTGGTGAATAATTTATTTCTATTCTCATATTTACACCAAAATATAATTAAGGTGATTTTTGTATATTTTTACAAATTTATCTGGTGTTTTTAAGGCTAAATTGCATATAATTGCAATTATAGCCTATTTTACGATTAACAGCATTTTGCAATTATAAAATTACTTCCAGTATTTTTGGATTAATATTTATATATTATTAATTATCTCAATTCTTTTAATTTGTTTTTAAAATCATTTTTTCGCTATTTTTATAAAATAAAAGGGGAAAATTAGCTATTTAACATTTAGCCCATTTCTATTTTAATTACAGTCTCAGGTCCTTTCAATTTTAGCCTCAATTTGACCCCAATTCTGCCTCAAATCGAGGCCAGCCCAATTCCTAATTTACCCAACCCCTGACTCGATTTAAAAACCCACATGGCTTCCTTTTATTCCAGGCCGTTGATCATTTTGATCAACGACCGAGATTCTTTCTTTCCCTTTTAATTCCCAAACCCCCTTAACCTAATTCATTTCATCTGAGATGCCGCCTTTGAAACCCTTTCATCTCTCAAACACTCTCTAGCCACCCCGAAACCCTAATCGTCTACCACCTCATTCTACCATGATTCCACCGGAATCCATGGCGTTTTAGGCCGTGAGTGTCCTGTATTCACCCCCTCTCACCAGTAAACCTAAGCTACTCAGGGTTTTGAAGCCCAACTTCAATGGCTCTCTTTAGATCCTTCTCAGATCTGTAGATCTATGGCTTCTCCGGCCATTATTCCGGCGTGTTCAAGCAATATGAGTCTTTTCGACTCAGGATCTGACTTTCCTCAAGACCTTTCTCATTCTAGGGTTTTCTCTGCAACTCTAAGCCGTCTGAGTTTCTGTACTTATTTATTTTTCTTAGATCTGTGACATGCCTGGACTTTACTTGACTTTTTAAAGGATTTCCTCAAATTTCCTTTTTAAATCGTTCAAATTCGATTTTAGGGTTTCTGAAAAGGTTTCTTCAAATATTTTTTGATTCTTCCTGTTCTTTCTTTATGTGTGTTTTATGCTCGTATGTTTTCTTCTTGTTACGCATGAGTTTTCTCTCTTGTTTCTTTTCTATTATGTAAGACTCTTCTATCCTTTGTTGTTACTCTTATGCTCACATAATAATTCGTGTTGTTTTCCTTATTCTTTGCTATACGTGTTTATGGTTGAATTCTTTGATTTTGTTCACTTTACTGAACTTTGTTCCTGCTAAGCATATTTTTCTCTGTTGTTCAAAAACTCGTATCATCTCTTTCTTCTGAACTTGTTTTAACTCCAAGTTTTCTCAAACATGGTCTCGTGACCTTGAATCAGTGTCCTTTCTATCGTGTGTGTTTGTCTCTCATAAGTCTTTGAAAGAGACTTCTAAGCCCCTTTCAATGACCTGTTTGCTCATCTCTATTGTCTGACTCTATTCAAAACCCTAGGTTTTGGGGGTTTCTTTGGCAAGTGGTATCAGGGTTCCACTTTGGGACCATAGGCTTTCAGACTTACTATGAGTCTGTAATTGAACTTGAATCCCTTTTGCTTATGACTTTGAGACTTTTAGTGATAGACTTTTTTTCCTAAATAACTTGACAGTTCCTTTTGTTTGATTGGTATGCTTTATATACGAGAAAATTCCTCTTTCAAAAGGTTTTCACCAACTAAGTGATTGATTCTGAAATCCCTTTAATAAGGCTGATGAATTGTCACTGATTTTCTTCGATTGAACCTTCTTTACCTTTCTTGACTTGGTTCATTCAAATTTGAACTTGTAATTTTGGTTTCATGGATGTTTGATTGACCCCCTTGCCATATTTGGCACAAACCGTGTACCATTGACTATTTTCCTTAAATAACTTCTATGTATTTACCCCTTTTGTGCTACTTTGAAAGGTTTTAATTAGAAGGGGCAGATTTCAATGATATTTATTTGCCTTTCTTACTTGCTTCTCTGAACCATAAAAGGGGCTGCCCTTTTGCTTTTAAGACCTCAGAACTTAACCTTACACCTTACGATTTCATCTTCACCACTTTCACACTACTAGTTCTTAACTTCCAACTCAGTACTTGCACACTTGCAATACTGTTTTGAATTCAACACTCTGCTTTGTTTGAGATCTTTTGTAATTACTTTGTTTGCAACTTGGCTCTCTTCAAGACTACTATTTTACTTGTTTTCCCTTGAAACTGGTATGTTTTTTTATTTAATTTTCTGCCTCACCCCTATGTGTTTACTTTACAGTTCTAGCCCTCTTGTTTACTTTACTGCTCATGTTCAATGATTTATGTTAATTATGTTCTTTCCCTGCATCTATTTCTATTGTGAATCCCTACCCCGGTTCCCTTCTATGTGTTTGAGTTAAGGTTCTTGGCCTGGCAGTATCCAAATTACTACCCAGGCCATAACCTGATCCACAATGGATCCTAACTCCCAAGTTTGGCTAACAGGCTGGTCAGGGGTGTGCCAGCATTCTCAATTGCTGGGCATGACCACTAGCTTACCATAGCTCTCCCTAATTCCCCCTCGTGCACTTACACTTACTCTTAATTTCTAAGTTCAGCCCCTCTCTTATGAGCCTTGCTTTGGGACCTTGAGTTCCCTCTAAACTTGGACATCTGAGGGCTGACATTTCCACACTACAGTATGCTCTTAATTCTGCAATGTGTTTGGGGTGTAAGCATTGCCCGAAGCCCTTTGAGACTTTTGGGAACTTTGATACGTCCCAAATATGAGAAAGGATTTTTGGAAATCTGATCCTGGAAGTTGGTTTATCTCATATTGTTGGACTTTGAGTCTGAATTAGGCTGTTTGGTTGTAGTTGGAACTTCTGATGTAATTTTACTTTTCTTTTCTGATTCATTCGGGTCTGTAATAATTTGTAATAACTTTCAGGGATGGATAGTAGAAAGGGCTATGGATGAATGCATGCAAAGGGTAGAAAACCTGCATATAGGTTATTTATGAATTTCTGCATTCTCATTTTAGAACTCATGCCTATAAGTTTTACTGCACTTTTGCGTTTCTGCATCTTAGAAATTATGCCTATAAGTTCTACATTTCAGCACCATAGAAATTATGCCTATAAGTTCTGCATTTCTGCATCTTAGAAATTATGCCTATAAGTTCTGCATATAGAAATCATGATCTTAGGTTTTCTGCACTTCTGCATATGCATGTCATTAGGCAAACAATCATAAGTTTTATAATGATCAACTCCATTCTAGATACCATGCCTATAGGACTCTTGCATTTATGTAATTGTTTTGAAAACCAATAACGCTTAGATAGCTTGCCTATAGGAGTAATCAATTGAATCAGCTTCGTCTATGAGTCTAAAATCAGTCATAAGGTCGTTTAAAGTTTGCAAATCCTTTTGTTTATAAAACCAGCAATCTTTCTTTAAAATCATAACGCTATGCTAGAGATCATGCCTATAGGTCTCACTTAGGAAAACTATTAGGTAATTAATTGTGTCAGTTTTTTATAACTACAACCAGACAAGGCTAATTCGGACTCCTCATCAGAGAAATATGTGATGAATCAGCCTGTCCTACGCCTTAATTTATTAAAGACCTAACCAGTACTTGTAAGTTATGCTAAATAACTTGCTGCTTTGAATAAGGAGGCCTACTTGAGCCTTAATTACTATTTGTTCACCCCTTAACTGCTGTTTGTTTTTTTTGCTTGTCGCCTAGATTTTTAATCCTTTTGAAACTCTAAAAAAGCCCCAATTCCCTCCCCTTTAGAATTAGTAGTCTCAATGCCTCCGGGACTGATAGGATTGGGATTGGTATTAACATGCAATAAGTAACGATACTATTCTGCGCTTTAATACCTTAGCGGGGTGGGAAGGGTAGATATGGATATGATGACCGGTGCGCTAATATCACGTGCGACCCTTCTTCTGAGGAGTGATTGCTAGGTATTGCATTGATGTGATACATATTAATCATAAACCTAGGACCCCTTCTCTTTTATTTGTTTTCATCTATTCCTTATAGAATTGCTTAAATCTTTCATCAAATTCCTGCCCTTTTTTACCCTTTCTCAAGTTTCGACTTACTTGCAATGTTGTATGTGGACCATTTCTTACTTGAACCCTTAATTGCTTATTTGATTATGTGAAGTCTCAATTGTAACATGGCCGGGAACCACACTAGTGGATTGAGGGGTGCCTAACACCTTCCCCTTGAGATAATTTCTAGCCCTTACCCAAACTCTGGTTCTTCAAACTCAAACCCTTCTTAGTGTCCTAATGCACTTAATCATTAGGTGGCGACTCTTCAAATTCCAAAACCCAATTCCCAAAAGGGAACGATTTGTACTCCCAAATGTCACGAGCTCGATTTCGCTTTATTAGAAAAGGGGGCGCAATAGTGGGATGGATTGCCGTGATACTTCCGAAGTATGGACACATGAAACATTGGGTGCACAGCTGATAATCCCGGTGGCAACGCAAACTCGTAAGCCACCTTTCCCACTCTCCGAAGAATCTCAAAAGGGCAAATGAACCTAGGGCTTAGCTTTCCCTTCTTCCCAAACCTCATCACACCCTTCATGGGCAACACCCGAAGCAACACTCGCTCTCCGACAATGAATGCTACATCACAAACCTTGCGGTCGACATAACTCTTCTGCCTAGGCTGAGCTGTACGAAGTCTATACTGAATGAACTTAACCTTATCCAAGGCATCCTGGACTAAGTCTGTACCCAACAACCAAGCCTCTCCCGGATCAAACCAGCCAACCGGTGACCGACACCGCCTACCAAACAAAGCCTTGTAGGGAGCCATCTGAATGCTCGACTGATAAATGTTGTTGTAGGCAAACTCTGCTAATGGCAAGAACTGATCCCAAGAACCTCCAAAGTCAATAACACATGTTCGGAGCATATCCTCCAAAATTTGAATAGTACGCTCTGACTGTCCGTCCGTCTGAGGATGAAATTTTGTGCTCAACTCGACCTGCGTACCCAACTCACATTATACTGCCCTCCAGAAATGTGAGGTGAACTGTGTACCTCAGTTAGAAATGATAGACATGGGCACACCATGAAGACGAACAATCTCCCGAATATAGATCTCATCCAACCACTCCGAAGAATAGGAAACTTCCACATGAATGAAATGCGCTAACTTGGTCAGCCTATTAACATTAACCCATACTGCATCGAACTTACTCTGCATCCGTGGGAGTCCAACAACGAAATCCATAGTGATCCGCTCCCACTTCCACTCAGGAATCCCAATCTTCTGAAACAAACTACCAGGTCTCTGATGCTCGTACTTTACCTGCTGACAATTCAAACACTGAGCTACATACGCAATAATATCCTTCTTCATCCTCCTCCACCAATAATGCTGCCGCAAATCCTAATACATCTTAGCGGCGCCTGGATGAATAGAGTACCGAGAACTATGGGCCTCCTCTAGAATCAACTCACGAAGTCCATCCATATTAGGCACACAAATACGACCCTGCATCCTCAAAACTCCATCATCTCCAACTGTGATCTGCTTGGCACCACAGTGTTGTACCGTGTCCCTAAGGACAAGCAAATAAGGATCATCATAATGTTGATCTCTGATACGCTCAAATAATGAAGAACGAGCGACTGTGCAAGCTAGCACACGTCTAGGCTCAGAAACATCCAACCTCACGAACTGATTGGCCAAAGTCTGAACATCCAAAGCAAGCGGTCTCTCCCCGACTGGAATATACGCAAGGCTGCCCATACCGACTGACTTCCTACTCAAAGCATCTGCCACTACATTGGCGTTTCCCGGATGATACAAGATAGTGATATCATAGTCCTTCAATAGCTCCAACCACCTCCTCTGCCTCAAATTTAGCTCATTTTTCTTGAACAAGTATTGCAAACTCTTGTGATCTGTAAACACCTCACACGACACGCCATATAAATAATGCCTCCAGATCTTCAGTGCGTGAACAATGGCTACTAACTCCAAATCATGAACTGGATAATTCTTCTCGTGGATATTCAACTGTCGCGAAGCATATGTAATAACCTTGCCATTCCGCATCAACACCGCACCAAGTCCAAAACGAGATGCATCACAATATACTGTATATGGCCCTGAACCTGTGGGCAATACCAACACTGGCGCCGTAGTCAAAGCTATCTTGAGCTTCTGAAAGCTTGTCTCGTACTCATCCGACCACCTGAACTGGGCACCCTTCTGGGTCAACCTAGTCATCGGGGCTACAATAGATGAAAACCCCTCCACAAACTGACGGTAATAGCCCCTCAAACCCAAAAAACTCCAGATCTCTATAGCTTATATGGGTCTAGGCTAGTCTTTGACTGCCGTAATCTTCTTAGGATCCACCTGAAAACCCTCTACTGATACAACATGACCCAAGAATGCAACTAAACTCAACCAAAACTCACATTTCAAAAACTTAGCATATAACTGATTGTCCCTCAGAGTCTAGAGAACGACTCGAAGATGTTGCTCATGCTCCTCTAAACCGCGAGAGTAGATCAAAATATCATCAATGAAGACAATCACGAAGGAATCCAAATAAGGCTTGAACACTCGGTTCATCAAATCCATGAAGGCTGCTGGGGCATTTGTCAAACCAAATGACATCACTAAGAACTCATAATGCATGTACCGAGTGCAAAAAGCTATCTTAGGGATATCAGATGCCTTAATCCTCAACTGATGGTAGCCATATCTCAAATCAATCTTTGAAAACACCTTGGCACCCTGAAGCTGGTCAAATAAATCATCAGTCCTCGGCAATGGATACTTGTTCTTGATGTTGACTTTGTTCAACTGCCGATAATCTATACACATCCTTATCGATCCATCCTTCTTCTTAACAAACAACATCGGCGCACCCCAAGGCGAGACACTAGGTCTAATAAAGCCTTTATCAAGCAAGTCTTGAAACTGTTCTTTTAATTCTTTCAACACTGGCAGAGCCATGCGATACGGCGGAATAGAAATGGGCTGAGTGCCCAGAGCCAAATCAATGTAAAAGTCAATATCCCTATCAGGCAGCATACCCGGCAGATCTGCAGGAAATACCTCTGGAAACTCACGAACAACGGGCACAGAATCTATAGAAAGAACCTCAGCACTAGAATCATGAACATACGCCAAATAGGCCAAACATCCCTTATCAACCATACGTCAAACCTTCATATATGAGACAACCATGTTGGTAGAATGATCAGGAGTCCTTCTCCACTCCAAACGATACAACCCCGACAATGCTAAGGTCACGGTCTTAGCATGATAGTCCAAGATAGCATGATAAGGTGACAACCAATCCATCCCCAAAATGACATCGAAATCCACCATATCGAGAAGTAGGAGATCTACACTAGTCTCAAGACCCCTAATAACAACCACACACGAACGATAAACACGATCTACCACAATAAAATCACCTACCGGTGTAGACACATATACAGGAGCACTAAAGGAATAACGAGGCACAACCAAATAAGGGGCAAAATAAGATGACACATAGGAATATGTAGACCCTCGGTCAAATAGAACTGAAGCATCTTTACTGCAAACTAAAATCGTACATGTGATAACAGCATCGGAGGCCTCAGCCTCAGGTCTGGCTGGAATAGCATAACATCGGGCCTGGGCCCCACCACTTTAAACTACATCTCGAGGATGGCCTCCTACTGGCTGGCCTCCACCTCTAGCTACCTGACCTCCACCTCTAATGGCCTAGCCTCCACCTCTAACACCTCGACCCCTACCTCTAGCTGGCTAAGCGGGCGGTGGAACACCTGGTGTTGGAACCATAGCACGAGAGCCCTGATGCTGAGAATTGCTCGAGGCTCAAGGGAAAAACCTAGCTATGTGCCCTAGATCACCACATGTATAACAAGACTTCGGCTGTTGAGATTGCTGACCTTGAAACTGACCCTGACGACCCGAGTAACCACCATGTTAACTCTAGAGCGGAGGTGCACTGATAGTAGCTGATGGCGCACGGTAGAATTGCTTATCAGAATATTGCACATAAGAACTACAGCCACCTGGAGCACCATGAGAAGTCTGAAGTGCCGAATGAAACGGCATGGGAGGATGCCCCCACCGAATGAATCCCTACCTCCAGATGAGGCACCGCTGAACCTGCCAGAATGATAGGGCCTCTTGTCAGACCCTTGACCACTCCCATGCAATAGAACTATCTCAACTCTCCTAGCCACATTGGCTGCATCCTGGAAAGAAATCTCAATCCCTGTCTCCTTAGCCATCTGCAATCTGATAGGCTGAGTTAATCCCTCAATAAACCTCCTCACTCTCTCTCTCTCTCTCTCTCTCTCTCTCTCTCTCTCTCTCTCTCTCTATCTCTCTCTCTCTCGGTGGGAAGTATGATAAAAGCATGATGGGCCAAGGCAATGAATCTGGTCTCATACTAAGTGACGATCATAGAACCTTGCTGGAGACGCTCAAACTACCTCTGATAGTCCTTCCTCTGAGTGATAGGAAGAAACTTCTCCAGTAATAGCTGAGAGAACTGATCCCAAGTCAAAGCAGGTGACCCAGCTGGCCTATCCAAACAATAATCTCTCCATCAAGTCTTGGCGGAACCTGACAGACGAAAAGCAACAAAGTTGACCCCATTGGCCTCCACTATCATCGTGTTCCAAAGAACCTCGTGACAGTTTTCCAAATAGTCTTGGGGATCCTCTGAAGATGCACCGCTATAGGTAGCAGTAAAGAGCTTGGTGAACCTGTCCAGCCTCCATAAAGCATCAGCAGACATAGCTCCTCCATCACCGGTCTGAGCCACAACACCCAGCTTAACTACCCCAACTGGCTGAGCTGCTGGAGTCTGAAACTGGGGAGCCATCTTCTCCAGAGTGCGAGTAGCGGGAGTCTGTGCTCCTCCTCCAGCCTGAGAGACGGCTGGTGCTACAGGAAGTAAGCCTGTATGGGACACTCTCCATAAGGCCCACTAGTCGAACCAGAGCATCCTGGAGTACCGGAGTAGCGATGAACCCCTCTAGGACCTGAGCTGGCCTTGTTGTAACGGTTTGGGCTGGAACCTCATCATCAAACTCTACCCGAGGCTCCGATGTTGGTGCTGCTGCTCTCGGTTGAGACCTGCCCCTACCTCAAACTCTAGCACGGCCTCGGCCTCATCCTCTGCCCTTCGTATGAGCTGCCACTGGGGCTCGGGCTGCTGATCGGCGGATGAAGAAGTACGTGTTCTAGCCATCTACGAAAGAACAGAGTAAAAGTTCAATTAGCATTGAGAAGTCAAATCGCATGACAGAGAAGAATAGATGTGCAGTCATTCCTAAACTCTGTAGACTCTTGGGGATAAGCACATATGTCTCTGTACCGATCCCTCAGACTCTACTAAGATTGTCCATAAATTGTGAGACCTAAGCAACCTAGAGCTCTGATACCAACTTGTCACGACCCGAATTTTTCGCCGTCGGGATCGTGATGGCGCCTACTAGTGAAAGCTAGGCAAGCCAACTACTCCGTTTAATTTACCCTTTTCAATTTAGCCTTTAACAATTAACACAATATAAACAACGGAAAAATAATGCGAAAGAACTGAATTAACAATTTAACTTAATACAAATATGAATCCATAATATAGTTCTGCCTAGAACTGGAGTCACAATATCACAGACTGTCTAGGAATACTACAAATAGTAGTCTAAATAATAAAAGTACAAGTCTATCTTAGAAATAAATAAAACAGAATGAAACTAGGATAAAAGGGGACGCCAAGGCCTGCGAATGCCTGCAGGACTACCTCGGGTCTCCACTAGACTGAAGGCAGTAACCTCGAACTATGGTTCGTAGGGTCCAGTATCAGGATCTGCACAAAAGAGTGCAGAGTGTAGTATCAGTACAGCCGACCCCATGTATTGGCAAGTGACAAGCCTAACCTCGGCGAAGTGGTGAAGAGGCTAGGATGCGACAACAATATAAACCTGTGCAATTTTATTATATACGAGAAGCAATAATAACATGAAGCAATAATAACAAGAATTAAACAAGATAAGACAGAAAAAGGGGAACATGCTGAGGGGAGAATATCAGGTTATGGAAATAATGAAATAAAGCGACAAAGTACCTATCAAACTTGAAGCAACAGAGATAATAACACAAAATCAGGTGCACGACATCACCTTTCGTGATTTTACTCTCATCCTCACCATATGAATCAAAGAAACAACACGACATCACCATTCGTGCTTTTACTCTCATCCTCACCATATAAATCAAAGAAATGGCACGGCATCACCCTTTGTGCTTTTATTCTCAATAATATGGCACGGCATCACCCTTCATGCATTAACACTCACAATATCGGCACGGCATCACCCTTCGTGCATTAACACTCTCTCACAATATCATGCACGGCATCACCCTTCCTGCTTTAAACTCTTCCTCACCAAAACAAATGAAATAATAACATTCTGGCAAGGAATCAAAAATAGAATCAACAATAGAAACAATACCATCCCGACAAGGGAGTCAACAATATAAACAATATCATCCCGGCAAAGGAATCAGCTACAACCAATCCAGTGTCAACAGTTAATTTGCAAAATAAACTCAACTTGAACCAATACACCAAAAATGATCAATTACCAAGAATTTATCATAAGTCTTGTTCCACAATGTTAATCATTGATTTAAGCATGGTCAATACATAATAAAATCGTAACAAATCATAAAATAAGACTCACAGGCATGCTTGACACCAACGTATAGATACTCATCACTTCACCTATACGTCGTACTGGACTCTACACATAGCAATTAAGACACAACACTTATTCCCTCAAGCTAAGGTTAGGCCAAACACTTACATCGAATTTATACGGCCAAATTCAAGCCTCAAACACAGCTTTTCCTTTTGATTCCACTTCCAATTAAATTGTATCCAGTCAATATTAACTTATTATCATTAATTGAAGCTCAAGAAACCAATTCGAATGAAAAACTATAGATTTCCCAACATTCTTTCAAAAAGGTCAAAACCCGACCCCGGGTCCGCTTGGTCAAAACTCAAGGTTCAAACTAAAACTCGTTCACCCATTCCTCCACGAGCTCAAATATACAATTTGTTTCGGAATCCGACCCCAAATCGAGGTCTAAATCCCCAAAATTTTAAAATCCCCAATTCTCCTAAAATTCCTAATTTCTACCCTTGAAGAACAAGATTTAGGCCTAGAAATCTAATGGGTGTTGATGGAAAATGAAGGAATTGAGTTCAAGAACACATACCCATGATTTGGGGTTTTTGCTCTTCGAATATCGCCTAGGGTCTGATTTTGGGGAAGGAGATATGAAAAAATGCCTTAATCCCGTTTTGGTTCTGTTTTAAAAAGACTGGGCAGGCCTTCTCACGTTTGCGAAGGGCCTACCATGTTCGCAAAGAGCTGCCTTCCTCAGGCTTACGCGATCGCGAGTTCTTCACGCGTTCACGAAGGGTAATCCCCCCTGACCTTTGCGTTCGCGGACCAAAGTAAGCGTTCGCGTAGAAGAAATGATAAATTCCCAGCCCACCTCCAATTTACTATATGCGTTTGCGTGCCACAGGTCGCGTTCGCGTAGAGCAGCCCCCAGTGCTCCGCATTCGCGATCCTGGTTTCGCAAACGCGAAGAATTAATCCTCTTCAACCTCTAATTACACTTCGCGATCGCAAGACCTGCCTCGCGACCGCAAAGCATAAAACGTTTGTGTACCAGAAGCAGCAAAGACAACAGAAGTTCTATGTCCAAAATATCCTGAAACCCATCTGAAACTCACCCGAGCCGTCGGGGCTCCAAACCAAACATGCATACTAACCTAAAAACATCATACGGACTTGCTCGTACGATCAAATCGCCAAAATAACACCTAGAACTACAAGTTTAGCATCAAAATCAAAGAAAAAATCTCAAGAACTCTTAAGTTCAAATTTTCACAACCGAGGGTCCGATTCACGCCATTTGAACTCTGTTTCTTACCAAATTTTATAGGCACAACTTAAATATCATATTAAACCTGTACCGGACTCCGGAACCGAAATACGGGACGATACCATCAAATTCAAACATATTTAAATTTCCCAAAACTCTTATAATTTCAGTTAAACAATTTCTTTCAAAAATTCATTTCTCGGGTTAGGGACCTCGGAATTCAATTTCGAGCATACGCTCAAGTCCCATATTTTTCTACGGACTCTCCGGGACCGTCAAATCATGGGTCCGGATCCGTTTACCTAAAATGTTCACTGAAGTTAACTTAAATTCAATTTTAAAGGCAAAATTAGCATTTTCCTCAAATTTTCACACAAAAGCTTTACGGATTTACGCCAGGACTGCACGCGTAAATCGAGATGAGATAAAAGGAGACTTCCAAGGCATCGAAACACAGAATTAACTGTTAAAACAAGTGATGACTTTCTGGGTCATCACATTTACGCCACGTTGATGTACAGAAACAAAGTCGTCTTTGTAGTCATTCTGTTTTATTGTGCCACCTGCCCGTTCCCCTTATCAGTTGCTCTCATTACTGTAGTTAAAATCAGTAGTTGATTAAAACGTAGGAGTCTTGCTGCTATTCTTTCTATTGACCAAGTATCAGTGGGTGCAAAAAATCATGCGTAGATGCAACAGAAAATTTTGCTGGTCTTTGTCATATATGGAAGTCATCCGGTTTGAGAATGTTCTTAATGCTGCACAAGGATCAATTTGGTTATGTTCTTAATGGTGCACTAGCATACTACAGTAACAGAAGGCAAACATTCTTCACCTTACCTGCCATTCTCACTTTAATAAGACAACTACAAATGATCATCATTGAGATAAAAAAAATATAAATAATGCTCTTATAAAAATCATTATTTTTCGGACGACACTCTGTAGTTTAAAATAAGACTTAGTAATTTATCTTTTGTATTGTAGGATAAGTTCTCATACAGGAAGAGGTGGATTGCAAGAGATCTACTGATGTTGAAAATCAATTGCAACACGATGGTACAAATAGTAGATTGGTAATCGTTAAATTGTATTAACAATATCAATAACTGATAGAATAAAAGAAGAGAATACATCTAATGTACTAACACAACAACATTGTGAATCAGGAGTAAACCAACGTGAAGACAATGACGTGAAAAATGCATGCATCAATCTACAAGGTGGAATATGAATACTTTGATTATTTCGTGCATTGCTGATTTGGATAGGAATAATGTGAAAAGATCCCTCATTAAATGGCAATACAAGCGAATTATGGTATGAGATTTCAATCTTAGGTTTGTGTATGGCATGTCAACAATTGTCTGTACACGTTCCTTATTTCATGCTAGCAAATCTAGGAGACCAAATAATGATTTTGCAAGTTCAGTATGAAATGATGCATGTAAATCGAGTAAGCAATTTGTTGTTATTTGTCTTGCAATTAAGTACTTGTGGCACTCTCTATAGATTATTATTTTCAAGTTATACGGATTAGTTCAGAAACTATACATACCTCTTTTCCTTTCTGTTAGTGCGACTCCAATAAGGAGTGAATTTTCTGTATCCTTTTGCTTAATTGGTCTGACAAAGCAAATCTCGATTTGTTTAGAGGGTGCTTGCTTAATATTACTATATTTGCATCATGGTCGTTTATAACATAATGACTCACTTGTGCTGACAATGGCTGAATGCTATATATGAAAGTGTCACGATCCGAATTTCTCATCGTCGGGATTGTGATGGCGCCTAACATTGTACCCGATAGGCAAACTAACGTTACCAATTATTTTACTTTTTCCCTTTATCTATCAACAACTTACAAGTTAACAAAGATAAATCAGCGGAATAAATGCGGAAGAACAGAATTTAACAAATTATTTTAATACATACGAAAGTGTAATAAAACTCCATCCAGAACTGGCGTCACTACTCACGGACAGTATACGAATACTACATACAATGGTCTGAACAAAGAAATACACATCTGTCTCGGAAATAGATAAAACAGGAAAGAAACAGGATAGAAGGGGATGCCAAGGCCTGCGGACGCCTGCAGGACTACCTCGGGTCTCCACTGGACTGAAGGCAGCCACCCGACTCTACTCATACGGCCCGACATCGATATCTGCACAAAAAGTACAAAGTAAAGTATCAGTACAACCGACCCCATGTACTGGTAAGTGTCGAGCCTAACCTCGGCGAAGTAGTGACGAGGCTAGGACACGACAAACAATATAAACCTGTGTATTTAAACAATATAATAACAGAGTAACAAGTAATAAAAAAAACTAAGCAGAAATGTATGGGAAGGGGCAACATACTTTGGGGGTTTCAACATAAAGAATTATAGCACTAAGGAATTTAAACAATTAAAACATTTGAACCGATAACAGTAAATGAACACAACAAATAGAAAATGCACGGCATCACCCTTTGTGCTTTTACTCTCAATCCTCACCATGCAATCAATAATAGAAATGTGCACGGCATCACCCTTTGTGCTTTATCACTCTTCCTCACCATATGAATAATATAAATGTGCAAGGCATCACCCTTCGTACTTTATATCTCTTCCTCACCATATGCATCAATATGGATGTAAATATGCACGACATCACCCTTCGTGCTTTATCACACTTTCTCACCATATGCATAAATATGAATGTGCACGGCATCAACCTTCGTGATTTATCCCTCTTTACTCACCCAAACGGTAGACATAATAACATCCCAATAAGGGAATAAACAATAGAACAAATACATCCCGGCACGGGAATCAGCTATAACTAATCTCGTTCCAACGGTTAACTTCACAAAATAAATCTCAACTTGAGCCAATACTCAACAATGGTCAATTACCAAGAAATTATCATAAATCTTGTTCAACATAGATAGTCATCAATTTAAGCATAGACAGTACACAATAAGAGTCACAACAATCATATTATAAGACTCGCAGGCATGCTCGACACCAACGTATAGATACTCGTCACCACACCTATACGTCGTACTCAACACTAACATGTAGAAAATAAGACAACAACACTTATTCCCTCAAGCAAAAGTTAGGCCAAACACTTGCCTCGATTCCACAGCCAAAATCAAGCCTCAAATATCGTTTTCCCTCTAAATTCAACCTCCAATCCGCTTGTATCTAGCCATAATTAACTTAACAACATCAATAAATGCTGAAGAATTCAACTTCAATGCTTATTTATAGGTTTTCTATCATTTTCCCCAAAAAGTCAAAAATCGACTCCGGGTCCGCTTGGTCAAAACTCAAGATTTGGACCAAAACCCATTCACCCACGAGACCAAATATGTAATTAGTTTTGGAATCCGACCCCAAATCGAGGTCTAAATCCCCAATTTTATAAAATCCCCAATTTTCCCCAAAATCCCTAATTCTACCATGAAAGAACAAGATTTAGGCCTAGAAATATAATGGGTGTTGATGGAAAATAAAAGAGATGAGTTTAAGAACACAAACCAATGATTTGGTGATGAAATCTCTCTTTAAAAATCATCCAAGGTCGAGTTCTATGGAAGAAAATATGAAATTTTGGTCAAATCCCGTGTTGGTTCTGTTTTAAATTCGCTGGACAAACCTTCATCGCGTTCGTGAGAGGTCTGTCGCGATCGCGATACACAGCAGCCTAAGGCCTTCGCATTCGTGAGTTCATCCACATCTACGCGTTCGTGTAATGCAACTCCCCCCAAGCCATCACGTTCACGACCCAGTGGTCGCGTTCGCGTAGAAGGACAAGACTCCCCTCCCCCAGGTCCCTTGACCATCGCGTTCGCGGGAGGATGAGCGCGTTCGCAAAGGGTACCACCCCCAGTGCTTCACGTTCGTGTCCAGTCCTCGCGTTCGCAAAGAAGAAATTTCTCCCTCAGACGATTTACACTTTGCGATCGCGAGAATTGCTTCGCGATCACGAAACACAAGATTCTTGTGCACGTGCAACAACAAACAACAGAATTTCCTAAGTCCAAAACATCCCAAAACCTATCCGAAACTCACACGAGCCCTCGGGCTCCAAACCAAACATGCACATAAATCTAAAAACATCATACGGACTTGCTCGCGTGATCAAATCGCCAAAATAAAACCTAGAACTACGAATTTAGCATCAAAATCAATGAAAATCTCAAGAACTCTTAAAGTTTCTATTTTTTCACAACCAAGGGTCCGAATCACGTCATATAAACTCCGTTTCTTACCAAATTTTATAGACATAACTTAAATACCATATTAAACATGTACCGGGATCCGGAACCAAAATATGGGCCTGATACCAACAAGATCAAATGTGATTCAAGTTCCGAAAATCCTTATATTTTTAGTTAAACAATTTTCTTCAAAAATTCATTTCTCGGGCTAGGGACCTCGGAATACAATTTCGGGCATATGTCCAAGTCCTATATTTTTCTATGGATCCTCCAGGACCATCAAATCATAGATCCGGGTCCGTTTACCCAAAACGTTGACCGAAGTCAACTTAATTCAATTTTAAAGGCAACAATTCAACATTTTTCTCAAATTTTCACATGAAGGCTTTCAAGATATACGCCTGGACTGCGCATGCAAATCGAGAAGAGACAAAAGGAGGTTTATTAAGGCCTCAAAACACAAATTTGACTTCTAAAACAAGAGATGACCTTTTGAGTCATCACATTCTCCACCTCTAAAACAACCGTTCGTCCTCGAACGGATATAGAAAAGTACCTGAGTCGGTAAAAACATGGGGATATCAGCTCCACATATCGGACTCGGACTCCCAGGTAGCTGCCTTAATAGGATGACCTCTTCACTAAATATGAACCGAGGGGTAACTCTTCGATCTCAACTGACGAACCTGCCGGTCTAGAATAGCTACCGGTTCCTCCTCATAGGTCAAGTCTTTGTCCAACTAGACAGTGTTGAAGTCTAACACGTGGGATGGATCGCCGTGATACTTCCGGAGCATGGACATATGGAACACACTGGATGCACCACTGATAAATTCGGCGGCAACACAAGTCTGTAAGCCACATCTCCTACTCGATCAAGGACCGATGAACCTAGGGATTAGCTTGCCCTTCTTCCCAAATCTCATCACGCCCTTCATGGGCGACACCCGAATCAACACTTACTCTCCGACCATGAGTGCCACATCATGAACCTTACGGTCGGCATAAATCTCCTGCCTAGACTGAGCTATACGAAGCATATCCTGAATGATCTTAACCTTCTCCAAGGCATCCTGAACTAAGTCTGTACCCAACAACCGAGCCTCTTCCTGCTCAAACCACCCAAACGGCTACCGACACCGCCTACCATATAATGACTCATAGGGAGCCATCTGGATGCTCAACTGATAACTGTTGTTGTAGGCAAACTCCGCTAATGGCAAGAACTGATTCCAAGAACCTCCAAAGTCAATAACACATACGCAGAGCATATCCTCCAAAATCTGAATAGTACGCTCGGATTGTCCGTCCATCTGGGGATGAAACGTTATGCTCAACTCGACCCGCGTACCCAACTCACAATGTACTGCCCTCCAAAATGCTAGGTAAACTGCGTACCTCGATCAGAAATGATAGACATGGGCACACCATGAAGATGAATGATCTCACAGATATAAATCTCTACCAACTGCTCAGAAGAATACGAAACTGCCACAGGAATGAAATGCGCTGACTTAGTCAGCCTATCTACCATAACCCATACTGCGTCGAACTTCCTCTGAGTCTGTGGGAGTCCAACAACGAAGTCCATAGTGATATGCTCCCACTTCCACTCAGGAATCTCAATCTTTTGAAGCAAACCAGCAGGTCTCTAATGCTTGTACTTTACTTGCTGACAATTCAAACATCGGGCTACATATGCAACAATGTCCTTCTTCATCCTCCCTCACCAATAATGATGCCGCAAGTCCTGATACATCTTAGCGGCACCCGGGTGAATAGAATATCGGGAACTATGGGCCTCCTCTAGAATCAACTCACAAAGTCCATCAACATTAGGCATACAAACTCGACCCTGCATCCTCAAAACTCCGTCATCTCTAACTGTAACCTACTTGGCACCTTCATGCCACACTGTGTCTCTAAGGACAAGCAAATGAGGATCATCATACTGCTGATCTCTGATGCGCTCAAATAATGAAGAACAAGCAACTGTGCAAGCTAGAACACGGCTGGGCTCAGAAACATCGAACCTCACAAACTGATTATCTAACACCTGAACATCCAAAGCAAGCAATCTCTCACAGATTGGAATATACACGAGGCTTCCCATACTGGCTGACTTCCTACTCAAAGCATCAGCCACCATATTGGCCTTCCTAGGATAATACAAGATGGTGATATCATAGTCTTTTAATAGCTCCAACCACCTCATCTGCCTCAAATTTTGTTCTTTCTGCTTGAACAAGTATTGCAAACTTTTGTGATCCATGAACACCTCAGATGACACGCCATATAAATAGTGCCTCCAAATCTTCAGCACATGAACAATGGCTGCTAGCTCCAAATTATAAATTGGATAATTCTTCTCATGGATCTTCAACTATCGCGAAGCACATGTAATAACCTTGCCATTTTGCATCAATACCGCACCAAGTCCAATACGAGATGTATCACAATATAACGTATATGGTCTTAAACCTGTGGGCAATACCAACATCGGCGCCATAGTCAAAGTTGTCTTGAGCTTCTAAAAGCTCACCTAACACTCGTCCGACCACTGAACTGGGCACCTTTCTGTGTCAACCTGGTCATCGGAGCTGCTATAGATGAAAACCCCTCCACAAACCGATGGTAATAACCTACCAAACCCAAGAAACTTCGGATCTCTATAGCTGATATAGGTCTAGGCCAGTCCTTGACTGCCTCAATCTTCTTAGGATCCACCTGGATACCCTCTGTTGATACGACATGACCTAGGAATGCTACTGAACTCAACCAAAAATCACATTTCGAAAACTTAACATACAACTGACTATCTCTCAGAGTCTGAAGAACGACTCAAAGGTGATGCTCATGCTCCTCTCGGCTGTGGGAGTAGATCAAAATATCATCAATGAAAATAATCACAAAGGAATCTAGATAAGGCTTGAACACCTGGGTTATCAAATCCATAAAAGCTGCTAGGGCATTTGTTATCCCAAATAACATTACTAAGAACTCATAATGCCCGTACCGAGTGCGAAAAGATATCTTAGGGACATCGGATGCCCTAATTCTCAACTGATGGTAGCCAGATATCAAATCAATCTTCGAAAATACCTTGGCACCCTGAAGCTGATCAAACAAATCATTAATCCTCGACAATGGATACTTGTTCTTAATGGTGACTTTGTTCAACTGCCAATAATCTGTGCATATCCTCATCGATCCATCCTTCTTCTTAACAAACAACACCGACGTACCCCAAGGCTAGACACTAGGTCTAATAAAGCCTTTATCAAGCAGGTCTTGCAATTTTTCTTTCAATTCTTTCAACTCTGGTAGGGCCATATGATATGGCGGAGCCAAATCAATGCAAAAGTCAATATCCCTATCGGGTGGCATCCCCGAGAGGTCTGCAGGAAATACCTTGGGAAACTCCCGAACAATTGGCATAGAATCCACAGAAGGAACCTCAGCACTAGAATCACGAACATAAGCCAAATAAGCCAAATACCCCTTCTCGACCATACGCCGAGTCTTCATATAAGAGATAACCCTGTTGGTAGAATGACAAAGAGTCCCCCTTCACTCCAACCGAGGCAACCCTGACAATGCTAAGGTCACAGTCTTGGCATGACAATCCAATATGGCATGATAAGTTGATAACCAATCCATCCCCAAAATAATATCGAAGTCTACCATATCGAGACATAGGAGATCTACACTATTCTCAAGACCCCCAATAACAACTACACATTAACGATAGACGCGATCTACCATAGTAGAATCACCCACCGATGTGTACATATATACGGGAGCAATCAAAGAATCATGAAGTACAACCAAATATGAAGCAAAATACGAAGACACATAAGAGTATGTAGACTCTTGATCAAACAGAACTGAAGCATCTCTACTACAAACCAGAACAGTACCTGTGATAACTATATCGGAGGACTCAGCTTCAGGCTTGGCTGGAAAAGCATAACATCAGGGCTAGGCCCCACCACTCTGTACTATATCCCTGGGACGGCCTCCTGCTGGTTGGCCTCCACCTCTAGCTGACTGACCTCCACCAATAACACCTCAACCCCTACATCTAGCTGGTTGAGTGGGTAGTGGAATACCCAGTACCAGAACTATAACACGAGAACCCTGATACTAAGAACTGCTTCAGGCTCAAGGGCAAAATCTAGCAATGTGCCTCGTATCGCCACAAGTATAACAAAACTTTGGCTGCTGAGAGTCTGAGATTGATGACCCTAAAATTGACCCTGAAGGCCTAAGTAACCACCCTGAAAACTCTGGAGTGGACATGCACTGATAGGAGCTTATGGTGCACTGTAGGGTAACTGATCAGAATGATGCATATGAGAACCACGACCACCTGGAGAACCATGAGAAGCCTGAAGTGCTGAATGAAACGGCCTGGGAAGATGCCTTTTACCAAAAGAATTCATGCCTCCAGACGAGGCATCACTAAATTTGCCAGAATGACGAGGCCTCTTGTCAGACCCTTGATCGCTCCCCTAAGCTAGAACCATCTCAACCCGCCCGGCCACCTTGGCCGCATCCTGAAAAGAAATATCGCACCCTGTCTCCTTAGACATCTACAATCTAATAGGTTGAGCAAGTCCCTCAATAAACCTCCTCACCTCTCTCTCTCTCTCTCTCTCTCTCTCTCTCTCTCTCTCTCTCTCTCAGTGGGGAGTATCAGAAGAGTATGACGAGCCAAATCAATAAACTTCATATCATACTAGGTTACAGTCATAGAACCCTACTAAAGATGCTCGAACCGCCTGCGGTACTCCTCTCTCTAAATGACCGGAAGGAACTTCTCGAGAAATAGCTGCGAGAAATGGTCCCAAGTGAGAGCTGGTTAACCAGCTGGTTTGGCTAAACAATAATCTCTCCACCATTTCTTGGCGAAACCTGACAGACGGAAAGCAGCAAAGTCGACCCCATTGGTCTCCATTATCCCCATGTTCCGTAGAACCTCATGACAGTTGTCCAAATAGTCCTGGGATCCACTAAAGATGTACTGCCATAGGTAGTAGTGAAAAGCTTGGTGAACCTATCTAATCTCCACAAAGCATCAGAAGACATAGTTAATCCATCACCGGCCTGAGTTACAACACCCGGTGGAACTATCCCAACTAGCTGAGTTGCTGGAGTCTGAAACTGGGGAGCCATCTGCTCCGGAGTGTAAGTAGCAAGACTATATGCTCCTCCCCCAGCATGAGAGACGGCTGGTGCTACAGAAAGTATGCCTGCCTGAGTGACACTCTCTGTAAGGCCCACTAGATGGACCAGAGCATCCTGGAGTACCAGGTTAGCGATGAACCTCTCTGGGACTTGAGCTAGGCCTGCTAGAACTGTCTGGGCAGGAACCTCATCATCAAACTCTACTTAAGGCTCCGCCACTGGTGCTGCTGCTCTGGGCTGAGCTTTACCCCTGCCTCGGACTCTAGCACGGCCTTAGCCTTGTCCTCTACCCCGCATATGAGCTGTTGTTGGGGGCTCGGGCTGCTGATTAACTGATAAAGCGGTACATGTTCTCTCCATCTGCAAAAGAACGGAGTAGAAGTTCAATTAGCATTGAGAATTCAAACCGCACGACAGAGGTAAATAGAAGTAAAACTATTCCTAACTCCGTAGCCTCTAGGAGATAAACACAGACGTCTATGTACCGATCCCTCAGACTCTATTAAGCTTGTTCATGAATTGTGAGACCTAAGCAACCTAGAGCTCTGATACCAACTTGTCACGGCCCGAATTTCTACCGTCGAGATCATGATGGCGCCTAATATTGTACCCGTTAGGCAAGCCAAGGTTACCAATTATTTTAACTTTTCCCTTTATCTATCAACATCTTACAAGTTAGTAAAATTAAATCAGCGGAATAAATGTAGAAAAACAGAATTTAACAAATTATCTTAATACAAATACAAAATTGTAATAAAACTTCACCCAGAACTAGTGTCACTACTCACGGACAGTCTACGAATATTACAAACAATGGTCTGAACAAAGAAATACACATCTATCTCAGAAATAGATAAAACATAAAAGAAACAGGATAGAAGGGGACGCCAAGGTCTGCGGACGCCTGGAGGACTACCCCGGGTCTCCACTAGACTGAAGGCAGCAACCCGATTCTACTCACACGGTCCGACACCGAGATCTGCATAGAAAGTGTAGAGTGCAGTATCAGTACAACCGACCCCATGTACTGGTAAGTGTCGAGCCTAACCTCGGCAAAGTAGTGACGAGGCTAGGATATGACAAACATCATAAACTTGTGCAGTTTATCAGTATAATAATACAGTAACAAGTAATAAAAAAAACTAAGAAGAAATGTATGGGAAGGGGCAACATACTATAGGGTTTTAAACATAAAAAATTACAACTGTGAAGGATTTAAACAATTAAAACACTTGAACCAATAACAGCAAATGAACACATCAAACAGAAAATGTACGGCATCACCCTTCATGTTTTTACTCTCAATCCTCACCATAAAATCAATAATAGAAATGTGCATGGCATCACCATTCGTGCTTTATCACTCTTCCTCACCATATGAATCATATAAATGTGCAAGGCATCACCCTTCATGCTTTATCTATCTTCCTCACCATATGCATCAATATAAATGTAAATGTGCACGACATCACCCTTCGTGCTTTACCACTCTTCCTCACCATATGCATAAGTATGAATGTGCACAGCATCACCCTTAATGCTTTATCACTCTTTCCTCACCCAAATAGTAGAAATAATAACATTCCGGTAAGGGAAACAAAATAGAAACAAATACATCCCAGCAAGGGAATCAGTTATAACCAATCTCATTCCAACGGTTAACTTCACAAAATAAATATCAACTTGATCCAATACGTGATAACCAGGGAATATGATGCATTTTACACTCCTTCTTGCTTAAGTTTTAATAAGAAATGTGTACAAAATAGTCCCATAGGCTCACAAGTTGTGCTTGATTGCAGGTTTGATCAATAAGGTGACATGATATAAAAAAACAACTCAAAAAGGAGTGAAACTTGTACAAGTACCAAGACAAGACAAAGCTTAGTCAAACAGGGCCAGTGCGGCCGCACACCATTCTGTGCGGTCCGCACAAGTGAAGTTTAGAAAGGTTGTTATTCAGGCCAAAAGGCAATGCAGCTACAAGGGGTTTTGTGCCATCCGTATTGGGATCATTGTGGCTGCACTCGATTTAGTGCAGTCCACGGAGCCAAGGTTCAAAGAGGTTTTGTTTTGGAAGTTGAAACTCAATGCGGTCTGCGGTCCTTTTTGTGCGGACCGCAATGGAAGCCACCGCGGCCTAACTCGATTTCGTGCGGTCCGCATTGCCCAAGTTCAGAGAGCTAATTATTCAAGCCCAGAGCCTTAGTACGGCCGCACTTGATTTTGTGCGGTCCGCACTGGCTAGTCAGGGGTATTTTTGTCCAGAATATTTAGCCTAGTGTAAATAGATTCTTTTCCCATTTTTAGGTCATCAGATAGTTTGTACTGAGAGCTGCGCTCGTGACTTCGTTCCTTTTAGCTATTTCGAGTAATTTTAGCGTGATTTCAACATTGAATCTTCAAGTTTAATTTAGCAATTAATTATTATGAGTTTTTCTTCATCTATTTCTTTATTTTCTTTCTAATTATGAGTAGTTAGACCCATCAGCTAGGGTTGTGGCTCAACCCTAGTGTGGGTAATTGATGGGTCTTGTGTTTAGATGCTTGATTGTCTATGGGTGTTTGATATTTGGGCTAATTTAGGGTTTTAATTGTGAATTAGTGGTTTCAAACACTAGTTTATGCCTAGTAGACCTTGGCTCTTCTTGAGAAAGAGAGCCTAAATCCATGATATTATTCCAACAAGGAATTGGGGGATACTCAAGAGATTGATAGCCCCAATTAAAGGGTTAAACCTAAAGATAATAATACCCAACTTGAACCTTGATTACTTGTGCAAATCTGCATACCCAATTGGTCTTGAGAAAGTCAATTCGGGTAAAATCACTCGAACTACCGAGAGGTATAGAGTGAGTAGAATCCTGCAATGGTTAGATCATACTCCCCAAATGTGACAATCTAGCTTTAGACTCAAGAACCCGTCAATTGACCACCTAGGCGAAAGTTACTACCCTAGTGCCTTTTAATCATTTGAATAACTCGCAATAGTTTAACCTTAGCTTTATTTAGTTTAATTGAGCATTGTAGTTTTATAAAATTAGAATTATAAATCAAACCAAAAATGTGTAGAAGTGCAATTAAGAGCAAATACACAACTCTGCTTTAGATAGACACCCGACTCCAATATCTAGCTCCCTATGGAAATTGATCCCAACCTTAATCGGGTAAAAGCTGCTTCGACCTCTCTCGCTACTCCATAGTAGTGCAGGGTTGGCCTCGATCACTTTTTGGCGTCGTTTCCGGGGAGCTAACGATTTTGACTATCTATCTAAATAGTTTTGTGTATTATTCTTCTTTCCTACTGTGTTACTAATTTGTTTGTGTCGCAACTTCAGGTACAAAATGACAGCAAACTTAAACAATGCACCTCTTGGAGATCTTCCGCTGGGGGAGGAAGTAGATGACAATGTTGAAGATGAGGTCCCTATTATGACTCAAGGACAAAGGAGAGGCCGCCAGGCCAATGATAATATTCCAGACCCTCCCCCGCCACCTCCAAGAGTGGCTCATATAGCGTTTCCGAACCAAGGCTATGCAAGTGCTATTGTCCCACCTTGAATTCGGGCGGGCAATTTTCAAATAACCAATGTGATGCTGACATTGCTGGAGCAACATGGGTATTTCACGAGCGCTGGCAATCAAAATGCTTACAAACATCTCAAGGGGTTCATGGATACCTGTTGGGAGAGCAAGCAAACTAATGTGTCCGGGAATGCACTGCGGTTGAGACTCTTCCCATTTTCACTTAGAAGGAAGGCATTGGATTGGCTTGAGCGACTTCCCAACCATTCTATCACTACATGGAATGAGTTGGCGGACAAGTTCATTGCAAAAAATTTCTCACCGGGGCATATGGCAGCATTGAGAGATGAGATGTTGGTCTTCAAGAAGGAGCCCACCGAACCTTTGCATGAGATTTGGGAGCACTATAGAACAATGGTGAAGGAATGCCCCAACAATGATATGATTGAGGCGATGATCCAACGGACTTTCTACCGGGGCATTAACACAACAAATCAGTGCATAGTGAACCAACTTGCTGGGGGCAACTTTATGAAGTTGTCTTATGATGAGGCTTGTGACATTCTTGATGAGATAGCTTGACACTTCTTCTGCTTGGCAACATAGAGCCAATATGCCCCAGGGTGACCCCACGGTTACTTATTTGCGAAAGGAGTTACATGATCATGGGCATGCTATAACTGAGTTGACAACTACAATGAACCAACTAGAAAAGGCATAGTTGCAACAAGTTCAAAATCCTCGCCAAGTGACTGCCATAGAGGGTATCAACATGCTTGTCAACAAAAGAAGGCAAAGAGGTCAACAAAACCAAGGGAATTCGGAACAATTTGACAATGACTGTGGTGGATTTCAGGATGACAGTTATGATGGGCAGAATGAAGAGGTGCAATACATGAACAATTATCAAAGCCAAAGGGGCAATTCTTCCAACCAACAACAATGGAAACGTAGAGTCAATGTACCCCAGGGTGACCCCACAGTTACTCATTTGCGCAAGGAGTTACATGATCATGGGCAGGCTATAGCTGAGTCGACAACTACAATGAACCATCTAGCAAAGGCACAGTTGCAACAAGTTCAAAATTCTCGCCAAGTGAATGATGTCACACCTCCTTTTTCCGCCCTGCGAGGGGTGAAGGAGTTTTTCCAATTAAAGGACAATAGAAACGGAATTTGTTTATTTATTTCAGAGTCGCCACTGGGGAGATTTATGGTGTCCCAAGTCACCGGTTGAATCCCGAATCGAGGAAAGAATGACTCTGTTTAACAGTCCGCGAATCAGAAATCCGGATAAGGAATTCTGTTAACCCGAGAGAAGGAGTTAGGCATTCCCGGATTCCGTGGTTCTAGCACGGTCGCTCAACTATTATATTTGGCTTATTTATCTGATTTTTTTTAAACAATTAAGAACTTATATGCAAATTTAACTTTGACCCGCTTTTATCATTATTGTTATTATTATTATTTTATACAAGAATTGCAACATTGTGAAAACGCATCTCGAATCACGTCACAACTAGTGTACACGTGATTTGTTGACGCATTTTGACTCCGCCAAGATTGGGATTTGGGTTACATAAATGCACACCCATGTTTAAGAAAATACCCTTATTAAATACGCGCCTAAAGACTACGCGTTGTTATACTTTTTTGTAGGACCGTGAAAATTTACTAAACGATCCATCCCAAAATCTAAGTATTTTTTTAAAAAAAATAAAAAATAAATAAATAAGATTGGAGGACCCGGCAAATTTTTTTGTATTGTTTATATTATTATTTTTTTTAGCGAAATCCTCTCTTATTTTATGAATATCCTAAAATGACTACATTTTTTTTTGTTTTTTTTGTCTATAAATATAAAATCAATCTTTACATACTTAAAAATAACATATTAAATACTAGTTTAAAACAAATATTAGTGGAAAGAAATATTACTAAAATTGTAATTATAAATACAATATGGAATTGTCAAATAATTTTTTAAAAGAAACTAATTATCCCATAACCGGATTAAAATCATATTGTTAGATGACTTGAGCTATTAAAATTAATTATTTACATCTACTGAAAATTAGAAACAATCTTGATTACTAATGCGTATTTCTAAAATTTAATTAATTTAACCTTAATTAACCTTGTTTTAATTCAAATCATGTCCTAATACTTGATTCGCAAAATTAATTTAAATTCATGTTTTAACTAAATTTAGCTACATGATTTCGATTAACTTAATGTTGGCGATACTAAAATCCTTATAAATAGTGAACTTAGTCAATTTTGCCAAAACTGATTTAATAAAGTCATTTTTTCGTTATTTTCTTCTTATTCTAATTATTAGACAGTTTAATCAGTAATAAACATGCTTAAATATATACTACCTAATAATCAGGTTAAAGCAAAGCATTATTTAATACATCGCTACAATATGCCTAATTATGCAAAACGACGGCGATTTACAGAATAATAATACATGAAATAACCTAAATACAATTAATGAAAAAAAGAAAAAGCTAAATTAAAAATTTAAAATTTCATTCTTCATTTCAGCTTACAAAATGCCAAAATTACAGTTGTGTACCTGGTATTGTCAATATAAGAAGAAGAAAGTTAGCCACGTAGTACGTAACACAGCAACAACAATAATAACCAACAATCCAGTCAACAGAAATCCCAGTGACAGATTTGAAAATCAAAATAAAATCCAGAAACACCGACAACAAACAATGGACAGAAGCCAAGGGAATCTTTTTAGATTTGAAAGACTAATTAATGTTCAACCCTTAATTTCTAAACCCGTATATCAGAATATTTATCAGGTGTATACTACTCTCTCTTTTAATTTCCAGCTCCTTTTTTATTTGTATTTTATTTTCTTTTTTTTTCTTTTTTTTTTGAAAGTTTTAATATTTTTCGGAATTTTTCTCTCTCTCTCTTAAATATTTTTAGCTCTTTTTTTCTCTTTGTCTCCTCTCTTCTTTTTTCTTTCTTCTCTCTCTTTTTTCTGTCTCCTCCCTTTGTCTCTTCTTCTCCAAAAATCTGATCAAGTCTATCTTATTTATCTCTCATCCCCAAACCCTTTAATCAATTAATCAAATAATAAAAACAACCATTTTCTCTTACCAAACTCACTACTACATAAAAAATACAATTATTATTTATGTAATCAACTTTTCTTGAGCCCCGCAATCCCACTATGTCTTGTTCCACATGATTTATTAAACAACTTTTCTTGAGCCCCGCAATTCCACTATGTCTTGTTCCCCATGCTTACATTAAACAAATACATTATTCCCCCCATTATGTCTTGTCCCCCATGCTTGATTATTTTAATATTATTTTAATCCTAATTGACAGAGCACTCAAAATAAATAATTGTTCAGAATTTTAATTCCAAAAATACCCCTCTAACCTTACTGAAATTACCATTTTACCCCTGAACATACTGCAAATTACCAAACTACCCCCATCAGCTATAACCAATTCACCTAATTAATTTCAACCAAAATACAGCAAATATGACCAATTTCTAAACAATTTTCAACAACAAATTCAAAGAAACAACTAAAATTATTTTGATTGAACAATATTTTTTAACAACAAACAAACCTACTTTCAGATTCAACAACAACAACAACAACAAACAAGTATATTCAGATTTCTAAATTCAATAATCATTTGAACTTAAAATTAAATCTAACAACATTACAACCAACAATTTCTATATTAAACTAAACAAGATCATGAAACAAACTGAAAAAAATAATCAAAATGATAAACAACAAACAAGAAAATCAAACTTATACTAATTTCGGATTCAAGAACAATCAAACAAAGTATGGACATAAATGAAAAGATTCAACAACAACAACAAACAAGTTTTATTCAAATTCGAATTAAACTCGAATTAAGCTTAAACAAAACAAATAAACATATTCAAATCACTAAACTTCAAATAATCAATTGATCTTTTTAAATTAAATCCAACAAAATTATAACAAAGATACATTGAATCAAAAAAAAATTAAAACCCAAAACATAACTGCACATTAAATTACTGGAAAAAAAACGAACTTCAACAAAATGAACACGAATTAAATCTATTTTAAATAACAAACAACGGATTCAAGCGATTTAAACCAACACTCTTCTATATTAAAATTAAATCCTTTTAAATTAATAAAATAAACTGAAAAATAATTAATTGAATTTTCAACTTAAATCTAGCAACATTAAAATTAAGCTAATCAATTTCTATCTAAAAATAAACAAGAAAAATGAATGAAAACAAACTGAAAAATAAAAAAAACGATGAACATGAAATTAATATCAAATATATATGATTTCAAATCCGAAAAATATCAAACAAATTACGGACGGGAACGAAATTTAAACCAACTAACCGGATCGGAACGATAATGAACTCGAATGAAAACAAATCTGCCCGGAAACAAATATCGCAGCAAAACCATTTGACACCGAAGACGATCACGAACGGACAAACGAAGAACTTGAATGTTTGGTGTCGTTTGAAGACGAAGCAGTGGCGGTGAGGATGAGGCGAAGCAGTAGCAGCTGATACTGCTGAACATGGAGCTCGACGAGGCAGCTGGAGGTCGACTGGGCAATGTCGACGATGGGTTGTTCGACTGAAGGAGACGACGACGAAGTAGCAGAAGGAGCAGCAAACACAGCAGTGGCGTAGCAGCATCATCGACGGGCAGCAGCAGACGCAGCAGTGGCGGAGCAGCAGCAGCAGCAGACGTAGCAGCAGCAGACGTAGCAGCAGCGGAGCAGTAGCAGCGACAGGCAGCAGACGCAGCAGCCATGACGACTGTGTGTGGCTGCGTTGCTTGGCGTAGATGGTGGTGGTTTGGTGTAGAAGTGAAGAAGAAGATGAAGACGAGGCAACCATGGTGGTCGACGAGCAGCTCTGCATGTGTGAGTGTGTGTGTGTCGACAAGGATGAGGGGGTAGGGCAGCATCCATGGTTGCTTGGGGTGTTTGGGAGCCATGGTTTCTTGGGGTGTTTGAGATTTTGGAGAAGAAGAAGAGGGAGGGAGGCGGGTAGTTTTAGGTGTTAGGTTTTTTTATTTTGAGTGGAAAATGAAAAATAGGAAGATGGGGGTGGGTCTTTGGGGTTATGGACTGGGTTGACCCGGTTTGAAATGGACCGGGTCGTAGGGAAGGTTGGGTATTTTTTGGGCCTGTGGCTTGAATTTGAAGAAGAGCCCAATTCCGATTCTCTTTATATTTTTTGCTCTATTTTTTTCTACTTTCTAATTAATAAAACTAAATTTTTTAAATTAAGTTATAAACTAAATTAACTTATCAAAAATACTAAATAATTCCCAATAACTATTATCGCACATTTAAATAGCAATTAACGATAAAATCGCACAATTTAGACGTTAAATGCTAAAATGCAACATACATTATTTTTTTTTTATGATTTTCTCATTTTTTTAAAAACAAACTTAAATAAATACTAAATGAAAATGCGACATATTTTATATTTTTATTAATTTAAACGAATAAACATGCACAGACAAAAATACAAATAATTATACAAAAATACCACAAAAATTCAAAAAATTGCACACCAAAGGAAAATTATTTTATTTTGAATTTTTTGGGAGTAATTCTTTCATAGGGCAAAAATCACGTGCTTACAGCTGCCCCTCTTTGCCCGAAGACACGACAGTTTTCGTGCAAAGATAAAGTGAGTGATTTTTGCTCATCCGAGTACTCCGTGTGAAGCATTTTTTGAAAAAAAGTTTAACCGAACCTTTGCTTCAAAGGTTTCCTACATATTCCTGGCTAAAAGGGAATCAGGTTAATGTAGTTCGGGAAGTTTTGGTAGCTGGGACTACCATGGGACTGCAATGTTACTGCTGTTGCATGCTACTTTTACTTGTTTGCTGACCTCCTTATTACACCATGCTTAAAAGAAAAATCAAGAAGTTAGGCTAGGCTACGGATTAAAAGATCCCATCTATCTTCCATTTGCTCTTGATGCCTTGCTTTCTTGTCGGCTTGCGTCGATTCCTGTGCTTCTTTCTTCCGAGAACTGATGGGGGGTGACACCGACCTTTTGCTACTCTGAATACCAATTCTCACTGTCTGGTTCGGTCCGCTGGAGATATGGCTTTCTTCATTAAGCTTTGTTATGCTGGGCATAATTCAATGTTCACAGGCCGCTTCTTTCAAGATGCGTCTTTTCTCCCTTTTGACTCATGCGCTTGATTTTGCGCTGGGATCTCTTGTTGCAACCTTTCGCTTTTCGGTGCTGGGGATTTTTATTGTTTCCCGTTGGGGATTCCTGTTGGATTCTTCTGCTTTACTGACTTGCAAGGTATTCCTCTATTATATGGGTGGGCTCCCAACTTCAACCAACAACTTTGAAAATAAATTCGCCATTCCTCTCTTCAGGCGAGCTCCTGACTTCATCAACAACTTTGAAAAATAAAACGCCTTTACTTTCTTCAGGCGGGCTCTTGACCTCAATAACAACTTTGGAAAATAAAGTGTCATTCCTTTCTTTAGGCTGGAGTGATTTCAACAACTTTTAAAAATAAAATGTCTTTCCTCTCTTCAGGCGGGCTCCTGACTTCAACAACAACTTTGAAAATAAAATGTCATTCCTTTCTTTAGGCTGGCGCCTGACTTCAACAACTTTGAAAATAAAATGCCATTCCTTTCTTTAGGCTGGCGAGATTTCAACAACTTTGAAAATAAAATGTCATTCCTTTCTTTAGGCTGGCGATATTTCAACAACTTTTAAAAATAAAATGTCTTTCCTCTCTTCAGGCAGGCTCCTGACTTCAACAACTTTGAAAATAAAATGTCATTCCTTTCTTTAGGCTGGCGAGATTTCAACAACTTTGAAAATAAAATGTCTTTCCTCTCTTCAGGCGGGCTCCTGACTTCAACAACTTTGAAAATAAAATGTCATTCCTTTCTTTAGGCTGGCGAGATTTCAACAACTTTGAAAATAAAATGTCTTTCCTCTCTTCAGGCAGGCTCCTGACCTCAACAACAATATTGAAAATAAAATGCCATTCCTTTCTTTAGGCTGGCGAGATTTCAACAACTTTTAAAAATAAAACGCCTTTCCTCTCTTCAGGCGGGCTCCTGACTTCAACAACAACTTTGAAAATAATATGTCATTCCTTTCTTTAGGCTGGCGAGATTTCAAAAATAAAACGCCTTTCCTCTCTTCAGGCGGGATCCTAACCTCAACAACAACTTTGAAAATAAAATGTTATTCCTTTCTTCAGGCTGGCGAGATTTCAACAACTTTTTTTAAAAAAAAATGTATTTCCTCTCTTCAGGAGGGCTCCTGACTTCATCGACAACTTTGAAAATAAAATGCCATTCCTTTCTTTAGGCTGGCGAGATTTCAACAACTTTGAAAATAAAATGTCATTCCTCTCTTCAGGCTGGCGTAATTTCAACAATTTTTAAAAGTAAAACGCCTTTCTTTTCTTCAGGAGGGCACCTGACTTCAACAACTTTGAAAATAAAATGCCATTGGCAATGATTTATGAAACATATATTTTGGCAATGTTCATACAAGCCGGACCACTCGGGTCGAATAGATTCAACATCCTATTTGAGGGCGGATAGACCCAAAATATCCTATTTGAGGGCGGACGAACCCAATTTCTTCAACTTAAATGTAAAGACTGAAATGTATTCCAACTTCAAAACTTGAAATTTAAATTGTCATTCTACAGGTGGGCTCCTGACTTCTTCAACTTAAAATTTAACAACTTCCGTTCTACAGGCGGGCTCTTGATTTCAACAATTTCTTAAATTTTAACACCTCCATTCTCCAGGAGGGCTCTTGACTTCAACTCTAATATTTTTAAAATTAAATCAAGCTCCTTTCGAGCTTTAGAGAAAGATTCATCGGACTAAGATTTGATATCTCAGGAGAAAATTTCATCAGACTAGGACTTTTATCCTAGGAGTAAAATGTAAAGATCAAAGGTTTGAGAAACTTACCTTTGTAATTCCTTCTTTTCTTTTCTTTTTCCCTTGCGCTACTTTGTTCCTGTTTCAACTCTCAAGCAAAGAAAATTTTATCAGTTTTTTTTATGGTGGCCGATTTGTGGCCTTGCTGGGGGATGGTTATCTCCTTTAAAAGCTCGTGTTGTCTTTCCCCGAGACTGTTGGGGATAACACTGCTGGAGAATTATTTACTTACCTGTTGGGGGATAATATTATTGGGGAGTCTCCTTTCTTCCCCTTTTCTCCAAAGCTACTTCCTTCAAAACTTTTCTCTCTCAACATTGTCGGGGATAAAATGTTATCAGCCGGGGATAACGCTGTTGAAGATAACACTGCTGGGGGATTTTGATTCTTTCAAAACTAGTACTTTACTCTTCTAAAGGCTGCTGGGAATGATACTGGCCTTTTGCTTTTTCTGAGCACAAGTTTCATCCTTTCGTTCTGTCCGCTGGGGAACAACTTCCTTTATTAAAACTTGTTACGCTGGGGGTAAAACTGGTTCAAAAACCACTTCCCTTGAGATTGGTGCTATCTTTATTCTTCCCCGAATGGGTATCTGACTTCCAGAAAATTTTCTAAATGAAAGGAAAACTTTCTGCCCCAGTTTGACGGTCTCCCTTATGGCATGCCTTTCCGCCATCAGTGCCATTTCGTTTTAAGATTTGATTGTGGTGGTTGGTTGTGATACTCCTACTGGGGATGGCTTTTCCCTTTCTCCTTCCCTGCTTTGCGTTCCAAAAACTTGTTGGGGGTGATATTATTTGCTGGGGATGATCCCTTTCTGCTGGGGATATCCCTCTTCTTTTGTGGCTTAGCTCGGAAACTGGCATTTCTCCGACCTTTTAGTCTCGCATGAATTTCCCAAATCATGCTCATTGCTCTTCTTGATTTGTCCACGAGCCTTGGCCTTGAAGTTTAATAACCTTTGATTTTGGCAAGGATATCCCTCTTGACACTCGTCAATCCTTTTGTCAATCTCCTTTTGCTAGGGATATCTTTCTTGACACTAGCCTCGCACTTGTTCCTTGCTGACTATACCACTTGGATGTACTAGTCAGATCTCATCTTGGATAATTGGAAAGCTGATGGCATATTTTGAAGTCATTTCTCACTTGTTCTGACCAAACAGACCCTATTGGGGAATTTTTCTATGAAAGGAGAAAGATAAAAAGGAACAGAATAAAAGACAAAGGAAAAAGATGACTCTTTTAACAAGAGAAACTGTAAATAAAAAACATATCAAACGTAGATACCGACTCTAATGGTCATGACATGCGCATGTGGCCTATCCTCTACCGTCAATCGTCTTTTAAGATCTTCATTTGGCGATTCCCCATCTGATTCTCAATCTTATTCGACTTGTAATGCCCGAAGGGTTTTCACTATCAAGCCTCTCTCATTTTGGTTTTTCTCTCAACTTTCATCGCCTTATGGTGTTCGTGAAGATTTTCACCGATAAGACTCTCTCATTTGTATCATTTTCCAGATGGGGATTTGGAGTGTTGCCGATATGACTCTCTCTGCTGGGGATTAGAGTCCTTTCTGCTATGGATCAAAGTGTTATGTTCATCGGTAAGACTCTCATTTGTCTGACTTGGCATCTTTTGAAGACTAATCAGAAGGTCTTTCTTTGGACCGTAATGTGGGTTTTTGGACAGGCTAGAAAGAAAGGGTATTAAAGGCTCAAAAACAAATCAATTTGAGGTTCAAAATTACAACCTTCGGAACCATATTTGTTTACAACAAGCGAACTCTTGTCCCAATTTCTTGCTTGGGGATTATTTATTTATTTATTTAATTTTTATTACACCATGACCGAGCCGTGAGGCGCCTACGTATCCTCTTTGAGGAATCAGGTCAAACGTAGTTCCCAATTCCTCTCTTTTCTTCTGACTTTCTTTTGTTTTCGTTATCATTTTTCTTTTCTTTTCTTTTTTCATTTCTCCTTTCTCTTTTGTCGTTTTGTTGTTTTCTTTTCTTTCCTTTTTTATTTTCTTTTTCTTTACCTTCCATGCTCGTATTTTCTAGTCGTTGCTATTGATTCCGAACGAGGAGTACGAAAGAAAAACAAATAAGGCTCAAAAGGGGTAACGAAGGATAAAGTGTTTAGGTAGCAGAACAAAATGCATTCGTCATTCCAGTCTTCAAAACATGCCAAGTGTAAACAACACAAAGATTTGTAGCCTCTTCTGAGGGTGCTGGACTTGACAATTATATTCACACATTTCATTTTTCATTTGTCATTTCTAAAGCACTGTCGAGCGACACTCTCACCCTCATTATCATGAACGACCCTCATGCTAATTTGGCGAATCTTTCTTTTAACGGTTTTCTTTGTGTTTTACTTGCCCTAGTTCCATATGACCCGAGCTCCGAATAATCTCAAACCGTTCTTATTTCCTTTAAACGTTTTGATCACCTTTTCGAGGTTTTATGATTAACTTTTAAGATTAGGCCCAAACTGTGTGCGCATGTCATGTCACTAGAATCGGCGTTGAATAAAAATGATAAAAGGACTAAATAAAAAGATGACTGAAAATAATAAAAGACTGGATTTTGTATTAGACTACCGGTGAAATGGTTTGAATAACAAAACAAACAAAACAAACCAGAATAAAATCCTAAAACAGCATGGACAAAACTTAAACAAACCGCTATGACAAAATGGAAAGATAAGAAAGTTTGAAGCAAGACGATATCCGAATTACAACCCTAATAATCAGGAGAACAGAAATGACAACAAAATAAACCATCAAAAGCTTCTCTCTTGCTAACCAAGGAACGAAGCGCCCTCCCAATTATCAAACCTAGCGTCTTAGCCACTGAGCTTTGCATCAATACTGCCAAGACCATTACTAGCTTCAACATCATCAACCTTCGTCAACAAGTTCTCGATAGGGTTCGAGTGCTCCATGTCACTGTTATTGATCACAATCCGCCCCTTTTGGATCATTTTTTCTACTTCCCTTTTCAGATTACGACAACTCTCAATGGTGTGCCCTCTGACATTGGAGTGGTATGCGCATCGTGCTGCCGGATCAAAGTTTCTTGCACGTGGATCTGGAATATATGCGGGGAGCGGCTCAATCAGGCCAGCATGCCTTAGCCTTTCAAACAGACTTGCATAAGATACTCCGATAGGGGTGAGAGCCTTTTCTCGTTTTAGCAACCTCTCTTTCCTAAAAGCTTGATTGGGCCGGAAACCTGATCCAGGGGGCTTCCGGTAGGCTTGTGAGGGTGGATAGGCCTTTTGTGGAGCTGGGTATTTGGAAAGTGAAGCATGTCTTTGGGAGTCTCGTGGAGAGAAGTAGCGTTGGGGAGGGGAGTAGCGTTGACGAGTGATGGAGCTACTCGGGTAGCTAGGAAAGCTGCCATAAGTGGGTTGGGATGGAGAGTATGGGGGATCTTCCGTTATGGTGTTGGGTGCTTGGGTAATGACAGAGTTCAAGAAGCTTGGCGGTGGAGGGGGTGGTTCTTTCCCAGTCATCCATGTCTGATACATGTCTGCCACATGCTGTCTCAGCATTTTCACTTTTTCTACCAACCCGTTGTTCCGTTCGACCAGTTGTTGTCGGTCATCAGTACCGACCTACTTGGTTCTGAGGTTCTGAGTCATTGTCTTTTGACTTTGCTTTGCATGGAGGAGTTACCACAACCAACCACTTTTCTATATATGAACAACAGCAAAGTGAAGCCATCACGTTAGTGTTAGGGCATTTGACAGATAATCATATATCAGAGATACGGTGCACCTAAGCAGTTAGACCGTTCTATCACGCATTCATGTGCGTCGTTCCGGCTTCTTGTAATTGTGCCCCTTTGAAAATCTCCCACACTTTCCTTTATTTTTCTTTTTTTTTTCCAGTGGTGGTCGAATCTTATGGAGATTGCCTACGTATCATGACCCCGCATGAATCAGACCTTGCGTAGTTCGGACCAATAAAAGATAAATAATAATAAATTATTTTTTTTTTGGAATTTTCAATCTTCATATTAAAACAAACTGGGTTTCAAAGGTTTGAAGATGACCTACAAACTCAAAAATCAAACAACCCACATATTCTAATCAAAAGATTTACAAAATGGCCAGTTTCTTTCCCCGTTTGACAAAGACAACCAAACGGTTATTTTTCAAATGTGGCCCCTTCCCAATTTCATATGAATTTTGAAGTCGGGGAGGATTATTTTATGACACTTTACAAACTTGCCCATTCTTTTACGAAAATAGTCTTTCGACAACTGAAAGATACTCTGAGGCTATTTCGGCAAGAACGGTTTAAGACGCGGCCGAAGCTGGCTTGGCTTATTTTTGACTAAAAATCCAAACGGTGTTCACCTGACCGCTGACTCTTTGTTTTTTTTTCTTCAAATTACAATGAAAACGTGGTGTTGCAAGCACGACCCTTCAGCGTCTCGGGGACGAAGATTTTTAAGGCTGTATGGGTCAACTGGACCAAAATCCTAAAAAAATGACCCAAGGTGGTTGTTTATACAAAGTCAGCCTTCCGGCGTCCCTTTCGGGAACATTCGGCTATTTTGACAAAAACAGCATCACCCGACTTATTTATGACTCTTTTTATCATTTTTCAAAAATAGAAAACTCAATATTGCAAACATGACCTTTCAACGCCTCGGGGACGAAGATATTTAAGGCTGTGGGGGTCAACTGGACCAAATCTTAAACATGACCCAAAAAGCGGCTGTTTATGCAAGGTCAGCCTTCTGGCGTCCCTTCGGGAACATTCGGCTATTCTTGACAAAACAGCATCACTCGACTTATTTATGACAAAATTAAAATTTTGACATGTTTTTTTTTATTATTATTTGTTATTTGTTTTTGGCTATTTTAGCAAAATGGGAGGTTGGACCCGATGAGGTTGCCTACGTATCTCACATCCGGTGAGAATCAAACCCGCGTTGTTCGGGCAATTAACTAAACTATTTTAAACTTTTTTTTTTCATTCATTTTTTGCAGCAAATATCAAAAACCACTTTCAAAGCACGACTCTTTTTCTTTTCGATTTTGGGCATTTTCATAAAAATAAAAAATAAAAAACTATTTTAAAAATAAGACCCTTTTTTCATTTTCATTTTCCATGGCAAGACAGACTATTTTCCTTTTCTATTTTTGAAAACAAGACAGAACAACGACTTTTTTTTTCTATTTTTCCTTTGCTTTTAGTAAAACAAATTAATACAATATTTTTTTTATTTCTCAACATTTCGGCAGAGTTCGACGGTATTTGGGCATTGGGTTTTTCAAAAATAAACAATTAACTCCCTAACCGCTATTTATTTTTTCAATTTCACAATATTCCTAATATTCAAACACCGGTCAACATGCGGGCGCGAGACAAATAAATGCATGGAAAACAAATAGGATGCATCAGGATGGTCTTTTCATATCAGGTTGCTAGTCCTAGATGGACTCAACCCCTGTGTTGAGTCCCCTAAGTCAAATGCTACGTGATGCAAATAAGCGTTCCTACTAGGGATCTGGCATGAAGTCAAGTTATTCTAGGTTCAACCTGGGTATATGTTCTAGACAGTGTACCCGAGCGGACAACTCGAGTTGAGGAAGGAGCTCCTTTCCGGGAACCAAAAGGCCAGCCAGCTTAGAAACTTTCCGAGCCTCTTTTATTTCAGGGTATGACACTAACAGAATAGGGAGTCTTAACCAGTAAGCACATCCCCGGAGGTAAGAAGAGAAGGTTTCGGCACAGTTTATATGTACAGTTCAAATAATATCAAAGCAGTAAAAAGCATCATTTTGCATATTAAGCACAAATCATATGAGAATATCAGATAATAAAGCCAAAATACAACAATTTATCAAGCTCGAATTTCTAACCCTGAACCGGTGGTTCTGGGTAAAAATCCAATCCCCAGCAAAGTCGCCAGAGCTGTCACACCTTCTTTTTCCGCCCCGCGAGGGGTGAAGGAGTTTTTCCAATTAAAGGACAATCAAAACGGGATTTGTTTATTTATTTCAGAGACGCCACTGGGGAGATTTATGGTGTCCCAAGTCACCGGTTGAATCCCGAATCGAGGAAAGAATGACTCTGTTTAACAGTCCGCGAATCAGAAATCCGGATAAGAAATTCTGTTAACCCGAGAGAAGGTGTTAGGCATTCCCGGATTCCGTGGTTCTAGCACGGTCGCTCAACTATTATATTTGGCTTATTTATCTGATTTTTTTTAAACAATTAAGAACTTATATGCAAATTTAACTTTGACCCGCTTTTATCATTATTGTTATTATTATTATTTTATACAAGAATTGCAACATTGTGAAAACGCATCTCGAATCACGTCACAACTAGTGTACACGTGATTTGTTGACGCATTTTGACTCCGCCAAGATTGGGATTTGGGTTACATAAATGCACACCCATGTTTAAGAAAATACCCTTATTAAATACGCGCCTAAAGACTACGCGTTGTTATACTTTTTTGTAGGACCGTGAAATTTACTAAACGATCCATCCCAGAATCTAAGTATTTTTTTTTAAAAAAAAAATAATAATAAGATTGGAGGACCCGACAAATTTTTTTGTATTGTTTATATTATTTATTTTTTTAGCGAAATCCTCTCTTATTTTATGAATATCCTAAAATGACTACATTTTTTTTATTTTTTTTGTCTATAAATATAAAATCAATCTTTACATACTTAAAAATAACATATTAAATACTAGTTTAAAACAAATATTAGTGGAAAGAAATATTACTAAAATTGTAATTATAAATACAATATGGAATTGTCAAATAATTATTTAAAAGAAACTAATTATCCCATAACCGGATTAAAATCATATTGTTAGATGACTTGAGCTATTAAAATTAATTATTTACATCTACTGAAAATTAGAAACAATCTTGATTACTAATGCTTATTTCTAAAATTTAATTAATTTAACCTTAACTAACCTTGTTTTAATTCAAATCATGTCCTAATACTTGATTCGCAAAATTAATTTAAATTCATGTTTTAACTAAATTTAGCTACATGATTTCGATTAACTTAATGTTGGCGATACTAAAATCCTTATAAATAGTGAACTTAGTCAATTTTGCCAAAACTGATTTAATAAAGTCATTTTTTCGTTATTTTCGTCTTATTCTAATTATTAGACAGTTTAATCAGTAATGAACATGCTTAAATATATACTACCTAATAATCAGGTTAAAGCAAAGCATTATTTAATACATCACTACAATATGACTAATTATGCAAAACGACGGCGATTTACAGAATAATAATACATGAAATAACCTAAATACAATTAATAAAAAAAAGAAAAAGATAAATTTAAAATTTAAAATTTCATTCTTCATTTCAACTTACAAAATGCCAAAATTACAGTTGTGTACATGGTATTGTCAATATAAGAAGAAGAAAGTCAGCCACGTAGTACGTAACACAACAACAACAATAATAACCAGCAATCCAGTCAACAGAAATCTCAGTGACAGATTTGAAAATCAAAATAAAATCCAGAAACACCGACAACAAACAACGGACAGAAGCCAAGGAAATCTTTTCAGATTTGAAACACTAATTAATGTTTAACCATTAATTTCTAAACTCGTATATCAGAATATTTATCAGGTGTATACTACTCTCTTTTTTAATTTCCAACTCCTTTTTTATTTGTATATTTTTTCTTTTTTTTTCTTTTTTTTTTGAAAGTTTTAATATTTTTCGGAATTTTTCTTTCTCTCTCTTCAATCTTTTTAGCCCTTTTTTTCTCTCTGTCTCCTTTCCTCTTTTTTCTTTCTTCTCTCTCTTTTTTCTGTCTCCTCCCTTTGTCTCTTCTTCTCCAAAAATCTGATCAAGTCTATCTTATTTATCTCTCATCCCCAAACCCTTTAATCAATTAATCAAATAATAAAAACAACCACTTCTCTTACCAAACCCACTACTACATAAAAAATACAATTATTATTTATTTAATCAACTTTTCTTGAGCCCCACAATCCCACTATATCTTGTTCCCCATGCTTACATTAAACAAATACATTATTCCCCCCCCCCCCATTATGTCTTGTCCCCCATGCTTGATTATTTTAATGTTATTTTAATCCTAATTGACAGAGCACTCAAAATAAATAATTGTTCAGAATTTTAATTCCAAAATACCCCTCTAACCTTACTGAAATTACCATTTTACCCCTGAACGTACTGTAAATTACCAAACTACCTCCATCAGCTATAACCAATTCACCTAATTAATTTCAACCAAAATAAAACAAATATGACCAATTTCTAAACAATTTTCAACAACAAATTCAAAGAAACAACTAAAATTATTTTGATTGAACAATATTTTTTAACAACAAACAAACCTACTTTCAGATTCAACAACAACAACAACAAACAAGTATATTCAGATTTCTAAATTCAATAATCATTTGAACTTAAAATTAAATCTAACAACATTACAACCAACAATTTCTATATTAAACTAAACAAGATCATGAAACAAACTGGAAAAAAAAATCAAAATGATAAACAACAAATAAGAAAATCAAACTTATACTAATTTCGGATTCAAGAACAATCAAACAAAGTATGGACATAAATGAAAAGATTCAACAACAACAACAACAAGCAAATTTTATTCAAATTCGAATTAAACTCGAATTAAGCTTAAACAAAACAAATAAACATATTCAAATCACTAAACTTCAAATAATCAATTGATCTTTTTAAATTAAATCCAACAAAATTATAACAAAGATACATTGAATCAAAAAAAATTAAAAACCAAAACATAACTGCACATTAAATTACTGGAAAAAAACGAACTTCAAACAAAATGAACACGAATTAAATCTATTTTAAACAACAAACAACAGATTCAAGCGATTTAAACTAACACTCTTCTATATTAAAATTAAATCATTTTAAATTAATAAAATAAACTGAAAAATAATTAATTGAATTTTCAACTTAAATCTAGCAACATTAAAATTAAGCTAATCAATTTCTACCTAAAAATAAACAAGAAAAATGAATGAAAACAAACTGAAAAATAAAAAAAAATGATGAACATGAAATTAATATCAAATATATTTGATTTCAAATCCGAAAAATTATCAAACAAATTACGGACGGGAACGAAACTTAAACTAACTAACCGGATCGGAACGATAATGAACTCGAACGAAAACAAATCTGCCCGGAAACAAATATCGCACCAAAACCATTTGACGCCGAAGACGATCACGAACGGACAAACGAAGAACTTGAATGTTTGGTGTCATTTGAAGATGAAGCACTGGCGGTGAGGATGAGGCGAAGCAGTAGCAGCTGCTACTGCTGAACATGGAGCTCGACGAGGCAGCTGGAGGTCGACTGGGCAGTGTCGACGATGGGTCGTTCGACTGAAGGAGACGACGACGAAGTAGCAGAAGGAGCAGCAAACGCAGCAGTGGCGTAGCAGCATCATCGATGGGCAGCAGCAGACGCAACAGTGGCGGAGCAGCAGCAGCAGACGCAGCAGCGGCGGAGCAGCAGCTGCGACGGGCAGCAGCAGCAGACGCAACAGCCATGGCGATTATGTGTGGCTGCGTTGCTTGGCGTAGATGGTGGTGGTTTGGTGTAGAAGTGAATAAGAAGATGAAGACGAGGCATCCATGGTGGTCGACGAGCAGCTCTGCATGTGTGAGTGTGTGTGTGTCAACAAGGATGAGGGGGTAGGGCAGCATCCATGGTTGCTTGGGGTGTTTGGGAGCCATAGTTGCTTGGGGTGTTTGAGATTTTGGAGAAGAAGAAGGGGGGGGGGCGGGTAGTTTTAGGTGTTAGGTTTTTTTTTTGGAGTGGAAAATGAAAAATGGGAATATGGGGGTGGGTCTTTGGGGTTATGGACTGGGTTGACCCGGTTTGAAATGGACCGGGTCGTAGGGAAGGTTGGGTATTTTTTGGGCCTGTGGCTTGAATTTGAAGAAGAGCCCAATTCCGATTCTCTTTATATTTTTTGCTCTATTTTCTTCTACTTTCTAATTAATAAAACTAAAATTCTAAATTAAGTTATAAACTAAATTAACTTATCAAAAATACTAAATAATTCCCAATAACTATTATCGCACATTTAAATAGCAATTAACGATAAAATCGCACAATTTAGACGTTAAATGCTAAAATGTAACATACATTATTTTTTTTTTATGATTTTCTCATTTTTTTTTAAAACAAACTTAAATAAATACTAAATGAAAATGCGGCATATTTTATATTTTTATTAATTTAAATGAATAAACATGCACAGACAAAAATACAAATAATTATACAAAAATACCACAAAAACTCAAAAAATTGCACACCAAAGGAAAATTATTTTATTTTGAATTTTTTGGGAGTAATTCTTTCATAGGGCAAAAATCATGTGCTTACAAATGCCATAGAGGGTATCAACATGCTTGTCAACAAAAGAAGGCAAAGAGGTCAACAAAACCAAGGGAATTTGGAACAATTTGACAATGACTATGGTAGATTTCAAGATGACAGTTATGATGGGCAGAATGAAGAGGTGCAATACATGAACAATTATCAAGGCCAAAGGGGCAATTCTTCCAACCAACAATAATGGAGACCCCAAGGTAGTTGTGGCAATTAACAACAACAAGGCAATGGTAAATGGGGGAACAACAATCAAAACTCCAACTAGGGCAATCAGAACAACAATCAAAATAATCAAGGAAATTGGAATGGTAACAACAATTGGGGTGGTAACAACAATCAAGGTGGATGGAACAATAGAAACCAAGGAAACCGGGGGGCAAGGCTTTCAAAGGCCCCATATGTACCAACAACCGAACAATCCACTCCCATTTCCATCTTAAGGTCCTAGTTCTTCTAGCAATGATATGGGGAGAATTGAAATGATGTTTGAACAAATGATGAAAAAAAGCGCGGATTCCGATGCTCAGTTGTCTTCCTACAATACTTCAATTCGGAATTTGGAGGTTCAGTTGGGCCAAATCTCACAGTCTTTGAATACTCGCCCTAAGGGTGCTCTACCAAATCTTGTTAGTTTGAGAACGTGGTGGTCAGTTTGTGGCATCATTGTTGAGCGTCTGCTTCTGCCATTGCCATGCTTCATTCTAATTAGCTGCTTCGGGCTGTAAGCACGTGATTTTTGCCCTACATGAGAATTACTCCCAAAAAAATGCAAAATAAAATGATTTTCCTTGGTGTGCAATTTTGAGTATTTTTGTGACATTTTTGGATTATTATTTGTATTTGTCTATGTTTGTTTATTTGCTAAATTAATAAAAAAATACAAAAATATGTCGCATTTGCATGTAGGATTTAATTCTATAATTGTTAGTAATTAAATTAGTTTTATCAAAATTAAAAAATTTACAAAAATATGCATCTTTTGCATTTTTAGCATTTAATGTCCAAATGAACAATTTTATGCTTAATTAATACTTAATTGTGCGTTAATTGTTATTGGTAGTTAATTTGCACTTTTATAACTTAATTTAGTTCTTAATAATAATTTAAGTATTCTTATAATTTAGTTTTAGAAAATAAAAGAAGAAAAGATAACAAAAATACAAATAAAAATCGGATTTGGCCACTTCTTCAATTTTCAACCCCAGGCCCAAACAATTGTCCACGACCCAGTCCACTCCACACGGGTCGACCCGGTCCGCCCCATTAACCCATTAACCCAACACCCCTCTTCATTCAAAAAAACAAAAGAAAAAAAACAAAAAGAACAAGAAACCCTAAAAAACTAAGGAAAACCATCCGCCCCCTCCCCTTGGTTGTCTTCTTCTCCATCACCCAAATGAAGACCTCCCATGGCTGCCTCACCATCATCTTCTTCGCGTACCCTCCGCAATCCGCCATTGTCACTACTTCTTCTGCTTCCCGATGACCAACAACCAGTCGCCATGGACGACTGCCCCCTTCCTCGACGTTGTTGCGTTTTCACGTTCAACCGAACGACCACAAACAGTCCGACATGGCTGCTCCCCGTCGTCGACCTTCTGCCATTTTCCTTCGACACTGCTGTCGAGTAGTTTCTCCAGCTCCCTCGTCCAGCTTCTTCTGCCTCGTCTACATGGGCGGCCATGGCTGCCATCGCGTCGTCTGCTCCGAGCTGCTGCTGTTTCACTCCGTCTTCTTCCTCAATGGACTATTGTTGCTCACATTTCTGGGAGTTTCAGCTGCTGTCCATGGAAGCATCGTCGTCAATCAATGTCAAGCTCAAAGTCGAGCTCGACGTCCATGGATGACCCTCAACGTCCATGGCTCGACGAGTACTGCTTCTGCCGAACGCACCCCAGCTACTGCCTCATCGACACAGGCAGCCATGGATGCCAGTGCGTCGACCTTCTCCATCTCCCAGTTCCTCCGAGCTACTGCTGCCACTGGGTTCGTTTTTAAACGATGCCAAACGACCATCTTCTTTGGTCGTCTGCTCGTGTTCGTCATCGTTGGTTCGAGCTTTGGTCGAGGCTCGTCAAGTTCGTTGTTTGTCTGGTCGTTGTTCGTCGTTTCGATCCGGTTAGTAGTTTTGAGTTTTATTTTTGTCCGTATTTTGTTTTGATATTTTCGAATCTAAAATCGGCAAATGTTTGTTTTGTTCATGTCTATGGTTAGGTATTTGATTTTTTGTTTTGTTCATGTTCATGTGTTTTGTTGAATTAATTTTCAGATTTCAAATGGAAACATTAGTTATTTTTCATGTTTATTTCATGTTTGTATTGTTGTTTAAGTGAATATTTGTTAGTTTAATGTTTGTTAGATTCAAATTGAAATTTAATTAATTATTTCTTCAATTTGTTTCATGTGTTATGTATTTTCCAGAAAATATTAATGTTGTTTGAATCGTTAGAATCCGTCATGTTTGTTGCTTAAAGATAGATTTAATTCATGTTCGTCTTGGTTTGAAGTTCATGTGTAAATTCAGTGATTTAATGTGAGTGTATGTTTGTTTGTGATTTGCTTGATTTAATTTGAATCATGCATATTGTTGTTTGTATTATTGTCTCTTTGTTCATCCATTAATGGTCTAAATTAACTAGGATTGGTTCCCGATATGGTTGATTTATTTCCATTAATTTGGAGTTTGTGTTGTTCATCATGTTCATGTAAATTGTTGTTGAAGATTGTTGAGAAATTGGTCATCTTGACTATATTTTGGTTGAGTTATGATTAATTGATTGTTTAGAGCAGAGGGGTAATTTGGTAAATTGTATTGCATTCGGGGGTAGATTTGTAATTGCAATAAGGTCGGAGGGGTAGTTTGGTAATTGAACATTATTTTGATTCTTTATGTTAAGCATGGGGGACAAATATAATGTGGTGGGTTTTTTTTGATGTACTTGTTTAATATAATGGGGGACAAGACAAAACATAATGGGGAGGAATCTTGTACTTGTTTAATATAGGCATGGGGAACATATTGTAATGGGTTGGGAATGTGGTATTTGTTTAATGTAGGCATGGGGGACATATTGTAATGGGTTGGGAATCTTGTACTTGTTTAATGTAGGCATGGGGAACAATATTAAAATAAAGAAGACATTTAATAGTGGGCCAAAACATGCCATTGGGGGAATAATTTTGGGGTTGGGAATGGAAGACTTGTCTTGCTATATATAGAGTCATTCTTGACTTGAAATGGGCGGATTTTTTTGGGAGAGTTTTTAGGACTTGAATATTATTGAGAGGATTTAGAGATTATTATTTGGGAGAACATTTTTGAGGGTAATAGATTCTGGAAAACATCTCAAGAGTGTTAGAAAGTAAAAGAGAAAGACAACTTGAACTTCTATTTGAATAAATTCCGTTTGTCTTTTCTCGAGTGTTATTCAAAAATCTGAAGCTGCTGCATCTCGTATCTTTTCTCTCTTCTGCTTTGACTGCGATTGTACTTTTTCACTGCTGAGTTTTCAGTCTGTTACTGGGTTATTCTACTGGTTGTTACTGGTTTTGCGGTGTTGCTGAACCTGCTGTTGCTGTGTTACTACTGCTGCTGACTCCTACTTCTTTTGTTCCTGTACTACTGTTTCCAGGTACACATTTGTACACTCTCGGCTTGAAGAGAAAAATGAAATATTAATCAGGCTTTGTTCCTGTTGAATTCCTCCTGTTGGATTTGTGTTTGAATATTAATTTCCCTCTCTTGGTATAAAAATGTAGTTGATTGATTAAATGAGCAATGATGTCGCATATGTATAACTTCTTCATCTAATAATGTTAGTTTACATTAATCGAAGAATAGTTAATCTGTTTTGATATTATTGTGTATTTATCTCATGTTCTAGCAAATAATAAAATGTGGAATGAAAGCAGTTTTTCCTTGTACAAACGCGATCGCAATTTTCCGTTCACATTAGCCGTAACTTAATAACTAATAAGTTGCGTTTTTCAGCATGTAAATAATTAGGAGACTTTTCTTTTATTTTAGAGACGAACTTAATAGAAAAATGTAGTCGCTATAGGTTTATCCTTTTAAAATAAAAATGAGACGAGCCTCGCCAAATAAATCACAAACCGCCGGGGCCCTCAATAAAATACATAACCATTGACTAGACTTTGGATTTGGCCGTTTAATGAACCTTCACGGCCTCTTCCTAAAATAACAATACGTTAGACTCTTTAGGACGCGCCTTAATAAATCTTACCTTCTTAAACTCGGGTGCACATTTATGTGACCCAAATCCAATTCTCAACGGAGTCGAAATGTGTTTCTAATCACGGGTACATTGATTGTGACGTGGTTCGAGGTGCGTGTCCATGACGTTGCAAATTCATTTTAAAAAATAAGAATGAGATGAGCCTCGCCGAATAAAATACAAATTGCGGGGCCCTCAGTAAATATTTGCTTTAAAAATTATTTAGACTTCGGGATGGACCGTTTAGTAAAATTCCACGATCCTACCCAAAATAAATACGCTAGTCACTTTAGGCGCGCCTTTAATAATTTAATTTCCTTAAACTCGGGTGCACATTGATGTGACCCAAATCCAAATCTCAACGGAGTCAAAGTGTGTCGACGACCACGGGTACATTTCCAAAGACGTGTTTTAAGCGATGTTCACATTCTTGTAAAAACAATAATAATAAAGCGGTTAAAAGTTAAAATTTGCACATAAGTTCATATTCGTATACAATCAGATAATCAAGCCAAATATAACAGTTGAGCGACCGTACTAGAACCACGGAACTCAGGAATGCCTAACACCTTCTCCCGGGTTAACAGAATTCCTTATCCGGTTTTCTGGTACGCAGACTGTAATATAGAGTCATTCTTTTCCTCGATTCGGGATTAAAATTGGTGACTTGGGACACCCTAAATCTCCCAAGTGGCGACTCTGAAATAAATAAATCAATCCCATTTCGATTGTCCTTTAATTGGAAAAAACTCCCTTGCACCATCTCGGGTGCGGAAAAAGGAGGTGTGACAGCTCTGGCGACTCTGCTGGGGAATTTTCCCAGAACCACTGGTTCAGGGTTAAGAATTCGAGCTTAAAATAATTGTTATTATTTGGCTTTATTTATTATCTGATTTTTACATGTTTGAGCCTAATGTGCTAAATGCTGCTTTTACCGCTTTGCTATTATTTGGACTGTATATAAACTGTGCCGAAACCCTTCTCTTCTTACCTCCGGGGAGAAGCTCGCTGGTCGAGACTCCCTATTCTGTTAGTGTCAATACCCGAAATAAGAAAGAGGACGGATAAGTTACGAAGCCGGACGGCCTTTTGGTTCCCGGTAAGTTGCCCCTCCTCGACTCGAGTTGTCCGCTCGGGTACACTGTCTAGAACACTGACCCAGGTTTTTGAACCTAGAATAACGTGACTTCATGCCGGATCCCTAGTAGGAACGCTTATTTGCATCATGTGCATTTGACTTAGGGGACTCAACACAGGGGTTGGGTCCGTCTAGGACTAGCAACCTGATATGAAAAGACCATCCTGATGTATCCTATTTGTTTTCCGTGCATTTATTTTGTCTCACTGACCGGTGTTTGAATATTATGAATATTGTGACATTGAAAAAAAAAAAGAAATAGCGGTTAGGGAATTGATTGTTTATTTTTGAAAAAATCCAATACCCAAATACTGTCAAAACTCTGCCGAAATTTTGAGAAAAAAAAAAAAGAACGTCTTATTAGTTTGTTTTCTTAAAAGCATAAGGAAAAATAGAAGGAAAAAAATCGTTGTTCTGTCTTGGTTGTTAAAAAAAAATAGAAAAAATAAATAAAATAGATTGTTTAAAAAAAATAGTTTGTTTTGCAAGCGGTTTTATTATTTGTTGCAAATATACATATATAAAAATCCAAAAGTTTTCTGTATTTCCAAAAATGTATATATATCTTTATTTGTTGCAAAAATATTTGTCTTGCAAAGTCTAGAAAAGTTTTTTTTAGACTCCCAGTTTTCAAAACAAAAATCCAAAAATATTTTCCATTATTGGCTTCTTTAGAAAGGTTTTTTTTAATTATTAAAAAAAACGTATAATAAAAAAAAATCCGAAAATATTTTCCCTCTTCTTTAAATATTGAAAAGAAAATTCAAAATTCAAAAAAAATTCTTTTAGAAATCATTTCTTTTAGTAAAGGTAAAATTCCAAAAAAAATAATATTTTCTTTCTTCTTTAGAATAAGAGAAAATCAATCAAAAATCCAAAAAAAATATAACACTTCCTTTATTCTGTTAAAGCGGTTCTTTCACGAATTCAAAAAATAATAATAATAATAATTAGTTTATTTACTTTATTCTTGATTGGCCCGAACTACGCGGGTTTGATTCTCACCGGATGTGAGATACGTAGGCAACCCTCATCGGGTCCAACCCCACCTTTTGCTAAAATAGCCAAAAATCAAAAAATTTAATCTTGTAAAGAAAAAAAACATGTCAAAATTTTAATTCTGTCATAAAGAAGTCGGGTGATGCTGTTTTATCAAGACATAGCCGAATGTTCCCGAAGGGGACGCCGGAAGGCTGACTTTGCATAAATAGCCACTTTTGGGTCATATTTAAGATTTGGTCCAGTTGACCCACACAGCCTTAAAAATCTTCGTCCCCGAGACGTTGAAAGGTCGTGTTTGCAATATTGAGTTTTCTAAATTTGAAAAACGATAAAAAGAGTCATAAATAAGTTAGGTGATGTTGTTATGTCGTAAATAGTCGAATGTTCCCGAAGGGAACGCCGGAAGGCTGACTTTGCATAAATAGCCACCTTTTGGGGCCATGTTTAGGATTTTTGGTCTAGTTGACCCACACAGCCTTTTAAACCTTTGCCCCCGACACGCTGAATGGCCGTGTTTTGCAACACCAAGTTTTATTGTGATTTGAAAAAAAAAAGAGTCGACGGTCAGGTGAATACCGTTCAAATTTTGTCATAATAAGTCGAGCCAGCTTCGGCCGCGCCTTGAACCGTTCTTGCCGAAATAGCCTTAGAGTGTCTTTCAGTTGTCGAAAGGTTATTTTCGTAAAAGAACGGACAAGTTTGTAAAGTGTTAAAATAATCCTCCCCGGCCTCAAAATTCATATGAAATTCGGAAGGGGCCACATTTGCAAAAATAACCATTTGGTTGCATTTGTCGAACAGAGAAAGGGAGTTAGCCTTTTGTTTTTGAGTTTATAAATCTCTTGATTGAAGTATATTGGTTATTTGATTTCGAGTTTGTAGGTCATCTTCAAACCTTTGAAACTCAGTTTGTTTTAATATGAAAATTGAAAAATGGTTTGTTATTGTTTATCTCTTGTTGGTCCGAACTACGCAAGGTCTGATTCATGCGGGGACATGATACGTAAGCAATCTCCATAAGATTCGACCACCACTAAAATGAAAAATAATAAAATAAAATAAAAAGAAAATAAAATAAATATATAATAATAAATAAATAAAAGAGAGTGCGGAAGATTTTCAGGGGGCACAATTGCCTAACTGCTTGGGTACATTTTTGATATATGATTGTCTGTCCAATGCCCTAACACTAACGTGATGACTTCCCTTTGATGTGTCCATATATAGAGAGAGTGGTTGGTTGTGGTAACTCCTCCCTGCAAAGCAAAATCAAAGGGCAATGGCTCAGAACCGCAGAACCGAGTGGGTCTGTACTGATGACCGACAACAATTGGTCGAACGGAACAACGGGTTGGTAGAAGAAGTGAAAATGCTGAGACGGCATGTGGCAGACATGTATCAGGCATGGATAACGGGAAAAGCACCACCCCCTCCACCGCCAAGTCTCTTGAGCTCGGTCATTTCCCAAGCACCCAACACCATAATGGAAGATCCCCCATACTCTCCATCCCAACCCACTTATGGCAGCTTTCCCAGCTACCCGAGTAGCTCCATCACTCCTCAATGCTTCTCCGCTCCCCAACACCATTTCTTTCCCCGCAACCTCAAAAGCCATACCTCACTTCCCAGGGACCCGACTCCATGAAATGCTTACCCACCCACACAAGCCCATCAAAAGCCATCTGGATCAGGTTTCCGGCCCTGTCAACATGCAAGAATGAAGAGGTTGCTGAAACGAGGAGAGGCTCTCACCCCTATCGGGGTATCTTATGCCAGTCTGTTTGAAAGGCTAAGGCATGCTGGTTCGATTGAGCCACTCCCCGCATGTACTATAAATCCGCTTGCAAGGAGCTTTGATCCGGCAGCACGATGCGCCTACCACTCCAATGTCGTAGGGCACAACATTGAGAGCTGTCATAGCTGGAGAAAGGAAGTAGAGAAAATGATCCGAGAAGGGCGGGTTGCGATTAATAACAGTGACATGGAGCACTCGAACCTCCTCGAGAACTTGCCTACGGAGGTTGATGAGGTTGAAGCTGGTAATATTGATGCAAAGCTCAGTGGCTAAAATGCCGATTTTGATAAAGTGGGAGGACGTTTTGTTCCTTGGTCAGCAAGAGAGAAGCTTGTGGTGGCTCATTTTGTTGTCATTTCTGTTGTTTGGATTATTAGGGTTATGAGTCGGATGTTGTCTTATCCAGTTTGTTTTTAGGATTTTGTTCTGGATTGTTTTGTTTGCTTTGTTATTTAAACCATTTCGCCGGTAGTCTAATACAAAGTCCGGTCTTTTATTATTTCCAGTCATCTTTTGTTTAGTCCTTTTTACCATTTTGTTCAACGCCGATTCTAGGGACATGACATGTGCACCCAGTTTGGGCCTAATCTTAAAAGTTAATCATAAAACCCTGGAAAGGCGATTCAGACCATTTAAAGGAAATAAGGACGGTTGAGATTATTCAGAGCTTGAGTCATGTGGAACTGGGGCAAGTTGAACACAAAGAATACCGTTAAAGAAAGATTCGCCTAAATTGGCATGAGGGTTGTTCATAATAATGAGAATGAGAGTGTCGCCCAACGGTGCTTTAGAAGTGACAAATGAACAAACATATGTCTAACATAATTGTCAAGTCCAGCACCATCAGAAGAGACTACAAATTTAAATTGTGTTGTTTGCACTAGGCATGTTTTGAAGACTGGAATGACGAAGGCATTTTGTTCTGCTACCCAAACACTTTATCCTTCGTTAACCCCTTTTGAGCCTTATTTATTTTCTTTCATACCCCTCGTTCGGAATCAGTAGCAACGAAAAAGAAAAAAAAAGAAAGAAAACAACAAAACGAAAAAAGAAAAAAAAAGAAAAGAAAAGAAAAGAAAATTGATAACAAAGAAAAAAAGAGGAAAATTAAATGAAAAAGAGGAATTGGGAACTACGTTTGACCTGATTCCTCAAAGAGGATACGTAGGCGCTTCACGGCTCGGTCATAGTTTTGAAAAATGAAAAAAAAAAATTTAAGATATCCCCAAGCAAGAAACTGGGGCAGAGGTTGCGTTCATTGTAAATAAATCTGGTTCGGAAAGTTGTAATTAATAACCCAGAATCGATGCACTTTTGAGCCTTTAATACCCTTTCTTTCTAGCCCTATCCAAAACCCACATTACGGTCCAAAGAAAGACCTTCTGATCAGTCTTCAAAAGATGCCAAGTCAAACAAATGAAGAGTCTTACCGGCGAACATAACATTCTGTTCCACAACAAAAGGGACTCTAATCTCCAGCAGAAAGAGTCATACCGGCAACACTCCAAATCCCCAGCTGGAAAGTGATACAAATGAGAGAGTCTTATCGGTGAAAACCTTCACAGGCACCATAAGGCGATGAAAGCTGAGAGAAAAGCCAAAAATGAGAGAGACTTGATAGTGAAAACCCTTCGGGCACTGCAAGTCGAATAAGATCAAGAATCAGATGGGGAATCACCAATTGAAGATCTTGAAAGATGATTGACGGTAAAGGATAGGCCACATACGCATGTCATGGCCATTAGAGTCGGTATCTGCATTTGATATATTTTTATTTATAGTTTCTTTTGTAAAAGAGTCATCGTTTCCTTTGTCTTTTGTTTTGTTTCTTTTATCTTTTTCCTTTCATAGAAAAATCCCCAATAGAGTCTGTCTGGTCAGAACAAGTGTGAATTGACTTCAACATATGCCATCAGCTTTCCAATTATGCCAGATGAGATCTGACTAGTGCACCCAAATGGTATAGTCGTCAAGGAACAAGCGCGAGGTCAGTGTCAAAAAGATATCCCCAAAGGGAGTTGACAAAAAGATTGACAAGTGTCAAGAGGGATACCATCGCCTTTACCAAAAGTTATAAACCTCAAGGCCAAGGCCCATGAACAAAGCAAGGAAAGCAGTGTGCATGATTTGGGGAAATTCATGCTAGACTAAAAGGTCGGGGAAATGCCAGTTTCCGAGCTATGCCACGAAAGAAGAGGGATATCCCCAGCAGGAAGGGATTATCCCCAGCACATAATATCATCCCCAACAAGTTGTGGAGCACAGAGCAAGGAAGAGAGAAAGGGAAAGCCATCCCAGTAGGAGTATCACAACCAACCACCGCGTTTTAAACTAACAAAATTTTGTTTGATTTGAAGCAGGTAACGGAAATGGCATTGATGCCAGAACTGCATGCCACAAGGGATATTATCAAACTGGGGCAGAAAATTTTCCTTCCATTTAGAAAAATTTTCTGGAAGTCAGGTACCCCCAGCTGATAACATTTTACCCCCAACAGGTAAGTAAATAATTCCTCAACAGTGTTATCACTAGCAGTTGCGAGGGGTCCAACACAAGGTTGGAAAGTCGGTATCCTCAGCGGTTAGACTTCAAAGGAGGAAGCTAATAATAATAATAATAATAGATAAAAAAAAATATATATATAAAAAAAATAAAATAAATTAGGATATGTCGGGTTCATCCGCCCTCAAATAGGATCTGTTGGGTTCATCCGCCCTCAAATAGGATATGTTGGGTTCATCCGCCCTCAAATAGGATCTGTTGGGTTCATCCGCCCTCAAATAGGATATGTTGGGTTCATCCGCCCTCAAATAGGATATGTCGGGTTCATCCGCCCTCAAATAGGATATGTCGGGTTCATCCGCCCTCAAACAGGATATGTCGGGTTCATCCGCCCTCAAACAGGATATGTCGGGTTCATCCGCCCTCAAACAGGATATGTCGGGTTCATCCGCCCTCAAACAGGATATGTCGGGTTCATCCGCCCTCAAATAGGATATGTCGGGTTCATCCGCCCTCAAATAGGATCTGTCGGGTTCATCCGCCCTCAAATAGGATCTGTCGGGTTCATCCGCCCTCAAATAGGATATGTTGGGTTCATCCGCCCTCAAATAGGATCTGTTGGGTTCATCCGCCCTCAAATAGGATATGTCGGGTTCATCCGCCCTCAAACAGGATATGTTGGGTTCATCCGCCCTCAAACAGGATATGTTGGGTTCATCCGCCCTCAAACAGGATATGTTGGGTTCATCCGCCCTCAAATAGGATATGTCGGGTTCATCCGCCCTCAAATAGGATCTGTCGGGTTCATCCGCCCTCAAATAGGATATGTTGGGTTCATCCGCCCTCAAATAGGATCTGTTGGGTTCATCCGCCCTCAAATAGGATACGTTGGGTTCATCCGCCCTCAAATAGGATATGTCGGGTTCATCCGCCCTCAAATAGGATATGTTGGGTTCATCCGCCCTCAAATAGGATATGTTGGTTTCAGTCTTTATTTTCAAGTGTTGAAGTTGGGAGCCCGCCCAGATAATAGAGGGTTGGTTTCAGTCTTTATTTTCAAGTGTTGAAGTTGGGAGCCCGCCCAGATAACAGAGGCATAAATTCAGTCTTTATTTTCAAGTGTTGAAGTTGGGAGCCCGCCCAGATAACAGAGGCATAAATTCAGTCTTTTTATTTTCAAGTGTTGAAGTTGGGAGCCCGCCCAGATAACAGAGGCATAAATTCAGTCTTTATTTTCAAGTGTTGAAGTTGGGAGCCCGCCCAGATAACAGAGGCATAAATTCAGTCTTTACTTTTCAAGTGTTGAAATTGGGAGCCCGCCCAGATAACAGAGGCATAAATTCAGTCTTTATTTTCAAGTGTTGAAGTTGGGAGCCCGCCCAGATAACAGAGGCATAAATTCAGTCTTTACTTTTCAAGTGTTGAAATTGGGAGCCCGCCCAGATAACAGAGGCATACATTCAGTCTTTACTTTTCAAGTGTTGAAATTGGGAGCCCGTCCAGATAATAGAGGCATACATTCAGTCTTTACTTTTAAGTGTTGAAGTTGGGAGCCCGCCCATTGATAACAGAGGCATACATTCAGTCTTTTTATTTCAGTTTTACCATTGGGTCGTTCCTAAGCAAGTTTTTACCAGTAGGAGACGCACTTCCTAAGAATAGTTCACCCATAGGAGACGCACTTCCTAAAATTCAGTTTTACCATAGGAGACGCACTTCCTAAAGTTCAGTTTATCATAGGAGACGCACTTCCTAAGTTCAGTTTTACCATAGGAGACGCACTTCCTAAGTTCAGTTTTACCATAGGAGACGCACTTCCTAAAGTTTAGTTTCACCAGTAGGAGACGCACTTCCTAAGTCAGTTTCACCAACAGGAGACGCACTTTCTAAGGAGACGCACATCCTAAGATAAGATTCACCAAGAGGAGACGCACATCCTAAGTTTAGTTTCACCAATAGGAGACGCACTTCCTAAGTTTATTGTACCCATAGGAGACGCACTTCCTAAGTTTATTGTACCCATAGGAGACGCACTTCCTAAGTTTATTGTACCCATAGGAGACGCACTTCCTAAGTTTATTGTACCCACAGGAGACGCACTTCCTCAAAGTTTAGTTTTGCCCATAGGAGACACACTTCCTAAGTTTACTTTTACCCCATAGGAGACGCACTTCCTGAAATATTTTCATTCATAGGAGACGCACTTCCTAGTTCACAATCATTAAGGTTTCACCCATAGGAGACGCACTTCCTTAGACTATTTTATTTTAGGAGACACACTTCCTAGTCTGGTTCACTCAGGTTATACTTTTGCTTTAGGGGACGCACTCCCGAGTTTGGCTTTTTAGATTATATTTTATTTCAGGAGACGCACTTCCGGAATTGAGATTTCACCCCTAGGAGATGCACTTCCTAGTTTGATTCATTTTAAGTTCGACCATAGGAGACACAATTCCTAGTCCAGTTCTTTGAAGTTTACCCGTAAGAGACGCACTTCCTAATCAAGGTCTTTCAAGTTTTTTTAGGAGACGCACTTCCTAAATCGAGATTTTATTCATAGGAGACGCACTTCCTAGCTCTAGTCACTGAAGTTTTCACCCTTAGGAGATGCACTTCCTAGTTTAGCTCATTCCGATTCAACCAAAGAAGACGCACTTTCTAGTTTGAGTCATTGAGGTTTTTATTTTAGTAGACACATTTGCTAGCAAGAGTTTTGGTTTTCTCGTAGGAGATGCACATCCTAGTCTAGTCTTTAGTTTACTCTCATCATTGCATCAGTAGTGTAAGTGAGTTACAATTTTGCTAAAGACTCACAAATCTTCCCAGTACAAACTGGTTAGGAAATTTTGTTTGTTTTGTTTGTTTTGGTTATCAGGGACCCGCCTGTTGAACGGAGGTTGTTGTATGTCGAAGATCGAAGAAGTCAGGAGTCCGCCTGTAGAACAGAAGAATATTTTTCAAGATCAAGTCAGAAGACAATAAAACAGAGGGTTACAACAAGAATCCCCAACAGGAAACAATAAAATCTCCAGCACCGGGAAACAGAAGGTTGCAACAAGAGGTCCCAGCACAAACTCAAGTGCATGGGTCAAAAGGAAGAAAGAGGCGTCTTGAAAGAAGCAGCTGGTGAACATTAAATCATGCCCAACATAACAAGTCTGATGAAGAAAGCCGTACCCACCAGAGGAACCGCTAAAAAGCTTGATGAAGAAAGCCTTGTCCCTAGCAGACCGAGCAAAATGATGAAAACTGGTATTCAGAAAAGCAAAAGGCCAGTATCATGCCCAAATTCAAGAAAGAAAAGCACCGGAGGAAACACAAGCCGACAAGAAAGCAAGGCAACAAAAACAAGTTACAGTCTAGCCTAGCTTCTTGTTTTCTTTTAAACACGGTGTAACAAAGAGATCGGTAAGCAGTGATAACAGCATGCAACAACAGTAACATTGCAGTCCCACGGTAGTCCCAGCTACCAAAGCTTCCCGAACTACATTAACCTGATTCCCCTTTAGCCAGGGATATGTAGGAAACCTTTGAAGCAAAGGTTCGGTTAAATCTTTTTCAAAAAATGCTTCACACGGAGTACTCGGATAGGCTAAAAATCACTCGCTTTATCTTTGCGCGAAAACCCTTCGTGTCTTCGGGCAAAGAGGGGCAGCTGTAAGCACGTGATTTTTACCCTATATGAGAATTACTCCCAAAAATGCAAAATAAAATGATTTTCCTTGGTGTGCAATTTTGAGTATTTTTGTGACATTTTTGGATTATTATTTGTATTTGTCTGTGTTTGTTTATTTGCTAAATTAATAAAAAAAATACAAAAATATGTCGCATTTGCATGTAGGATTTAATTCTATAATTGTTAGTAATTAAATTAGTTTTATCAAAATTAAAAAATTTACAAAAATATGCATCTTTTGCATTTTTAGCATTTAATGTCCAAATGAACAATTTTATGCTTAATTATTACTTAATTGTGCGTTAATTGTTATTGGTAGTTAATTTGCACTTTTATAACTTAATTTAGTTCTTAATAATAATTTAAGTATTCTTATAATTTAGTTTTAGAAAATAAAAGAAGAAAAGATAACAAAAATACAAATAAAAATCGGATTGGGCCACTTCTTCAATTTTCAACCCCAGGCCCAAACAATTGTCCACGACCCAGTCCACTCCACACGGGTCGACCCGGTCCGCCCCATTAACCCATTAACCCAACACCCCTCTTCATTCAAAAAAACAAAAAAAAAAGAAAAAAAAAAGAAAGAACAAGAAACCCTAAAAAACTAAGGAAAACCATCCGCCCCCTCCCCTTGGTTGTCTTCTTCTCCATCACCCAAATGAAGACCTCCCATGGCTGCCTCACCATCATCTTCTTCGCGTACCCTCCGCAATCCGCCATTGTCACTACTTCTTCTGCTTCCCGATGACCAACAACCAGTCGCCATGGACGACTGCCCCCTTCCTCGACGTTGTTGCGTTTTCACGTTCAACCGAACGACCACAAACAGTCCGACATGGCTGCTCCCCGTCGTCGACCTTCTGCCATTTTCCTTCGACACTGCTGTCGAGTAGTTTCTCCAGCTCCCTCGTCCAGCTTTTTCTGCCTCGTCTACATGGGCGGCCATGGCTGCCATCGCGTCGTCTGCTCCGAGCTGCTGTTGTTTCACTCCGTCTTATTCCTCAACGGACTATTGTTGCTCACATTTCTGGGAGTTTCAGCTGCTGTCCATGAAAGCATCGTCGTCATTCAATGTCAAGCTCAAAGTCGAGCTCGACGTCCATGGATGACCCTCAACGTCCATGGCTCGACGAGTACTGCTTCTGCCGAACGCACCCCAGCTACTGCCTCATCGACACAGGCAGCCATGGATGCCAGTGCGTAGACCTTCTCCATCTCCCAGTTCCTCCGAGCTACTGCTGCCACTGGGTTCGTTTTTAAACTATGCCAAACGACCATCTTCTTTGGTCGTCTGCTCGTGTTCGTCATCATTGGTTCGAGCTTTGGTCGAGGCTCGTCAAGTTCGTTGTTTGTCTGGTCGTTGTTCGTCGTTTTGATCCGGTTAGTAGTTTTGAGTTTTATTTTTGTCCGTATTTTGTTTTGATATTTTCGAATCTAAAATCGGCAAATGTTTGTTTTGTTCATGTCTATGGTTAGGTATTTGATTTTTTGTTTTGTTCATGTTCATGTGTTTTGTTGAATTAATTTTCAGATTTCAAATGGAAACATTAGTTATTTTTCATGTTTATTTCATGTTTGTATTGTTGTTTAAGTGAATATTTGTTAGTTTAATGTTTGTTAGATTCAAATTGAAATTTAATTAATTATTTCTTCAATTTGTTTCATGTGTTATGTATTTTCCAGAAAATATTAATGTTGTTTGAATCGTTAGAATCCGTCATGTTTGTTGCTTAAAGATAGATTTAATTCATGTTCGTCTTGGTTTGAAGTTCATGTGTAAATTCAGTGATTTAATGTGAGTGTATGTTTGTTTGTGATTTGCTTGATTTAATTTGAATCATGCATATTGTTGTTTGTATTATTGTCTCTTTGTTCATCCATTAATGGTCTAAATTAACTAGGATTGGTTCCCGATATGGTTGATTTATTTCCATTAATTTGGAGTTTGTGTTGTTCATCATGTTCATGTAAATTGTTGTTGAGGATTGTTGAGAAATTGGTCATCTTGACTATATTTTGGTTGAGTTATGATTAATTGATTGTTTAGAGCAGAGGGGTAATTTGGTAAATTGTATTGCATTCGGGGGTAGATTTGTAATTGCAATAAGGTCGGAGGGGTAGTTTGGTAATTGAACATTATTTTGATTCTTTATGTTAAGCATGGGGGACAAATATAATGTGGTGGGTTTTTTTTGATGTACTTGTTTAATATAATGGGGGACAAGACAAAACATAATGGGGAGGAATCTTGTACTTGTTTAATATAGGCATGGGGAACATATTGTAATGGGTTGGGAATGTGGTATTTGTTTAATGTAGGCATGGGGGACATATTGTAATGGGTTGGGAATCTTGTACTTGTTTAATGTAGGCATAGGGAACAATATTTAAAATAAAGAAGACATTTAATAGTGGGCCAAAGCATGCCATTGGGGGAATAATTTTGGGGTTGGGAATGGAAGACTTGTCTTGCTATATATAGAGTCATTCTTGACTTGAAATGGGAGGATTTTTTTGGGAGAGTTTTTAGGACTTGAATATTATTGAGAGGATTTAGAGATTATTATTTGGGAGAACATTTTTGAGGGTAATAGATTCTGGAAAACATCTCAAGAGTGTTAGAAAGTAAAAGAGAAAGACAACTTGAGCTTCTATTTGAATAAATTCCGTTTGTCTTTTCTCGAGTGTTATTCAAAAATCTGAAGCTGCTGCATCTCGTATCTTTTCTCTCTTCTGCTTTGACTGCGATTGTACTTTTCACTGCTGAGTTTTCAGTCTGTTACTGGGTTATTCTACTGGTTGTTACTGGTTTTGTGGTGTTGCTGAACCTGCTGTTGCTGTGTTACTATTGCTGCTGACTCCTACTTCTTTTGTTCCTGTACTACTGTTTCCAGGTACACATTTGTACACTCTCGGCTTGAAGAGAAAAATGAAATATTAATCAGGCTTTGTTCCTGTTGAATTCCTCCTGTTGGATTTGTGTTTGAATATTAATTTCCCTCTCTTGGTATAAAAATGTAGTTGATTGATTAAATGAGCAATGATGTCGCATATGTATAACTTCTTCATCTAATAATGTTAGTTTACATTAATCGAAGAATAGTTAATCTGTTTTGATATTATTGTGTATTTATCTCATGTTCTAGCAAATAATAAAATGTGGAATGAAAGCAGTTTTTCCTTGTGCAAACGCGATCGCAATTTTCCGTTCACATTAGCCGTAACTTAATAACTAATAAGTTGCGTTTTTCAGCATGTAAATAATTAGGAGACTTTTCTTTTATTTTAGAGACGAACTTAATAGAAAAATGTAGTCGCTATAGGTTTATCCTTTTAAAATAAAAATGAGACGAGCCTCGCCAAATAAATCACAAACCGCCGGGGCCCTCAATAAAATACATAACCATTGACTAGACTTTGGATTTGGCCGTTTAATGAACCTTCACGGCCTCTTCCTAAAATAACAATACGTTAGACTCTTTAGGACGCGCCTTAATAAATCTTACCTTCTTAAACTCGGGTGCACATTTATGTGACCCAAATCCAATTCTCAACGGAGTCGAAATGTGTTTCTAATCACGGGTACATTGATTGTGACGTGGTTCGAGATGCGTGTCCATGACGTTGCAAATTCATTTTAAAAAATAAGAATGAGATGAGCCTCGCCAAATAAAATACAAATTGCGGGGCCCTCAGTAAATATTTGCTTTAAAAATTGTTTAGACTTCGGGATGGACCGTTTAGTAAAATTCCACGATCCTACCCAAAATAAATACGCTAGTCACTTTAGGCGCGCCTTTAATAATTTAATTTCCTTAAACTCGGGTGCACATTGATGTGACCCAAATCCAAATCTCAACGGAGTCAAAGTGTGTCGACGACTACGGGTACATTGATTGTAACGTGGTTCGAGATATATTTTTATAACGTTGCAATTCTTGATAAAAATAACAGTAAATGATAAAAGCGGTTGAAAGATAAAATTTGCACATAAGTTCATATTGTATTTAAAATCAGATAAATAAGCCAAATATAACAGTTGAGCGACCGTGCTAGAACCACGGAACTCGGGAATGCCTAACACCTTCTCCCGGGTTAACAAAATTCCTTATCCGGATTTCTGGTACGCAGACTGTAATATAGAGTCATTCTTTTCCTCGATTCGGGATTAAAATTGGTGACTTGGGACACCCTAAATCTCCCAAGTGGCGACTCTGAAATAAATAAACCAATCCCGTTTCAATTGTCCTTTAATTGGAAAAAACTCCCTTGCACCCTCTCGGGTGCGGAAAAAGGAGGTGTGACAATGATGTTGAGTTGCAAGAAGATGAAGTTCCTTTGGTGGTTGAAAATGTGATTGATGACAATATGAATGAAGAAGTGAGGACTGATATTCAAGATGCCGAGGTGGAAACTCAAAATGATGTGAACCTGTCTAGGAAACACATAATAGACATGCCAGAGCTGGTTGTGCCTAAATCCAAGGCTCCTTTGCCAATGCCACCTCCACCTTATCCTCAGAGGCTCGCAAAATAGAAAAATGAGAATCAGTTTAAAAAGTTCATTGACATGATGAAGGGATTATCCATTAATGTGCCTTTAGTGGAGGCTCTTGAACAAATGTTGGGCTATGCTAAACTCATGAAGGACTTTGTGACAAAGAAGCGGTCTATGGATTGTGAAACTATAAAGATGACTCATCAAGTTAGTACAATAGTGCATTCAATGGCCCCGAAGCTTGAAGACCCCGGTGCTTTCACCATCCCTTGCACCATTGGGAGTGAAGATTTTGCTAAGGCTCTATGTGATTGGGGGCTAGTATCAATTTGATGCCTTACTCAGTTTTCAAGACTTTGGGTATTGGGCAACCGAGGCCGACTTCCATGAGATTACAAATGGCGGATAGAACGATGAAGAGACCATTGGATATTATTGATGATGTGCTTGTCCGGGTGGACAAATTTATCTTGCCAGCTAACTTTGTGATATTGGATTGTAATGTGGATTATGAAGTTCCTATCATATTAGGGAGACCTTTACTTGCTACGAGGAAGGCCTTAGTGGATGTGGAAGTATGGGAACTCACCTTCCGAGTGGGTGATGAAAAAGTGATCTTTCATGTATGTAAGTCAATGAAACAGCCCAACAGTTCCGAGGTGTGCTCTTTTGTGGACCTTGTCACGACAGTGATAGTTGATGACACCAGTGAAATGATAAATGTGGAGGACCATCTTAAGGCTGTGTTGTTGAATCTTGATGTCAATGATGATGAAGGCCGAGTGAGGTGTGTGATGCTTTACATGGAATGGGCTCTTACTCTTATGAGCCTAGGAAACTCTCTTTGGACCTTGAAAATAGGAAGACTCCACCAACAAAACCTTCAATTGAGGAGCCTCCGATGTTGGAGTTGAAACCATTGCCTCCACACCTTAGGTATGAGTTCTTAGGCCCTAGTTCTACTTTGCCAGTTATTCTTTCCTCTTGTCTTACTAACATGCAGGTTGATGCCACATTAGCAGTGCTTCAAAAGTAGAAAAAGGCAATTGGATGGACTTTAGCTGATATTTGGGGGATAAGCCCCGCATTCTGTATGCACAAGATTATCCTAGAAGATGATGCAAAGCCCTCCTTGGAGCATCAAAGAAGATTGAACGAAGCAATGCAAGAAGTTGTGAAAGAGGAGGTGATCCAGTGGTTGGATGTTGGGGTTGTGTACCCCATCTCAAATAGCTCTTGGACTTTACCGGTGCAATGTAAACCGAAGAAGGTTGGCATGACCATGGTTGCAAATTCGCAAAATAAGTTGATTCCTACCAGAACCATCACTGATTGGAGGGTATGCATGGACTACCGCAAGTTGAATAAAGTGACCCACAAGGATCACTTTCCTTTGCTTTTTTTGATTAGATGTTAGACCGATTTGCTGGGTGTGCCTCTACTGTTTCTTGGATGGGTATTCTGGGTACAACCAAATCTTGATTGCTCCGGAAGATCAGGAAAAGACCACATTCACTTGTCCATATGGAACTTTTGCCATTTCTAGGATGCCTTTTGGGTTGTGGAATGCACCGGCTACATTCCAGCGGTGTATGATGGCCATTTTCACCGATATAGTGGAAGACATTTTGGAGGTGTTCATGGACGACTTTAGTATTGTGGGTGATTCATTTGATGAGTGCTTGAAGAATTTTGATAGAGTTTTGGCTCGTTGTGAAGAAACCAATCTTAGTCTCAATTGGGAGAAATGCCACTTCATGGTGGAAGAGGGCATAGTTCTTGGACATAAAATTTCAAAGCATGGTATTGAGGTAGACAAAGCAAAAATTGATGTAATTTCAAGGCTCCCTCACCTACCTCTGCCAAGGGATTTAGAAGTTTTCTTGGGTATGCGGGGTTCTACCGGAGATTTATCAAGGACTTTTCGAAGGTAGTGAATCCTTAATGCAAGCTATTGGAAAAAGATGCCAAGTTCGTGTTTGATGAAAAATGTATGCAAGCCTTTGAACTTCTCAAGCATAAGTTGACCACCACTCCTATCATTACCGCACCTAATTAGAGTTTTCCCTTTGAGCTCACGTGTGATGCGAGCGATATTGTGGTTGGGGCGGTTTTGGGTCAAAGAGTGAACAAAATATTTCATCTAGTGTACTATGCAAGCAAGACAATGAATGATGCTCAAGTGAACTACACGGTGACCGAGAAAGAACTTTTGGCTATTGTGTTCGCAATAGAGAAATTTTGTCCGTATCTTATGGGTGCCAAGGTCATAATTCATACCGACAATGCCACGGTACTTGATGACGAAGAAGGATTCCAAAGCTAGACTAATGCGATGGGTCTTGTTACTTCAAGAGTTTGCTTGGAGATTGTGGATCGGAAGGGTAGTGAAAACCAAGTGGCGGATCACTTATCCTGCTTGGAGGAGGAGGGGAGGCCTTGTGATGGCCTAGAGATCAATGATTCATTTTCCGATGAACAACTCCTTTCGGTATCGGTGAATGGTATGCCATGGTTTGCGGATATTGCTAATTTCCTTATGACTGGTATAATCCCATGTGAGCTCTCTTCTAACCAAAGGAAGAAGCTCAAATGAGATAGTTTGGATTTTTATTAGGATGAGCCATACTTGTTCAAGATTTATACGGATGGTGTTATCCGAAGGTGTTTCCCGGAGGAAGAGTAATTGGGTATCTTGGAGGCTTGTCATTCCTCTCCCTATAGTGGCCATCATGGAGGGGCGAGGACGACTTCTAAAGTTCTGAGTGTGGGTTTTATTGGCCAACTTTGTACAAAGATGCAAGTGAACTAGTGAAGAGGTGTGATGAATGTCAAAGAGCGGGTGGCATTTTGAAGAAAGATGAGATGCCTCTCAACACCATTCTTGAGGTTGATATTTTTGATGTATGGGGCATTGATTTTATGGGCCCGTTTGTTAGCTCGTGTGGGAACACATACATTCTTGTGGCGGTGGACTATGTTTCAAAGTGGGTTGAAGCCGTGGCTTTTCCCAACAATGAGGCCCGGAGTGTTGTTGTATTTCTCAAGAAGAGCATTTTTACAAGGTTTGGTACTCCTCGTGCAATCATAAGTGATGGGGGTCTCATTTTTGCAATAGAGCTTTTAACACTTTGCTTGCAAAGTATGGTGTCAATCACAAAGTTTCCTACTCCCTATAATCCTCAAGCAAGTGGTCAAGTTGAAGTCTCCAATAGGGAAATCAAGAGCATATTGTCAAAGACGATCAATGCTAATAGGACAGATTGGTCAAAGAAGTTGGATGACGCTCTATGGGCTTATAGGACGGCTTACAAGACTCCGATTGGTATGTCTCCGTATCGGTTAGTGTTTGGGAAAGCTTGCCATCTACCGGTTGAGTTAGAGCACAAGGCCATGTGGGCTTTGAGAAAGTTGAATCTTGAATGGGATGTGGCAGCAAATCTTCGTGTGAAGCAGCATAATGAACTTGATGAATTCTGATTCCATACCTACTCCAGTTCGTCCTTGTACAAGGACAAGATGAAGTACCTTCATGATAAATATGCTCGTAGCAAGGAGTTCAAAGTGGGTGATTTGGTTCTCTTGTTCAACTCTCAGTTACATCTGTTTCTGGAAAAACTTAAGTCAAAATAGAGTGGACCTTTTGAAGTGGTGTTTGTGACCCTGTTTGGTGCACTTGATTTGAAGAACAAGAATGGGGAAGTTTTCAGAATAAATGGGCATAGGGTCAAGCACTACTTGGGAAAAATTGATGACAGCCACGTGGTGGCACTTCTTCATCTGAAATGATTTGATGGTAACCTGCGTCGTGCCACGACGTTAAATCAGGAGCTTCTTGGGAGGTAACCCATGTGTTCTTATTCTTATTTTTCTTTGATTTTCATTGTAGTATAGGATTTATTTAGGACTGACTGATTGTGAGATGTTACAGGATTGTGTTGATGCAATGCAGGACAAAGTGGAAAAAAAATTGTTCAAGTCTCTAAAGTTTGCAATGCGGACCGCACTACATTTTGTGCGGCCGCAAGGAACTTAGTGCGGGGGCAAAAAATCAGTGTGTACCGCACTGATGATGGATATAAAAACCAACTCTCTGAAGTTTGCCACCGCGGCTGCATTACATTTTGTGCGGTCCATGGTGGACCACTGCGGCTGCGAAGCATTTTGTGCGGACCGTAGTGGTTGCCTTCTCAAACTTGTATAATTCTGTGTGGTGCGGACCGCACTTCATTTTGTGCGGTCCGCAGTGGGTAGGTAAGTTGGGCCCCATGACTTTTTGATAAATAGTACTTGAGGCCCAACGGTTGAACTTTTCGATCCTTTTACTCTCAAAGCCCTTAAATCATTGTTCATTAGTAAAATTGCACGAATTCATCTGCATAGTCTCGATTTATCTTTAGTACTTATCACATATGGTAACTTTAACTTCTTTTTAGTTATTTAATTTATTTATTTCTTTTAGTTTTTGTTTTTCTTGTGTTTTCTTCTTGCCTTTCCCGTCTTTCTTTTGATTTGGTAGCTTAGGTTAGTTAATTTCTTGTTTAAATTAGGATTAGGTAGTTAAAACATGGGGCAAACACTTAGGGACTCTTTAATTAGTGAAAAATTGGACTAAAAGCGATTAAACCATGAACCCTAAGTTAGTGCTGCTACTAGGCACTCAATGCGAACCGCGGTGAAATTTGTGTGGTCCGTGATGCCCCTGTGCAGTCTGTAATAGCATTTTGTGTGGACCGCATTGAAGAAGTTCTGAAACCTGATCATTGAAGACCGCGGCCGCATTGCATTTTGTGCGGTCTGCGGTGCCTCAATGCGGACTGCATTACCATTTTGTGCGGTACGTGGTGCATTTATTGAGAGAGTGGGTAGTGTGAACCCTACCTCTATGCGGACCGCGGTCCCATTTTTTGCGGTCCGCATTGGCCTCTGTGCGGCCGCACCGCATTTTGTGCGGTCTGCACTCTGCAAGTTTGAATTTTCTACAACATTTTTTTGCAACTGTGAATCACAATACTTTTCGGATACTAACAAGTCTAATGAATGTTGTTTGTAGACAATGGTGAAACAAAGAGGCAAGGGTGCTAAACAAGCAGGTAGAGGAGAGTCCTCCTGGGATGGGAAACAAAAGATGATAAAGTTGACCCCCCAAGCCCGACAAAACATAAAAAAACACAAGGAAACTCATCAGAGCTGCTGATATGGCTATTGATCAGTCGGGGAGTGAGTATGAGCCCTCCCGGGAGGCATCATCAGATTCAGTGCCAGAGTACATTGTTGACCGGCCAGAGAGAAACAGACTGAGAGACACTCATCCACCTTCCCCCATTGCCCAAGCTTCAATACGTGTATCTTCTGAGTCGTCTTGGGGCTCAGCTGCCGGTAGTGGAAATAAATACTCCAACCTCAGCTTCATTATCCAAAGAGGGTGCAAAAGGAGAAGAAGAGGCAGAAGGAGAAGAAGAGGCAGTAGGAGAAGGGGGTGAAACTCAGGTGGGAGGAATAGCTAGAACTAGAAACCCGGAGGTGTGGCAAGACCGTTTTGTGAGTGAAGTGGCCTACCATAAGTTCAGAGAATGGTGGCATGTGAGAAAATTGATTCCGGAGCGAAGTTTTGTGGATAGAGACCTCTTGCCTCACAACCCCAATGTGAAAAGACAGTTTAGAGAGAGAGAGAGAGAGAGAGAGAGAGAGAGAGAAAGTGGGCTAGGAGTACTTCTTAAGCAACTGTGTGGATGCAAACGAGCTCCTAGTTAAGGAATTCTACACCAATGCTGCCCACATCAAGAAGGGCACCAAAGTGACCAAGGTGCAGAATTTGAAAGTGTTATTTGATGGGAAAACAATAAATGACTACTTGGGCTTCAGTGAGGAGGATGAATCACTGTATTTGGAGAAGATGGCCTTATGTGAGGAGGCCCATCCTTAGTTGGCACAGTACTTGGCAATCCCAGGTACCACTGCCGATTGGTTGAATGCGGGAGTGAAGATCTCAAGGAGAAGTTTGAATTTTGAGGCTAAGGGGTAGGAGACATTCGTATGTAGCAGACTGGACCCCACTACCCACGACAACTCACTCCCTCTTCACCAGGCAGTACTGGTAGCATCAATTATGGCGGGGTACCCGATTAACGTCGAGAATGTGATGTCTCGGGTTATTACGTAGGTAGTGAGTGAAGGTGACAGAAACTACCCCTTCCCCAGCTTCTTACCATGTACTTCAGGGACCTAAAGGTAGAAAAGTGAAAATTTGATGTCGAAGTGAAAGCAAAGGCACTGTTCTCATGGTACAACATGCAGGGTGATGACAACCCTAAAGGCAAGAACTACAAGGGAATAGCCACTGCTTCAACTAACCAGTCTGAAGATCCAGTAGTGGTAGTGGCTCCTACTCAGCCTTCTTCCACCTCAGCGGACATGTCCCCTAGTCCATCCACTTCGGTAGTTACAGAATTACCCTCCACCCCAGCCTATCCATTGACTGCCCACCATCTGAGCCAGGCCCTTCTCAGCATCAACAACTGGATGCAGACAGCTTCCTCTAAGATGTTTGTCCTTACTACTATCATGGCAGCTCAGTCGGCACCTCCGCCTCCACAGGCCCCACAGTGTATCGAGGATGCCCTCAAGGATATTTTGGACAGCCAGAAGAAAATCCTTAACACTCAGAAAGTACTTACGGACGTTGTAGATTCTCATGGGAAAGCTCTCAAGGAGCTTGCTAGGGAGGCTAAGAAGATGAGGAATACTCGGGATTCCAAGGAGTTGCAGGTTGAGGTTGACAGGTTGAAGATAGATCACCTGCCTTTGGATTTATTGCTACATGATCTGGTGCCAGCAGCCCATCCCCAGCCAGTGCAGTCAGAGAGGCCTCCCAAGAGGAAGAGGATGATTCCCAGTTCAGATGATGCAATTATCCAGTTGGCAGACCCACCAGAGACTTCCTCTAGTCAGCCACAAGATGTTACCCAGGAGCCTGTACAGGTCCAGGCCCAGGTCCCAACAGCAGAGCCACAGGTCACAGGGAGCTAGTCTCAAGTTCCCGAGTATATTGAGGACCCAGGGACCACTCACGGCCCTATGCAGACAGACGGCCCATATGGAGTTTCTGTATCCTCTTTCCTCTATTTTTGGTGCTTATTTTGTTTAGTTGGCATTGAGGACAATGCCAACTTTCATTTAAGGGGGTAGGACCTGCTTTGATTTGATATGGATGACTGTATATATATGACAACTTTTATTATTTCTTTATTTCTTTTTCATCTTTGGTATGTATATAATTTTATCACTTCATTATATTTTTCGTACTTTTTACTTTGGGTATGTATATAAAAGTTATGTTACATTGTACATATTCATCTCCCTTATTGTATATTCGATTAAACCCCCCCCCCTCTTGTAAATATTCATTTTACTTTCCGCAATTTTTCTTTCATAGCTTCTTATTTGTGTTCATAGCTTCTTGTTTTGGATTTTTACAATAAGCCTTTGGTTTTCTTAATGCCACGGTTCTTTCTAAAGGTGAAATTTGTGTGAACCGGGTGGCTCTTCCCGATGATGGATGGAATGACTACCTTCTTAAGGGTTTGAGTCTTTTTTTCCTTTCTGTTTGCTTCCTAGTAGTTAGTGGTAAGGGTGCATCAAGCAAAGCTTCACTTGGACCTAGCACATTTGCCTTTGATCTTATTGTCAAAAACAAATCGTTGTGTATAAGATGGTGAAAGTTGTGACCTTGAGACTCTTGTGTTGGCCGATAATCATCAGGTAATTTTTCGGGACCATTGTGTGCTCAAATCTTATCTAAGATTGTTGTGGGCCCCCGACTCTGTGTCTTTTGCGATCCCATAGCTTGTGTGGTGAGAAATTTGCATTGCAAGTCCAAGTCCCGAGCCATTGGTCTAGAACTTGCACTGAATGTTTGTTGAGGCGAAATCCTAAGTGAATTTTGACTTGAGACGCGATTATAGGCTCTCCTTGATCCAAATGATAGCTTGAACACTTCCATAGCCTACCAATGATAAAATCCCTAGCCAACCCTTTTGAGCCTTAGACCTTTTTCCTTTAAGAACCATAATATAAGCTTTTACCCGTTCTAAAAGATACCCTCTCTTGGCGCCTGATCTTTGCAAAAGTATAAGTTTGGGGGGGGGGGGGAAGACGAGGATTGCAACAAAGTGGTAAAAGGCACAAAATAAAGAAAAGGAAAGACAATTAAAAAGAAAGAAAAGCAAAAAGACAAAAAGAATGTTCAATATAAAAGTGAATAAAGGGATTCAAGAAAAGCAAAGAATGAAAGGTGTGAAAAGTTGAGAAAGGAGAAAAAATTTGAAATGAACAAGAAAGGGTGACAGTGTGTCTCTCTAACCCCTTAGAAAGAAGTGAAATGACTTAAAAAAGTGAAGTGAATGTGTGCCAAAATGAAACAAAAATAAGTGCTTAAGGGAAGATGGAACCTACTTAGACCAAACATTTCTTACCCTGAACCAAAAGCCTTCACTATATCTCCACAAAAGCCCTATATGATCTCTAGTTGAATGAAGCTTACATTAGTGGTAACTCACATAAGGGGCAAACATATGGTACTTAGAGTCGGACTTGTGACTTACCCTTGAGAGAGATGAGTGTATTTCCATTAACCTCGTTCTAAGTGCCACTATCCTAAAGGTGAGGTTTGCTTAGGGAGAGTTGATGATGTGTGAGTCTGGGTTCCACAATGACCAAAGTAATAGAAAGAGTTCTTTGATGTATTGAGTCAACTCTTGATACTCTTGTGTCGCACTTAATCCATGGTGTTTAAAAGAGTAAATGTTGTTAATGATTCATTTGTATTGAGGGCAATTGTTAGTCCCAATTGATGCTAGATGAGGTCACTCTAGGACAACTGAATTCTCTTGGATTTTCTCTTAAGGGGTGAGTCTCATTTTAGTTGCTTGAGGACAAGCAAAAGCTTAAGTTTGGGGGAGTTGATAACTAGGGAATATGATACATTTTACACTCCTTCTTGCTTAAGTTTTGATTTAAAATGTGTACAAAATAGTCCCAAAGGCTCACAAGTTGTGCTTGATTGCAGATTTGATCAACAAGGTGACAAGATGTCAAAAAAAAACTCAAAAAGGAGTGAAACTTGTACAAGTACCAAGACAAGACAAAGCTTAGTCAAACAGGGCCAAGCACACCATTCTGTGCGGTCCGCACAAGTGAAGTTCAGAGAGGTTGTTATTCAGTCCAAAAGGCAATGCGGTGGCAAAAGGTTTTGTGCGGTCCGCATTGGGATCATTGCAGCCGCACTCGATTTAGTGCGGTCCGCGGAGCCAAGGTTCAGAGAGGTGGTATTTTAGAAGTTGAAGCTCAATGCGGTCTGCGGTCCTTTTTGTGCGGACCGCAATGGAAGCCACCGCGATCGCACTCGATTTCTTGCGGTCCGCATTGCCCAAGTTCAGAGAGCTAATTATTCAAGCCCAGAGCCTTAGTGTGGCCGCACTCAATTTTGTGCGGTCTGCACTAGCCCTGCAGGGATATTTTTGTCCAGGATTTTTAGCCTAGTATAAATAGATTCTTTTCCTATTTTTAGGTCATCAGATAGTTTGTACTGAGAGCTGCGCTCGTGACTTCGTTCCTTTTAGCTATTTCGAGTAATTTTAGCGTGATTTCAACATTGAATCTTCAAGTTTAATTTAGCAATTAATTATTATGAGTTTCTCTTCATCTATTTCTTTATTTTCTTCCTAATTATGAGTAGCTAGACCCATCAGCTAGGGTTGTGGCTCAACCCTAGTATGGGTAATTGATGGGTCTTGTATTTTGATGCTTGATTGTCTATGGGTGTTTGATATTTGGGATAATTTAGGGTTTTAATTGTGAATTAGTGGTTGAAAACACTAGTTTATGCCTAGTAGACTTCGGCTCTTCTTGGGAAAGAGAGACTAAGTCCATGAAATTAGTCCAACAAGGAATTGAGGCGTACTCAAGAGATTGATAGCCCCAATTAAAGGGTTAAACTTAGAGATAATAATACCCGACTTGAACCTTGATTGCTTGTGCAAATTTGCATACCCAATTGGTCTTGAGAAAGTCAATTCGAGCAAAATCACTCAAACTACCGAGAGGTATAGAGTGAGTAGAATCGTGCAATGGTTTTATCATACTCCCCAAATGTGACAATCTAGCTTTAGACTTAAGAATCCGTCAATTGACCACCTAGGCGAAAGTTGCTACCCTAGTGCCTTTTAATCATTTGAACAACTCGCAATAGTTTAACCTTAGCTTTATTTAGTATAATTGAGCATTGTAGTTTTATAAACTTAGAATTATAAATCAAACCAAAAATATGTAGAAGTGCAATTAAGAGCAAATACACAACTCCGCTTTAGATAGACACCCGACTCCAATATCTAGCTCCCTGTGGAAATCGATCCCGACCTTAATCGGGTAAAAGCTGCTCCGACCTTTCTCGCTACTCCATAGCAGTGCAGGTTTGACCTCGATCAATACTCAACAGTGGTCAATTACCAAAAAATTATCATAAGTCTTGTTCAACATGGATAATCATCAATTTAAGCATGGACAATACATGATAAGAGTCACAACAGTCACAGTATAAGATTCATGGGCATGCTGGACACCAACATATAGATACTCGTCAGAGTCGTCACCACACCTATACGTCGTACTCAACACTAACACGTACCAAATAAGACGACAACACGTATTCCCTCAAGCTAAGGTTAGGCCAAACACTTACCTCGATTCCACGACCAAAATCAAGCCTCAAATACCGCTTTCCCTCTAAATTCCACCTCCAATCCGCTTGTATTTAGCCATAATTAACTTAACAACATCAATAAATGCTAAAGAATTCAACTTCAATGCTTAATTATAGGTTTTCTATCATTTTTCTCAAAAAGTCAAAAATTAACCCCGAGCATGCTTGGTCAAAACTCGAGGTTCGGACCAAAACCCATTCACCCACGAGCCCAAATGTGTAATTAGTTTCAGATTCCGACCCCAAATCGAGGTCTAAATCCCCAATTTCCCCCCCAAATCTCTAATTCTACCATGAAAGAACAAGATTTAGGCCTAGAAATCTAATGGGTGTTGATGGAAAAAATAAAAGACGAGTTTAAGAATACAAACCTATGATTTGGTGATGAAATCTCTCTTCAAAAATCGCTCAAGGTCTAGTTCTATGGAAGAAAATATGAAATTTTGGTCAAATCCCATGCTGGTTCTATTTTAAATTCGCTGGACAGACCTTCATCGCGTTCACGAGAGGTCTGTCGTGATCGCGATACACAACGGCCTAAGGCCTTCGCGTTCGCGAGTCCATCCACTCATTCACATAAGGCAATTCCCCCCAAGCCATCGCATTTGCGACCCAGTGGTCGCATTCGCGTAGAAGGACAAGACTTCCCTCCCCCAGGTCCCTTGTCATCACGTTCGCGGGATGATGAGCACGTTCGCGAAGGGTACCACCCCAGTGCTTCGCGTTCCTCGCGTTCGCGAAGAAGAAATTTCTCCCTCAGACAATTTTCATTTTGCAATCGCGAGAATTGCTTCGCGATCGTGAAGCACAAGATACCTGTGCATGTGCAACAACAAACAACAGAATTTCCTAAGTCCAAAACATCCCGAAACCTATCCAAAACTCACACGAGCCCTTGGGCTCCAAATCAAACATGCACACAAGTCTAAAAACATACGGACTTGTTCGCGCGATTAAATCGGCAAAATAAAACTTAGAAGTATGAATTTAGCATTAAAATCAATGAAAATCTCAAGAACTCTTAATAGTATTCGGAATTTCTCAAGAAGCTTCGGAATTTATCACACCATAATAGTATTACTTCTCATTCTCAGGCAGAATTAGGGTTACTAAACAAAGTTGTACTCCCAATTGAAAACTGAGTTGGTAGGCGTATCCACCGTAACTACTATTGTGGGGGTGAACTAATTAATAGGTTGCTTGGTTGATCAGATTAATTTCTTACAATAAAAAATAACTAATCATCTAAGGATGCATTTTCTTACGAATGTTGTCCTCACTAGCTGTTTTCTAATGGATAAGTGTGTTCCTTCATGACTTGAATGTATGAATATCCAGTGCATTTATATGTTCATAAAATAATACCATTTGCACCTTTGTGTCTACTGTATTTTCTAAAAAATATTTTTTATAAAAATTATATTTAATATTTTCCGCACAACACGTTGGTACGGATACTAGTATTGATTTAAAAGATAATCACAAGAGGTATTTATTCCTTATGACATAATTCATGCAAACAAAAATATTTTCATTCTAATTGTCACTAAATGCAATTTAATTAATTTATATAACCTCAAGGAGTGTTATTAATTCATTACTTTCAAGTGAAAAAAATATAATTATATTAGCAATAAACAATTATTCTTTTGCAAAATATGTTAAATTAGATTATAATATAATATTATTATCATGTGAATTCAATGATTCCTAATTTTTGGGCCTTCCCTTTGGTTTATTTAAGTATTTTACAAATTTATGACACTGCTCTCCTTTAATCAACTGGTTCCCTTGAATGGTAACTAAGACTATATAAATATGTAGCACATATGGTTTTAGTTCTTGTGGGAACGAACTATACTATAATTTGGCAAAGTCCGAGCAGAAGTTTAGATTCATATTGGCCTCGTCGATATATTTCACATTTCTCATCGACACTAGTAATTGATTGCCCGTGTTGCGCACGAGCCCAACAAACATATGCAAAATATTAGACTATAAATTTTGGGATCTTCATACAGATAGACGGTTATTGTTTTCTTTTTTAGCCGGAATAAACAAAATATACACTAATGATACATGATATATATATACACACACACACACACATTTAACGGGCATTTTTAGCTTAAGCAGTGGGATGGACGGTTATTTAATTTAATTCTTTGTACTTTTTCATTATTAAAGAAGTTTTTGTTTTAAGAGTCCATCTCCAAAGAGTCCTAACGTTAATCTTAAACCATCTAAAATAATTGAAAATGAAAAAGAATATAATTTTATAGGTCCCACCTATTAATTGAAATACAAATTTTAAAAGGAGTCTGCTTTATAAGCATGTTGTGCTAATTAACACGAGCAAATTTTTTGCTTAACTTATGCTGAATGATCGGACCTAATATTATTTTTATATAAGATTTTATAAATGAGTATGCTACAAATGGATGAAATTTAATTTGCAATGAAGGATATAAAAATGGGGTTTTCTATATACTTTTTAAAGTTTATGTTGGAGAAGAAAATATTTTAAAGCACATTACTAAAACATTATAAGTTAGACTCTAGCACACTTGTGAATTTACAAGAGCATGTGTCACTTTCACGCGACATCATCAACAATAATGCCTTTTTGGATGTTGAAATAAGTCCCTGGTATTCATTGGATTTACAAAATTGTATAAGTGCATTTACCGTTAAACAAACAAAAGTAGGGGCAAAATAAAACTTAAAAAATTGCCGCAATTCAATCCATTACCTGTACAAGTATACAATGGAAATTAAAAGAAATAATGCTGATTTTTCAGCAAAAAGTCAAATTTTTAGACCGGACAATGCAATACCCTATGCCAGGTAGGCATATTAACGGAGACTTGCTTAACTCTCTCTTATAGAATAAGGGAATATAGGAAAAGAATCTATTAAAAACGCTCCTAACCCAATTCCTTCCTCCATAAAGCACATGTATTGTAAGTGATCTGAACTTGCCCGGATCGACCCTCCCATAGAGGCGTAGATTCAGAATTGAGCCTGAACTGTCGAAGCAAAGTCACTTTTGGAATTATACTTCCTACAATTAATATGTGTTCTTTTATTATCTATAATTATTTGAAGATAAACTTATTGTATATTAACTTAATATCTACGTAGAAACTCATAAATTTTAAAAGCTATATCTCTCTATTGCTTTCATTATCTATAATTATTTGAAAATAAATTTATTGTATATTAACTTAATATCTATGTAGAAACCCATAAATTTTAAAACCGACACCTGCTTCTGTTATTAGTATTGCTTATACTTCATTTGTAGCTGCATAAATTTTGGAGATGAATAAAATAAAAAACAGCAATTAAAGCATACGTAATTGCTGCCAATAATTTTAAATTTATTCTAATTGTCTAATTATTATAATTCCTTAAATTAACAAATAACTCGTTAAAAATCTCCCGTGGCTAACAAAATCTCAATAATTATTCCCAGAAGAAAAACAAAATATTATCGTTAAAATAAGGATACTATCGTCATAGATTATGAATAGTTTAAGTATTTCTATATTTTTAATTAGACGAAACGAAAAAGAAAAAGAAAACGAAAAAGAAAAAGAAAAAGAAAAAGAAAAAGAAAAAAAGGAATATTAACCAAAATAAAACAGAATATTTTAGTTCTGGCCTGTTTTACACCTTTCTGAATCTCGGAAGCTGCGTTAAACCCAGTTCCTAAAACCCCAGAACCTCTCGTACAGAGAAAAGCAAGTTTGATCTGATACTGTTCGATAAATATGCAGAAGAAGAGCTTCACTCTCCTACAGACAATTGCAATTTCAGGTGTATTCTCTGCCGTTTCTGGCTGGTAATTACCTTTCTATGTATCTCTCTCGTACACACATGTATGCAAAAATATGGCTCTTTTATGCTCTTTTTCTATTAGATATAGGGGTTTAATTTCATTAAAAGAAAAAAAAATTGAAAACTGATTTTTATTTGAATTTACAAATTTATTGTTATTGTTATTAATTAGGTATGGGTTCATGTTCGGGAGAGAGTCAGCTCGGAAGGAGCTAGGAGGTTTGATTGAAAGTCTCCGCAATCCCAATTCTGACTCCGTTTCACCTCCCCCCTCTCACTCCTAATTCTAGCAGGTATTCTACACTTTTCTTCTCTATAACCGTTTTTATGTAACATTATTTGATTGCGCACAAGAGTTTTTAGAAAAATAAAATAAAATAAAAAAATACTTTTGAAACTTGTGGCTATGGCTATAAATGATCTTATTAAGGGTAAAGTGAGAATTTATAAGTTAAATTGTTTCTAGGGAGAAGGGACAAATATCTACATTTAACCTCCGTTATATTATCCGACCAAATTTACCCCTACCGTTATACTATCCGGTCAAATTTATCTCTACCATCAGCAAACTTTTAAAAATACCCCTTGATCGGTTAAGTAATCCAAAATCTCCCAATTTTCTTTTATTTAAATCACTTGTTGTTCTTCTTATTCCACTATTTCCAGAAATTACTATTGACGTGAATGCTAAAGTTACCAGACTATACAAATTATTCATGGATATTGTTAATTACCAATGTACCCATTTCTCTTCTTGTGATAATGAGTTTGGAATTGGTTTACAATTTTATTTATTTTTCAATCATATACACATTGTAGAATTTAGTGGGTCTATTTATTATGTAGTATATGCAGCTGATCATCATGTATGTACATGTATATTCGAATATATTTTGTTATTGTCTAGTTAGTATAGAGTTCGATCGACTAACTTAAGAGTGCATAATGCGTAGGGATTTGATTGAAGCAAAGTTGAATTTGACAATGTAAAGTCTCCAAGGAACTTCAACTTCTATCACTAATGCTTGCAAAGTCTCCATATTTTTGGTGCAACGAATTCATTAAAGTTGGGGTATTGTAAATACTTTTGGAATTTAGACAAGCTACCTAATTTGGATCCTTCAATTTACTATACTTTGTTTACTAACTATTGTATTATTTTAATATTTCTTTCTCTTATTTTTTTCAATTAAGAAAGCAGGTAAATGCCAATTATTTCGAAAATAGTGTATCAAGAAGAAGAATAAGTGACTTAATTAAAATGATAAGGAAAATTCTGGGTCACCTAACGGACTGAGGGATAATTTTTAAACGTTTGCTAATGGTAAAGTTAAATTTGGCGGGATAGTATAACAATAGGGGTAAACTTGGCTGGATAGTATAACGGAGGGTAAATGTAGACAATATTCGAAAGTAGAGGGGTATATTTGGCCTTTTTTGTGATAGACTAAAAAAAGAAAGTGTAGGACGGATGGAGTAATATTTAAGAAGTATTTGGATAAGTTGTTATAAGAAAATAATGTTAACTCCGGAATAGTAATAGTGCCTAACTAATTGGTATGAATGTAATATAACTTTAAGCTACTTAGATGTATCTTTTTTTTTGATAATCGAGAAATCCCTAAGGCTGGTGGCACATGGTTCGAAACTCGGGGTATAAAGGGCCCACCCTCCTATCCTTCTCCACTCTAGCTTATATGTTTTAAGTTAATTGGATTTGACTGCAATGTGCTCAATTATGAATCTTGGAAAAAGGTTACAATATGAATGCTATCATTTCATTTACACTCAATAGTATGTTGACTTGCGATGAATAGATATGATTCTACTTTGATGTGTGATGTGATGTGCTTCTGGTCACAACTAGTGTTTCAAAAGGCATTTTTTGGGCGACCGCTGGGTGAGGCGTACCAAAAACGCATTGAGGCGTACTGGCGGGGCGTAAGTACCGTGAGGCGTGAGCCCCAACATTCTGAGCATTCGCTAGGCGTGAGTCCCAATGTTCTGAGCGTTCATTGGGGTGTAAGCCTCGAATTATTTTTCAAATTTGAACTAAAATTGTGTAAATTTTTTTTCTCAACTTAAATATGCAAAAGTTAACTCTAATAAATTTTCAAACTAAAAATCTCAAAAGCCAAATGTTTTTTTCTAATTGTTTATCCTAATCTCATAATTTACTGCTGAGTAACAAATACACTTAGAACATTTTATTTATTTTTTTGCAAAAAAAACTACAAAATAAAGAGTTTTGTTCTCCAATTCTTACTTTGCTTTTGCACTTGCATTTTCCTTCTTTATGCTTCATTTTCTTCAAATATTTTAATTCTTTATTTATTCTTTTCAAGTTAGTTTTTGATTTCAAAATTTCTTTTGGTATCGCTCTAGGTTAGATATTATTTTGATGATTCTATTTTGGCTATTTGCATTATACAATGAGTATTTGTGATTTGTTATCTAGTTTTAGGTTTTTAAAATATAGTAACTTTATATCATTATTATTTTTATTATTTGAAAAATTAGGAACTAGAATATCATTTTACAACTCTAAGTATATTCTATCATAGTCATTTTATAGGTGTAATGCATCATTACGTCTTTCACTTTTTTTAATTTTATTTTGGTATGTTTCATGCACATGTTAGCATGTTTAGAGATATATACTTTTTTCTATTAATTTTATAGTCTTATTGATATTTTTACAATTTTAATATATTTTTTATTTGTATATTTATTTTATTAATTTATAAATATTAAATATTAAATACTCATGTGGCTTACACCCCGTGCATCAGGGCTTTCGCCTTGCCCCGTGATAGATAAAATGCCTTGCCTCTTGTCCACGCCTTTTAACACACTGGGCTCACAACATGGTCACTACTAGTTTACGATGCTTGCATGTGCTACGGAAAAACTGTAATTACAATTTGCTAAATTGAAGATGACTTTTTGCTTTAGGGATGTTGTTTGTGATGGAAATACTACGAGAACATTGCCCATTTTGGTCGTTTAAGCTTCTGAACTTTTACAGTTTAAGTAAGAGACTTTATAACTTTTGGAAGGTAGGTATATTTTGAAACGACTACAAGTAAGATTTTGGTGAAAGTTAGTGAAGTTACTCTTTTTCTTATTAAAATTTAGAGAAAGTTTGTTTATACAAATTCTTGAAGGATTTGCGAGATGGCCAATCTTTTTGCTATTTCTATTTTCTTGTCTTAGGTTTATTAGCTCTATTTATGAGCAGGTCTTTGACATAGGTCATGGTCTTACTTCCACAAAAGTTTACTTAACAGGTATTATTTTCATTTTTAGCATGGGATAGCTAAGAATTCATTTTAGAAAAAGGAAAGATATTAATTGTGATATCTTTGGATTCTGAAGTGAAAAAATTCCTTGTTAGTTATCAGTTATCACCCGGACAAGTTAGAAAAAGTATTGCTTTCTAGAAATTTTGGTGGAAGTGGCTGAGGAAACGCTAAAATAGAGCTGGAAAGTTAGTTCTGGATATTCACATAAGGTAAACAGCGAATTTTAGGTCTCACAGCAAGGCTTTCTAGCCTGAAGCTGTTGTCATTGACCTTTATGTAATATCATTCAACCAGGCTTAAAGTTTTGTCCCGCCTAGATCACGTTGCTTGATACCATCTGTAGACATGACAAATTTTAAGAGGAAAAATGATATGCAGGTTTTATATTGCCACACATTTTGTCAAGGGTTCAAGACTTGTATGAAAGAACCCATCAAAGTTATAGTTGCAACTGATTAAAATAATTCACATTTCATCACCAGAACTAATCTTGTTATCTTCATAGAAGCAATCCTTTTCTAATCTTAGTCTTCAATTTGCAGGTGCTAAAGAAAGGTAAGATAACACAAGTTTGCATGATGGAAGAAAATGAGTGCCTCATCTCTTCTTGAAGCTGAGACAACTGAAGGCACCTGGACCTTGGTAGAAAGCTCTTTGAGATCGTCACAACAACTTAGATTTCATATTTTTCTCGTTCCTCTGCTGGAAAATTTACTTCCTTGTTCATGATAACTAAATTGCCTGTACTATCGAGATAGAAGTCTGTATAATGATGTTCTTCATTGAGAAGGAAGTAGTGAAATTGTGCTAGATATCAGATATCAATTGTTGACTACTGCTTTACTTTGCCTACTCCATGCAACTATGGAAAATTCTGCAGTAGCAGCTCTTTATCGGGAAAGTTCCATGTTAAAAGTAGTACTAAGTCACATTCTAGTTCTGTAGATTTTGGGGAAGGTAATAGTGTTTTTATGGTTCTGAGGGTTTGAAGGGGGCTGGGCTTTTAAATCTAGCTTCAGTTAAGAAGTATGGCGAATGGAAGTACGCAGTCCATAAATTTCCTCCGTGGGAGGAAAAGTCATGGTAGGCTGTATTATTATTCTGCTTTAGGTTAATCTCTTGGAAACCATGGAATATATCTATGAAGTGCATAGGCTGTGGACCATGTATAAAACAAGTTGATATTGCTGTCACTTATGATTTTTTTCTACAGTACCTGTCTGTTTCTTTTCAGTTTCCTTTGTTATAAAAACACTCAAGATCTTTACATTTTTGTTATGGCTGAGAAGATAACATATGTGTGACAAATATCTTTAATGGGTGAACTTTGTTCAATAATCTTGTCAAATATTCTTAAACATGGCTAAACAGATATTCCTAAGAGGTCCAATGTAATTCTGCGGAGGCTCTAAAGCCTGACTTATCACCATGTTGCTGATATGCTTGTAATCTTTCAGCATAAGTTGTTCCATTGAATGGTTATCTACAAAGGATTGGGGTAGTGGTGATCTTCTCTACTCGAAATGTTCTTTGGACTAGCGATATGTTTATCAGACACTCAAGTAAGTTGCTCGTTGATAATTAATACCTCGAAGGAAGAAAGCAGAAATAATAACGGGAAATAAGTCTGTAAGAAGCAATTGTATGAGGTGTTTTATTTCAATAATAATAAACTTAGAAGGCAGAAAAAAGTTGTTTTAGTACAAAGAAAAGAACATGCCCATTCAAATCTTTGTATGATACTGTCTCATCATTCCAATGACCCGGAGCTTTGCAATCACTGGACCAAAATAGGAAAGATTGACACACTAAGCTTCTTTTTCTTGTCGTCTATAGTTTAGTTTCAGACACAGGTTCAAATTCTTGTGGACTCTTTTAGGTGCTATGAGTATGGCACTTTAACATGTCCGTGTGGTAGAAAAGATCCTTCGCACTTTAACACCTAAATTTGATTTTGTGGTGTGTGCTATTGAGGAGTCTAAAGATTTAGACTCTATGATGGTGGAGCAATTGGAAGGTTCTTTACAGGCCCACGAAGAAAAGATCAAAAGGAGACAAGAAGTACCATTGGAGCAACTTCTTAAAACTCAGGCATCCTTCAAGGATTATGTAGGTGAAACAAGCTATCGAGGAAACGGATGAGGACGACGCCGAGGTCGAGGAGGTCATGGAAGAGGAAGAAGTAATGGTAATAACTTCAACAATGAAGTTAAAATCCACCAAACATTTAGAGGTCGTGGTCGTGGACAAAGAGGAGGAAGAGGACGTGGATACTACCAAGAAAATAATGGACAAAGGTATGACAAATCAAAAATTGAATGTTATAATTGTCATAAATTTGGCCATTACTCTTGGGAATGTCGTAGCAATGTTAAAGAAAAGGCTAACCTTGTTGACGACAAGAAAGAAGAAAATGAGTCAACGTTGTTGATGACACTCAAGGAAGAAGACAGAGATGATTGCAACTCGTGGTATTTGGACAATGGAGCAAGCAATCATATGTGTGGATGCAAAGAGAAGTTTGTGGAGATCAATAAAACAGTGAGAGGTAATGTGTCCTTTGGAGATACCTCAAAGGTTCAAATCGAAGGGATATGTACGATTCTGATTTCCTGTAAAGATGGTAGTCACAAGTTAATTCAAGATATTTATTATGTGCCAAAATTAAAAAGTAATATTTTAAGTTTGGGCCAACTTCTTGAAAAGGAATATGACATCTACATGAAAAATATGCATCTTTGGCTTAGAGATTTAAGTGGAATTCTAATTGCTAAAGTGCATATGGCAAAGAATAGATTGTTTTCTCTGAATCTTAAAACAATTGATGCAAAGTGTTTGAAGGCTAATGTGCAAGATGAATCATGGTGTTGGCACATGCGATTTGGGCACTTAAATTTTGAAGCGCTCAAATCAATGGGAGAAAAGAACATGGTGCATGGGATACCATCAATTAACCATCCCAATCAATTGTGTGAAACTTATCTTCTTGGAAAACATGCAAGGAGGAGTTTTCCAAAGGAGGCCATGTCAAGATCAACCAAGCCGCTCCAGCTTGTCCACACTGATGTGTGTGGATCAATCAATCCACCTTCTTTTGGTAAAAGAAAATACTTTCTGCTTTTCATTGATGACTTTAGTAGAAAGACTTGGGTTTATTTCTTGAACCAAAAATCTGAAGCTTTTGCTGTTTTTAAAAATTTCAAAGTACTTGTGGAGAAAGAAAGTGGCTATGAAATTAAAGCTCTAAGGTCCGATAGAGGAGGCGAATTCACCTCAAACTAATTTAATGACTTATGTCAACTTCATGGAATTCGCCGCCCTCTAACGGTACCTTATTCACCTCAACAAAATGGTATTGCAGAGAGAAAGAATCAAACGATTCTTAATGGCTAGATGTATGTTGAAAGCTAAAAGTATGCCTAAGGAATTTTGGGCCGAACCTGTTTCTTGTGCAGTTTATTTGAATAACAGGTCTCCAACAAGAAATGTTAGAGATCAAACCCCTCAAGAAGCATGGAGTGGAAGAAAGCCAAGTGTCAAGCACTTAAGAATCTTTGGGAGCATAGCCTATGCTCATGTGCCACATCAAGGGAGAGCAAAGCTTGACGATCGAAGTGTCAAGCATGTGTTTGTTGGCTATGATACGAGTTCAAAAGGCTACAAGCTATACAACCCAAGTAGTGGTAAGGTGGTGGTAAGTCGTGATGTTGAATTTGATGAAGAACTGGAATGGAATTGGGAAGCTGAGGAAGAAACTTCATATGATTTTCTTCCATACTTTGGTGATGAAGAAGACCCTGAGACCGTGGAACCTGTGCAGGACACAACTCTACCTTCTTCTCCAACAAATGTTGCATCTCCCTCTTCTCAAGAAAGTTCAAATGAACAGCCGCAAAGGATAAGGAGCATTCAAGAGATCTATGATGACACTGAAGAAGTTACTAATTTTGATTTTTTATATTGTCTCTTTGCTGACAGTGAACCAATGAACTTTGATGAAGCTGTTACAGACAAAGGTGGAGACAAGCCATGGAGGAGGAGATCAAGTCAATAGAGAAGAACAACACTTGGGAGTTAACAACTCTTCCCAAGGGTCATCGAGCAATTGGAGTGAAATGGGTATACAAAATAAAGAAGAATGTTGATGGAGATGTGGAGAAATACAAGGCACGACTTGTGGCTAAAGGCTACAAGCAAAGGCAAGGCATTGACTATGAAGAAGTCTATGCACCTGTTGCCCGCATGGAGACAATTCGTTTGCTGATCTCTTTGGCGCCACAAATGAAGTGGAAGATACATCAACTAGATGTCAAGTCAGCCTTCTTGAATGACTATCTTGAAGAAGAAGTCTATGTTGAACAACCATTGGGCTTCGTGGTCAAAAACCATGAAGATAAAGTGTTGCGGTTGAAGAAAGCTTTATATGGATTAAAGCAAGCCCCGCGAGCGTGGAATAGTTGCATCGACAAATATTTTCAAGACAATGGGTTTACTCGTTGTCTCCATGAATATGCTCTTTACCTTAAAGTTCATACTAATGGAGATATCTTACTTGTTTGTCTTTATGTTGATGATCTTATTTTCACGGGTAATAACCCAAGTTTGTTTGAAGCTTTCAAGAAAGATATGTCCCGTGAGTTCGAGATGACAGACGTAGGGCCCATGTCATATTACCTGGGCCTAGAAGTGAAGCAGATGGAGGATGGAATTTTTATCTCTCAAGAAAGCTATACAAAGGAGATATTGAAGAAGTTCAACATGCTCGATTGCAACCCCGTGAACACACCGATGGAAAGTGGGACAAAATTGTCCAAGTTTGATGAAGGAGAAAAAGTGGATCCCACATTCTTCAAAAGTCTTGTGGGAAGTTTGAGGTACTTGACTTGTACCAGGCCAGATAAACTCTTTGCAGTTGGAGTAGTTAGCCGGTTCATGGAGGCTCCTACCTCTACTCACTTGAAGGTCACTAGAAGAATTCTTCGCTACCTAAAAGGTACGATTGACTTTGGGCTATTTTATTCTTCTTCTAGTGATTTCAGTCTTATGGGATTTTGTGATAGTGATTATGCGGGAGATATTGATGATAGAAAAAGTACAACTGGTTTTGTATTTTTCTTGGGTGATTGTGTTATTTCTTGGAGTTCAAAGAAACAGTCCATTGTTACTCTCTCGACTTGTGAAGCCGAATATATAGCAGCAACATCATGTACCTGTCATGCTATTTGGCTAAGAAGATTATTGAAGGAGCTCAATTTGCCACAAATGGAAGCTACAGAGATTTGTATTGATAACAAATCGGCACAGGCACTCGCGAAGAATCCAGTGTATCATGATCGAAGCAAGCATATAGATACAAGGTATCATTTCATCAGAGAGTGCATTGCGAAGAAGGAAGTCGAGCTCAAATATGTGAAGTCTCATGATCAAGTTGCAGATATCTTCACAAAGGCTCTCAAGTTTGAAGATTTTCAAAGATTGAGATCAAGACTTGGAATGAAGAAAAAAAATCAAAATTAAGGGAGAGATTTGTGGAGTCCATACCTACTACATTGAATAAAAGAAAAAGAAAGAGGAGTGATTGACTCACCTACTACATTGAATAAAAGGAAGAGGAGTGATGGACGGAAGAAAAAAAAAACTTAAGATTTTTCAAGATTGGGCTGGAATTTGCACATTGATTAACCAATCAAATTGGTTTGGTTGGTGAAAATGTGCCTATAAATAGCAGGCTTCATTTCTCCTTTAAAATACACCAAAATAAGAGAGAAACAATAAAAGTTAGAGAGAGTAATCCACAGATTGTTGTCTGTGAGATAACTAGTGAGTGGTAATAATATTGTAGTGAGGTGTGTTAAGTAAAGAGTGTTATTTCTTTCAAAGTTGTAGTAGTCTCTTGACACTACTGAGTTGTAATATTATAGTGGTAATATTGCTACACTCGGATATTGTATTTTATATAGCTAAAATATTTGGTATCATTGTTACTCTCTTGTGTTATTATTATTTGCTGTGGATATTATTCCTGGGCGGGATTATTTATTTTATCCCAACATGAAGTACATAGGCTGTACACCATGTATAAGGCAAGTCGATATTGCTGTCAGTTGTGAATTTTTTTGTACAGTACCTGTTTCTTTTCCTTTGTTACAAAAACTCTCATGATCTTTAAATTTTCTTTAACGGCTGAGAAGACAACATAAGTGCTGACAAATATCATTAATGGGTGGACTTTGTTCAATAATCTTTTCAAATATTCATAAACATGGCTAAATATATATTGCTAAGAGGTCAAAAGTAATTTTGTGAGGGCTCTGAAGCCTGACTTTTCACCATATTGCTGATATGTTTGTAATCTTTCAGCATGCATGGATTGTTCTGTTAAATGATTATCTGCAAAGGATTGGGGTAGTGGTGATCTTCTCTGCTTGAAAATTGAACTAGTGATATGTTTATCAGACACTCAAGTAAGTTGCTCGCTGATAATTGATACCTCGAAGGAAGAAAGCAGAAATATTAACAGGAAAATGCATGTATAGGAAGCAATATTATTAGCTCCTTTATTACAATAATAAACGTGGAAGGCAGAAAATTATTGATTTGTACAAAGAAAAGAATATGCTCATTCAAATCCTTGTATGATGCTGTCTCATCATCCCAATGCCCCGGAGCTTCACAACCTCTGAACCAGAATGGGGAAGATTGACAGACGAAGCTTCTTTTTCTTGTCGTCTATAGTTTAGTTTCAGACACAGGCTCAAATTCTTGTGGACTCTTTTAGGTGCTATGAGTAATGGCACTTTAATACTTTTTGCCACTGTTCTCTGCTAACCTACAATGGGATGACCATATTACCTCTATACATATACATATCTTTACACTAGTGCTATCTCTTGAACTTTCATAGAATGAGTCTTTTTGATAAATCCTACATAGAGGTCTGCCCTGCTTGAGTCACACTCTGGACGTCTAGCATTTCGGCCTCCTTCTGACATGCTTTTCACGAATTGCCCTAAATTCTGCCAATTTTCTGGCTCAAACAAGCGTTTGTTCATTCTTAGGAATGTAAATGCGCTCAATGCATTTCCAGAATCTGACCTGCTTGTTGCCAAAACTTGAGAATATGCTCCACCATCATACCTCTCTAGAGCATTTTCTCCAGCAAGTTCTACTTCAGAAGTTCTAGTTGCTTTTTTTACTTGTCGAACTAAGCCTTCTGGTGAGCAATTTGCACTCTGGGGCTGTTCACCATCCCTCATTTCCATACATGTAAAGTTAAATACAACATGATGTTTCCCGAACATACGTGCAATAGGTAGATACCCATTTGTGTCTCTCGTATTGTAGTATCCTGCTGTTAGCTCTGCAGCATGTGATCTAGTATTGTAATGCCAATGAATCCCAGCTACCTTTCCAGATAGTTTAGCCCCAGTTCCTTGGTATATACTTTCTGCTGCTCCTAGGATCCTGTCGCCATGCTCCAGTAGCTTTCCTGAATACCACTCTAGGAAGAATTTTCCATATTCACTGTTCCATGTTCCATCATTTTGGAAAAATCCAGTATCCTCAGGAAATTGGTTGTACTTTCCTGAGTCATGAGGCCCTCCCTGGCCCCAGTCATCCTTTCCTGCCGCCTTGGCAGATGCTGCCAATGAAGCTCTCATGTACTGTGTTGACAAAAAAGAAGTTAGTTTATTTTTTCCAGCTTCTGAAGGTCTTTCTATTTTTTTCTGAGATTTACTTATGTAAGGAAAAACGATTTTATTAATATCTCTGACAATAGATGCAAAAAGTTACCTTGTCATAGTTCTGGAATTCTCCAATTCCAGGAAATCTCCAAGTACCATTGCTTTCCGGATAGGATGGATATCTTAGCTCCCCACACGGACCCAATCCCACTTGAATCTCCTGTAGAAGAAAATAGAATGTCAATTTCAAGTTTTCCTACCATTTTAGCTTGGAAAATATAATAGGAGTATAACACCCAAGGGTGTGGCCTAGTGGCCAATGAAATATTTTGAGAACCATGAGGTTTCAGATTCAAATCCTAGCGGAGATAAAAACACTAGGTTATCTTTTGCATGCTGTGTGTTTATTTTTCTAAAGCTTGTGCTTGTTCTTTTCAGTTACTGTTGCTTTAGAGTTTGGTAGATTAGTAGGAAGTCTCCTATTGAAGTAAATAATATTGGTTATGTGATTGTATAGCAGAAGTCTTACCACTATGACATCTCCCAAGTAATCGTTGAATCTTTCTCTGAAGCTCCTCATATAGTCAGCGTATACCTGAATGGGTGTCCTTCCATTGAGTACTGGTAACATATCACAACCTAAGGAAATATACTCTGGATTTCTCCTGCCTGATCTATCTGTGTAGACGAGATCTGGATTCTTCCCGATATCTTCAAGTACCCACGGAGGTAGGGGAATACTGCAAAATTCACTACAATTTTTAGCGACAGTTTGATTTCTTCTAGAACTATGATTCTGAATAGCGAGAAGAAATTCCAGTTTCACTTGAAGTATTCACTTGTAAGCTATTAAGTATTACTTTGGATTGCAGCAGACTGTCTTTTGCCAAAGATTATAATTTTGTTAACCATTTCATGCAAGGACTGAGAACTTGAAGAAAGCTGAGATTCTATAGGGGTATTGGATTATTTGAGAAAAATAATAATTGTCTATTCCCTTTAAAAGCTTTGGGAAACACTACTAAGATGACAGGAATTGCCTTACTGGTGTTGTGATTTGTGAATATGAGAACAGAAATGGTAAACTTCCTAGTTTATCATAACCTAACTAGATATTTCATGATCTATGCAAATAATGGTGTATTACTACAGTAGATTGTTGGGGTTGAAGATTTACTCTCTCTATAATACTAGCAGCTTATTAGAGCCAAATGGAAATAGAGCAGAATACAGATTGTGATAAAGCCAGATATGGTGTAATTGAATATTTATTCAAGCATAATACATAAACTGCATTTTATTAGTACCTGCAAGAGTCTCCAACATTTCCACCACACTGGTGAAAAGACATGACAACTTGAAGTTTCAAGCCATGTTCTTTACACATCTTGACAAGCTCAGCATAACCTTCCCAGTTATACTTATGGGGTCCATCTTTTTCAACCAAACCCCACCAAGCATCCACCATTACTCCTTCAACTCCAGCACTTCTCAAGGCAATCAAACTCGCATTCATCAATCGCGGCTTGTTCAATTTCCCTCCCATGGTTACGGTATCAAGTGGCAGCATCACAAAAACAGGTACTGCTGTACTGTTATTGCTGTGAGTAGTTGTTAGCACATGAAGTTTTTCTCTTTTCTCATTTTTCCTCCCTTCTATGGGATTACCGATAACTCTCTCATGAGAGAGGTGAGCTTCTTGCATGGAACTCTTTGTTATGAGAAGGCAAGATGGCTTCGTTTGTGCAAACGAAACCATGCCTAAGAAATCATCAGGTGTTTTAATACCTTTGGTTTCTTTTATATTGATAAAAGAAGTTGAAGAATGAACTGCTAAAGTCATTTGTTTTTTTTTAAAATAGAAAATGTAAGACTTGCTGTTTTTGATAATAGAAGATGTAAGAATTGATGAAGTTGTGGTTGTATACTTGCATATTTATAAAGCAAGATCCTGAAGGTTTCAGGTGCATGATTCATAAAGGAGACAAATTTGGTGGGCTCTATTTAGATATTCCAAAAAAGGTGCAAAGGTTTAAAACAAGTCGGCGTACTTTTTCAAGGTCTGTCTTCTACTTGACGTGGTGACACATATATGATATAACTGCATTTTATTAACCGTTGTGTCCTCAATAATATAACGTATAACGTTGCCGACGTCAATAGGAATGATGGCAAGAAAAAGAAAAAAAATAGAAATTCATTTAAATGTGAAATAAATATAGTCAAATTATACAGAGAGTCGGAGATTATATCGTATGCTTTCCTCTAAATATTACTAGCATTTAATATAGGAGGGGACTTATTGTGAAATTACTTTTTCAATTCTTCTGTTTTCAGCTGTTAAAAGAGTTAAGAGAAAGGCATTTTACCTGATAAAAGAAAAAGAGACAGTTATGAGAAATAACAATCTTATTCTGATTGAAAATAGAATTTAATTGTCCATAATAAGTGAAACTAATCACTTGAAAAAGAAGGCAGACATATGCTACAACATGTAAATCTTTATTAATTGTCTAAAAATTATTTACGTTATCCGTGTATATAAGTTAATTTCTTGAAAATAAAGTAGTCGCCCATGTTGCATGTCCAATATTTTGAGGTAGTTCTTGTAAGGTTTTCTACTTTTCGGTATACTCCTTGTATATGGGCATGTTTTTGCCCTTTTTAATGTAATTTATTACCTTATAAAAAAACTAATTTTATGTAGTTTCCAGGTTTTTCTACCTTTTTATTACAGATCTGCTTACATAATACTTATAGAAGCACTAGAAAATTGCGTTACTGGCCGAAAAGCATGAAAAGAAGTCCTCTTTTTATAAGTTAAAGTAAATCTGAAAAGAATGAATTACTCTCCAGTCCTCAGGAGGTGCATCCATTGACTAAGTGGTCACAATTTGAATCGTCATGTACGAGTTCAAATTTTAATGACCTCAAGTATTTACTGGTATGCAACTCTAAGATATTATTTGCAAAAAAAGGGTTGCCACAATTCTTTTAGATATTTCTAAGATGTTAAATTTCAAGATATTTCTCAAGTTTCAGTTACTTTGTATACCTTCTTGGACTGAGCAATAAGGTATGAAAGCAATGTAACCTAGTCAAAAGAATAATGGGCGAAAGTGAAGTTTCTGTCTTCTTTCCGCACTAAATTCTCAGCCATATTTGTGGTGGTAATCAATGAGTGGTTCTGTTTTGCAAAAATAATGCAACCTCCACAAAAATTAACCGTGTAGCCTATAACTAAAAAACAAGACTTGCTCTTCATTTATACGTGGATATACCCAAAAGAATCTTCATTTTCCCTTATATTCCACTGTTTTGTTAATGTAATTTATTTGAAGATTATTGTGAAGAAATGAAGGATCTATTGAAAAAGTTAAAGCATATGTGGTTATAAGCATAGTATTTACTTTCCTTTTCTTGAAATTTCCTTTTTTTTCCTTCTCAATAATTATTACAAAGTCAGAGGTAACTATTCCTGTTGATCCACCATTACACACTTCTGATTTGTTCTCAAGCGAAAGTTTTTTTTTCTTTTTCTTTTTTGAATTTTGAGTGATAACAAACATGAGAATGGTGTCGTGATGGCTTAGCAGTGTTTTCGGTTTTTTCCACGAAGAGATACTTGGAAGCAATGGAGAAAAGGCTTCTCAAAAGTGGACAATGATGAGTTTGCAATTAAAGTAAGGATTAACTTATAATTAATTTTACCTGTCATCGAAGGCAGTCCGCAATCCCATAAATTTCCTATGTGGGAGGAGAAGTCATGATAGGCAAACAATCAGAAGATCTAACAACGTCTGCCATAATTTTACCTTATTATTATTCTTCTTTAGGTTAATTTCTTATTATTTGCCCTGGTGATGGATGCACTGACGCGCCATATTCAGGGGATGTGCTGTGGTGCATGTTATTTGTAAATGGCATTGTACTGATTGACGAGACGCGAGGCGGTGTTAACAAGACGTTAGAGGTTTGGAGGTATACCCCGAGTCTAAAGGTTTCAAGTTGAGTAGGACCAAGACAGAATACTTGGAGTGCAATTTAAGTGGTGCGACTCAGGTAGTGGACAAGGACGTGAGGCTTGATTCTCAAGGCAACCCTAGGAGAGAAAGTTTCAAGTACCTTGGGTCAGTTATACAAGGAAATCGAGAGATCGACGAGGATGTTACACATCGTGTTGGGGCGAGGTGGATGAAATGAAGGCTCGCTTTTGGTGTTTTGTGTGATAAGAATGTGCCACCAAAACATAAAAGTAAGTTCTATAGCGCGGTAGTTAGACCGACTATGTTGTATGGGGTGGAGTGGTGGCTTGTCCAGAACTTCCATGTCCAAAATATGTAGGTGGCTGAAATGAGTATGTTGAGAAGTATGTGCAAGCATACCACGTTAGATAGAATTAGAAATGAAATATTCGGGACAAGGTGAGCCGTGAGCGTGGCCCCGGTGGATGACAAGATGCGGGAGACGAGATTTAGATGGTTCGAGTATGTGAAGAGGAGAGGCTCATATGCACCAGTGAGGAGGTGCAAGAGGTTGGTCCTGGAGGGCCTGAGGAGAGGTATAGGCAGGTCGAAGAAGTATGGGGGAGAGGTGATTAGGCAAGATATGACGCTGCTCCAGCTTACTAAGGATATGACCATGGATAGGAAGGTATGGAGGTTGAGAATAAAGGTAAAAAGTTAGGTACCCGAGCTTTGTCCTTGTTTGTAACAATAACTTTAGTACATGACTTAGTGTCATTTGTGTATTTTCGTATTCTTGACTTTCGTTATTACTTGTTGTTGCTTTTATTTCGGTTTTTCTGATTGTAGTACCTAGTGTTAGTTTTGTATCGCTTCGGTTTTCTGACTGGTGTGCTTGTTGTTGCCCTTCCTTTTACCTTTCCTAATCTGATGGTCTACTGGAAATAACCTTTTTGCCTTCTTGAAGGTACGGATAAGGTCTTCATAAATACTACCCTCTCCAGACCCTACTTGTAGGATTACATTGGGCTTTGTTGTTGTTTGTGTTGTTTAGATTAATTTCTTAGTAATTGCCATAAAAACCATGGAATATATCTTTGAAGTGTGGAGTCCATACCTACTACATTGAATAAAAGAAAAAGAAAGAGGAGTGATTGACTCACCTACTACATTGAATAAAAGGAAGAGGAGTGATGGACGAAAGAAAAAAAAACTTCAGATTTTTCAAGATTGGGCTGCTGGAATTTGCACATTGATTAACCAATCAAATTGGTTTGGTTGGTGAAAATGTGCCTATAAATAGCAGGCTTCATTTCTCTTTTAAAATACACCAAAATAAGAGAGAAACAATAGAAGTTAGAGAGAGTAATCCATAGATTGTTGTCTGTGAGATAACTAGTGAGTGGTAGTAATATTGTAGTGAGGTGTGTTAAATAAAGAGTGTTATTTTTTTTAAAGTTGTAGTAGTCTCTTGACACTACTGAGTTGTAATATTATAGTGGTAATATTGCTACACTCGGATATTGTATTTTATCCCGCTAAAATATTTGGTGTCATTGTTACTCTCTTGTGTTATTATTATTTGCTGTGGATATTATTCCTGGGCGGGATTATTTATTTTATCCCAACAATGTGGTATCAGAGTCATGGCAAATAATAGTCCGCTATCTTTTCAGTACCCCCGTCTGACAAAAGATAATTATGAGAAATGGTGTCTACGTATGAAAGCCATCCTTGCTCTCAGGATGTATGAGAAATCATAGACAGAGGGTATGCAAAACCCGATAATGAGGAAGCTCTGTCCCAAAATGAAAAGAGGTCTTGGCAAAGACAAGGAAGAAGGATCAACAAGCCCTCACGCTCATCCACCAATGTTTGGATGATGCCATGTTTGAGAAGGTGGCAGATGCTACCACCTCAAAGGAAACTTGGAAGATTTTACAAAATTCTCTTCAAGGAGTTGACAAGGTGAAAAAGGTAAAACTTCAAACTCTAAGGGCTGATTTTGAAGTTTTAAAAATGAAAGAATCCGAATGCATCTCGGATTATTTTTCAAAAGGGAAGGCTGTTGTAAATCAACTAAGAAGATACGGGGAGGACATAAAAGATGTCCGTGTGGTAGAAAAGATCCTTCGCACTTTAACACCTAAATTTGATTTTGTGGTGTGTGCTATTGAGGAGTCTAAAGATTTAGACTCTATGATGGTGGAGCAATTGGAAGGTTCTTTACAGGCCCACGAAGAAAAGATCAAAAGGAGACAAGAAGTACCATTGGAGCAACTTCTTAAAACTCAGGCATCCTTCAAGGATTATGTAGGTGAAACAAGCTATCGAGGAAACGGATGAGGACGACGCCGAGGTCGAGGAGGTCATGGAAGAGGAAGAAGTAATGGTAATAACTTCAACAATGAAGTTAAAATCCACCAAACATTTAGAGGTCGTGGTCGTGGACAAAGAGGAGGAAGAGGACGTGGATACTACCAAGAAAATAATGGACAAAGGTATGACAAATCAAAAATTGAATGTTATAATTGTCATAAATTTGGCCATTACTCTTGGGAATGTCGTAGCAATGTTAAAGAAAAGGCTAACCTTGTTGACGACAAGAAAGAAGAAAATGAGTCAACGTTGTTGATGACACTCAAGGAAGAAGACAGAGATGATTGCAACTCGTGGTATTTGGACAATGGAGCAAGCAATCATATGTGTGGATGCAAAGAGAAGTTTGTGGAGATCAATAAAACAGTGAGAGGTAATGTGTCCTTTGGAGATACCTCAAAGGTTCAAATCGAAGGGATATGTACGATTCTGATTTCCTGTAAAGATGGTAGTCACAAGTTAATTCAAGATATTTATTATGTGCCAAAATTAAAAAGTAATATTTTAAGTTTGGGCCAACTTCTTGAAAAGGAATATGACATCTACATGAAAAATATGCATCTTTGGCTTAGAGATTTAAGTGGAATTCTAATTGCTAAAGTGCATATGGCAAAGAATAGATTGTTTTCTCTGAATCTTAAAACAATTGATGCAAAGTGTTTGAAGGCTAATGTGCAAGATGAATCATGGTGTTGGCACATGCGATTTGGGCACTTAAATTTTGAAGCGCTCAAATCAATGGGAGAAAAGAACATGGTGCATGGGATACCATCAATTAACCATCCCAATCAATTGTGTGAAACTTATCTTCTTGGAAAACATGCAAGGAGGAGTTTTCCAAAGGAGGCCATGTCAAGATCAACCAAGCCGCTCCAGCTTGTCCACACTGATGTGTGTGGATCAATCAATCCACCTTCTTTTGGTAAAAGAAAATACTTTCTGCTTTTCATTGATGACTTTAGTAGAAAGACTTGGGTTTATTTCTTGAACCAAAAATCTGAAGCTTTTGCTGTTTTTAAAAATTTCAAAGTACTTGTGGAGAAAGAAAGTGGCTATGAAATTAAAGCTCTAAGGTCCGATAGAGGAGGCGAATTCACCTCAAACTAATTTAATGACTTATGTCAACTTCATGGAATTCGCCGCCCTCTAACGGTACCTTATTCACCTCAACAAAATGGTATTGCAGAGAGAAAGAATCAAACGATTCTTAATGGCTAGATGTATGTTGAAAGCTAAAAGTATGCCTAAGGAATTTTGGGCCGAACCTGTTTCTTGTGCAGTTTATTTGAATAACAGGTCTCCAACAAGAAATGTTAGAGATCAAACCCCTCAAGAAGCATGGAGTGGAAGAAAGCCAAGTGTCAAGCACTTAAGAATCTTTGGGAGCATAGCCTATGCTCATGTGCCACATCAAGGGAGAGCAAAGCTTGACGATCGAAGTGTCAAGCATGTGTTTGTTGGCTATGATACGAGTTCAAAAGGCTACAAGCTATACAACCCAAGTAGTGGTAAGGTGGTGGTAAGTCGTGATGTTGAATTTGATGAAGAACTGGAATGGAATTGGGAAGCTGAGGAAGAAACTTCATATGATTTTCTTCCATACTTTGGTGATGAAGAAGACCCTGAGACCGTGGAACCTGTGCAGGACACAACTCTACCTTCTTCTCCAACAAATGTTGCATCTCCCTCTTCTCAAGAAAGTTCAAATGAACAGCCGCAAAGGATAAGGAGCATTCAAGAGATCTATGATGACACTGAAGAAGTTACTAATTTTGATTTTTTATATTGTCTCTTTGCTGACAGTGAACCAATGAACTTTGATGAAGCTGTTACAGACAAAGGTGGAGACAAGCCATGGAGGAGGAGATCAAGTCAATAGAGAAGAACAACACTTGGGAGTTAACAACTCTTCCCAAGGGTCATCGAGCAATTGGAGTGAAATGGGTATACAAAATAAAGAAGAATGTTGATGGAGATGTGGAGAAATACAAGGCACGACTTGTGGCTAAAGGCTACAAGCAAAGGCAAGGCATTGACTATGAAGAAGTCTATGCACCTGTTGCCCGCATGGAGACAATTCGTTTGCTGATCTCTTTGGCGCCACAAATGAAGTGGAAGATACATCAACTAGATGTCAAGTCAGCCTTCTTGAATGACTATCTTGAAGAAGAAGTCTATGTTGAACAACCATTGGGCTTCGTGGTCAAAAACCATGAAGATAAAGTGTTGCGGTTGAAGAAAGCTTTATATGGATTAAAGCAAGCCCCGCGAGCGTGGAATAGTTGCATCGACAAATATTTTCAAGACAATGGGTTTACTCGTTGTCTCCATGAATATGCTCTTTACCTTAAAGTTCATACTAATGGAGATATCTTACTTGTTTGTCTTTATGTTGATGATCTTATTTTCACGGGTAATAACCCAAGTTTGTTTGAAGCTTTCAAGAAAGATATGTCCCGTGAGTTCGAGATGACAGACGTAGGGCCCATGTCATATTACCTGGGCCTAGAAGTGAAGCAGATGGAGGATGGAATTTTTATCTCTCAAGAAAGCTATACAAAGGAGATATTGAAGAAGTTCAACATGCTCGATTGCAACCCCGTGAACACACCGATGGAAAGTGGGACAAAATTGTCCAAGTTTGATGAAGGAGAAAAAGTGGATCCCACATTCTTCAAAAGTCTTGTGGGAAGTTTGAGGTACTTGACTTGTACCAGGCCAGATAAACTCTTTGCAGTTGGAGTAGTTAGCCGGTTCATGGAGGCTCCTACCTCTACTCACTTGAAGGTCACTAGAAGAATTCTTCGCTACCTAAAAGGTACGATTGACTTTGGGCTATTTTATTCTTCTTCTAGTGATTTCAGTCTTATGGGATTTTGTGATAGTGATTATGCGGGAGATATTGATGATAGAAAAAGTACAACTGGTTTTGTATTTTTCTTGGGTGATTGTGTTATTTCTTGGAGTTCAAAGAAACAGTCCATTGTTACTCTCTCGACTTGTGAAGCCGAATATATAGCAGCAACATCATGTACCTGTCATGCTATTTGGCTAAGAAGATTATTGAAGGAGCTCAATTTGCCACAAATGGAAGCTACAGAGATTTGTATTGATAACAAATCGGCACAGGCACTCGCGAAGAATCCAGTGTATCATGATCGAAGCAAGCATATAGATACAAGGTATCATTTCATCAGAGAGTGCATTGCGAAGAAGGAAGTCGAGCTCAAATATGTGAAGTCTCATGATCAAGTTGCAGATATCTTCACAAAGGCTCTCAAGTTTGAAGATTTTCAAAGATTGAGATCAAGACTTGGAATGAAGAAAAAAAATCAAAATTAAGGGAGAGATTTGTGGAGTCCATACCTACTACATTGAATAAAAGAAAAAGAAAGAGGAGTGATTGACTCACCTACTACATTGAATAAAAGGAAGAGGAGTGATGGACGGAAGAAAAAAAAAACTTAAGATTTTTCAAGATTGGGCTGGAATTTGCACATTGATTAACCAATCAAATTGGTTTGGTTGGTGAAAATGTGCCTATAAATAGCAGGCTTCATTTCTCCTTTAAAATACACCAAAATAAGAGAGAAACAATAAAAGTTAGAGAGAGTAATCCACAGATTGTTGTCTGTGAGATAACTAGTGAGTGGTAATAATATTGTAGTGAGGTGTGTTAAGTAAAGAGTGTTATTTCTTTCAAAGTTGTAGTAGTCTCTTGACACTACTGAGTTGTAATATTATAGTGGTAATATTGCTACACTCGGATATTGTATTTTATATAGCTAAAATATTTGGTATCATTGTTACTCTCTTGTGTTATTATTATTTGCTGTGGATATTATTCCTGGGCGGGATTATTTATTTTATCCCAACATGAAGTACATAGGCTGTACACCATGTATAAGGCAAGTCGATATTGCTGTCAGTTGTGAATTTTTTTGTACAGTACCTGTTTCTTTTCCTTTGTTACAAAAACTCTCATGATCTTTAAATTTTCTTTAACGGCTGAGAAGACAACATAAGTGCTGACAAATATCATTAATGGGTGGACTTTGTTCAATAATCTTTTCAAATATTCATAAACATGGCTAAATATATATTGCTAAGAGGTCAAAAGTAATTTTGTGAGGGCTCTGAAGCCTGACTTTTCACCATATTGCTGATATGTTTGTAATCTTTCAGCATGCATGGATTGTTCTGTTAAATGATTATCTGCAAAGGATTGGGGTAGTGGTGATCTTCTCTGCTTGAAAATTGAACTAGTGATATGTTTATCAGACACTCAAGTAAGTTGCTCGCTGATAATTGATACCTCGAAGGAAGAAAGCAGAAATATTAACAGGAAAATGCATGTATAGGAAGCAATATTATTAGCTCCTTTATTACAATAATAAACGTGGAAGGCAGAAAATTATTGATTTGTACAAAGAAAAGAATATGCTCATTCAAATCCTTGTATGATGCTGTCTCATCATCCCAATGCCCCGGAGCTTCACAACCTCTGAACCAGAATGGGGAAGATTGACAGACGAAGCTTCTTTTTCTTGTCGTCTATAGTTTAGTTTCAGACACAGGCTCAAATTCTTGTGGACTCTTTTAGGTGCTATGAGTAATGGCACTTTAATACTTTTTGCCACTGTTCTCTGCTAACCTACAATGGGATGACCATATTACCTCTATACATATACATATCTTTACACTAGTGCTATCTCTTGAACTTTCATAGAATGAGTCTTTTTGATAAATCCTACATAGAGGTCTGCCCTGCTTGAGTCACACTCTGGACGTCTAGCATTTCGGCCTCCTTCTGACATGCTTTTCACGAATTGCCCTAAATTCTGCCAATTTTCTGGCTCAAACAAGCGTTTGTTCATTCTTAGGAATGTAAATGCGCTCAATGCATTTCCAGAATCTGACCTGCTTGTTGCCAAAACTTGAGAATATGCTCCACCATCATACCTCTCTAGAGCATTTTCTCCAGCAAGTTCTACTTCAGAAGTTCTAGTTGCTTTTTTTACTTGTCGAACTAAGCCTTCTGGTGAGCAATTTGCACTCTGGGGCTGTTCACCATCCCTCATTTCCATACATGTAAAGTTAAATACAACATGATGTTTCCCGAACATACGTGCAATAGGTAGATACCCATTTGTGTCTCTCGTATTGTAGTATCCTGCTGTTAGCTCTGCAGCATGTGATCTAGTATTGTAATGCCAATGAATCCCAGCTACCTTTCCAGATAGTTTAGCCCCAGTTCCTTGGTATATACTTTCTGCTGCTCCTAGGATCCTGTCGCCATGCTCCAGTAGCTTTCCTGAATACCACTCTAGGAAGAATTTTCCATATTCACTGTTCCATGTTCCATCATTTTGGAAAAATCCAGTATCCTCAGGAAATTGGTTGTACTTTCCTGAGTCATGAGGCCCTCCCTGGCCCCAGTCATCCTTTCCTGCCGCCTTGGCAGATGCTGCCAATGAAGCTCTCATGTACTGTGTTGACAAAAAAGAAGTTAGTTTATTTTTTCCAGCTTCTGAAGGTCTTTCTATTTTTTTCTGAGATTTACTTATGTAAGGAAAAACGATTTTATTAATATCTCTGACAATAGATGCAAAAAGTTACCTTGTCATAGTTCTGGAATTCTCCAATTCCAGGAAATCTCCAAGTACCATTGCTTTCCGGATAGGATGGATATCTTAGCTCCCCACACGGACCCAATCCCACTTGAATCTCCTGTAGAAGAAAATAGAATGTCAATTTCAAGTTTTCCTACCATTTTAGCTTGGAAAATATAATAGGAGTATAACACCCAAGGGTGTGGCCTAGTGGCCAATGAAATATTTTGAGAACCATGAGGTTTCAGATTCAAATCCTAGCGGAGATAAAAACACTAGGTTATCTTTTGCATGCTGTGTGTTTATTTTTCTAAAGCTTGTGCTTGTTCTTTTCAGTTACTGTTGCTTTAGAGTTTGGTAGATTAGTAGGAAGTCTCCTATTGAAGTAAATAATATTGGTTATGTGATTGTATAGCAGAAGTCTTACCACTATGACATCTCCCAAGTAATCGTTGAATCTTTCTCTGAAGCTCCTCATATAGTCAGCGTATACCTGAATGGGTGTCCTTCCATTGAGTACTGGTAACATATCACAACCTAAGGAAATATACTCTGGATTTCTCCTGCCTGATCTATCTGTGTAGACGAGATCTGGATTCTTCCCGATATCTTCAAGTACCCACGGAGGTAGGGGAATACTGCAAAATTCACTACAATTTTTAGCGACAGTTTGATTTCTTCTAGAACTATGATTCTGAATAGCGAGAAGAAATTCCAGTTTCACTTGAAGTATTCACTTGTAAGCTATTAAGTATTACTTTGGATTGCAGCAGACTGTCTTTTGCCAAAGATTATAATTTTGTTAACCATTTCATGCAAGGACTGAGAACTTGAAGAAAGCTGAGATTCTATAGGGGTATTGGATTATTTGAGAAAAATAATAATTGTCTATTCCCTTTAAAAGCTTTGGGAAACACTACTAAGATGACAGGAATTGCCTTACTGGTGTTGTGATTTGTGAATATGAGAACAGAAATGGTAAACTTCCTAGTTTATCATAACCTAACTAGATATTTCATGATCTATGCAAATAATGGTGTATTACTACAGTAGATTGTTGGGGTTGAAGATTTACTCTCTCTATAATACTAGCAGCTTATTAGAGCCAAATGGAAATAGAGCAGAATACAGATTGTGATAAAGCCAGATATGGTGTAATTGAATATTTATTCAAGCATAATACATAAACTGCATTTTATTAGTACCTGCAAGAGTCTCCAACATTTCCACCACACTGGTGAAAAGACATGACAACTTGAAGTTTCAAGCCATGTTCTTTACACATCTTGACAAGCTCAGCATAACCTTCCCAGTTATACTTATGGGGTCCATCTTTTTCAACCAAACCCCACCAAGCATCCACCATTACTCCTTCAACTCCAGCACTTCTCAAGGCAATCAAACTCGCATTCATCAATCGCGGCTTGTTCAATTTCCCTCCCATGGTTACGGTATCAAGTGGCAGCATCACAAAAACAGGTACTGCTGTACTGTTATTGCTGTGAGTAGTTGTTAGCACATGAAGTTTTTCTCTTTTCTCATTTTTCCTCCCTTCTATGGGATTACCGATAACTCTCTCATGAGAGAGGTGAGCTTCTTGCATGGAACTCTTTGTTATGAGAAGGCAAGATGGCTTCGTTTGTGCAAACGAAACCATGCCTAAGAAATCATCAGGTGTTTTAATACCTTTGGTTTCTTTTATATTGATAAAAGAAGTTGAAGAATGAACTGCTAAAGTCATTTGTTTTTTTTTAAAATAGAAAATGTAAGACTTGCTGTTTTTGATAATAGAAGATGTAAGAATTGATGAAGTTGTGGTTGTATACTTGCATATTTATAAAGCAAGATCCTGAAGGTTTCAGGTGCATGATTCATAAAGGAGACAAATTTGGTGGGCTCTATTTAGATATTCCAAAAAAGGTGCAAAGGTTTAAAACAAGTCGGCGTACTTTTTCAAGGTCTGTCTTCTACTTGACGTGGTGACACATATATGATATAACTGCATTTTATTAACCGTTGTGTCCTCAATAATATAACGTATAACGTTGCCGACGTCAATAGGAATGATGGCAAGAAAAAGAAAAAAAATAGAAATTCATTTAAATGTGAAATAAATATAGTCAAATTATACAGAGAGTCGGAGATTATATCGTATGCTTTCCTCTAAATATTACTAGCATTTAATATAGGAGGGGACTTATTGTGAAATTACTTTTTCAATTCTTCTGTTTTCAGCTGTTAAAAGAGTTAAGAGAAAGGCATTTTACCTGATAAAAGAAAAAGAGACAGTTATGAGAAATAACAATCTTATTCTGATTGAAAATAGAATTTAATTGTCCATAATAAGTGAAACTAATCACTTGAAAAAGAAGGCAGACATATGCTACAACATGTAAATCTTTATTAATTGTCTAAAAATTATTTACGTTATCCGTGTATATAAGTTAATTTCTTGAAAATAAAGTAGTCGCCCATGTTGCATGTCCAATATTTTGAGGTAGTTCTTGTAAGGTTTTCTACTTTTCGGTATACTCCTTGTATATGGGCATGTTTTTGCCCTTTTTAATGTAATTTATTACCTTATAAAAAAACTAATTTTATGTAGTTTCCAGGTTTTTCTACCTTTTTATTACAGATCTGCTTACATAATACTTATAGAAGCACTAGAAAATTGCGTTACTGGCCGAAAAGCATGAAAAGAAGTCCTCTTTTTATAAGTTAAAGTAAATCTGAAAAGAATGAATTACTCTCCAGTCCTCAGGAGGTGCATCCATTGACTAAGTGGTCACAATTTGAATCGTCATGTACGAGTTCAAATTTTAATGACCTCAAGTATTTACTGGTATGCAACTCTAAGATATTATTTGCAAAAAAAGGGTTGCCACAATTCTTTTAGATATTTCTAAGATGTTAAATTTCAAGATATTTCTCAAGTTTCAGTTACTTTGTATACCTTCTTGGACTGAGCAATAAGGTATGAAAGCAATGTAACCTAGTCAAAAGAATAATGGGCGAAAGTGAAGTTTCTGTCTTCTTTCCGCACTAAATTCTCAGCCATATTTGTGGTGGTAATCAATGAGTGGTTCTGTTTTGCAAAAATAATGCAACCTCCACAAAAATTAACCGTGTAGCCTATAACTAAAAAACAAGACTTGCTCTTCATTTATACGTGGATATACCCAAAAGAATCTTCATTTTCCCTTATATTCCACTGTTTTGTTAATGTAATTTATTTGAAGATTATTGTGAAGAAATGAAGGATCTATTGAAAAAGTTAAAGCATATGTGGTTATAAGCATAGTATTTACTTTCCTTTTCTTGAAATTTCCTTTTTTTTCCTTCTCAATAATTATTACAAAGTCAGAGGTAACTATTCCTGTTGATCCACCATTACACACTTCTGATTTGTTCTCAAGCGAAAGTTTTTTTTTCTTTTTCTTTTTTGAATTTTGAGTGATAACAAACATGAGAATGGTGTCGTGATGGCTTAGCAGTGTTTTCGGTTTTTTCCACGAAGAGATACTTGGAAGCAATGGAGAAAAGGCTTCTCAAAAGTGGACAATGATGAGTTTGCAATTAAAGTAAGGATTAACTTATAATTAATTTTACCTGTCATCGAAGGCAGTCCGCAATCCCATAAATTTCCTATGTGGGAGGAGAAGTCATGATAGGCAAACAATCAGAAGATCTAACAACGTCTGCCATAATTTTACCTTATTATTATTCTTCTTTAGGTTAATTTCTTATTATTTGCCCTGGTGATGGATGCACTGACGCGCCATATTCAGGGGATGTGCTGTGGTGCATGTTATTTGTAAATGGCATTGTACTGATTGACGAGACGCGAGGCGGTGTTAACAAGACGTTAGAGGTTTGGAGGTATACCCCGAGTCTAAAGGTTTCAAGTTGAGTAGGACCAAGACAGAATACTTGGAGTGCAATTTAAGTGGTGCGACTCAGGTAGTGGACAAGGACGTGAGGCTTGATTCTCAAGGCAACCCTAGGAGAGAAAGTTTCAAGTACCTTGGGTCAGTTATACAAGGAAATCGAGAGATCGACGAGGATGTTACACATCGTGTTGGGGCGAGGTGGATGAAATGAAGGCTCGCTTTTGGTGTTTTGTGTGATAAGAATGTGCCACCAAAACATAAAAGTAAGTTCTATAGCGCGGTAGTTAGACCGACTATGTTGTATGGGGTGGAGTGGTGGCTTGTCCAGAACTTCCATGTCCAAAATATGTAGGTGGCTGAAATGAGTATGTTGAGAAGTATGTGCAAGCATACCACGTTAGATAGAATTAGAAATGAAATATTCGGGACAAGGTGAGCCGTGAGCGTGGCCCCGGTGGATGACAAGATGCGGGAGACGAGATTTAGATGGTTCGAGTATGTGAAGAGGAGAGGCTCATATGCACCAGTGAGGAGGTGCAAGAGGTTGGTCCTGGAGGGCCTGAGGAGAGGTATAGGCAGGTCGAAGAAGTATGGGGGAGAGGTGATTAGGCAAGATATGACGCTGCTCCAGCTTACTAAGGATATGACCATGGATAGGAAGGTATGGAGGTTGAGAATAAAGGTAAAAAGTTAGGTACCCGAGCTTTGTCCTTGTTTGTAACAATAACTTTAGTACATGACTTAGTGTCATTTGTGTATTTTCGTATTCTTGACTTTCGTTATTACTTGTTGTTGCTTTTATTTCGGTTTTTCTGATTGTAGTACCTAGTGTTAGTTTTGTATCGCTTCGGTTTTCTGACTGGTGTGCTTGTTGTTGCCCTTCCTTTTACCTTTCCTAATCTGATGGTCTACTGGAAATAACCTTTTTGCCTTCTTGAAGGTACGGATAAGGTCTTCATAAATACTACCCTCTCCAGACCCTACTTGTAGGATTACATTGGGCTTTGTTGTTGTTTGTGTTGTTTAGATTAATTTCTTAGTAATTGCCATAAAAACCATGGAATATATCTTTGAAGTGTGGAGTCCATACCTACTACATTGAATAAAAGAAAAAGAAAGAGGAGTGATTGACTCACCTACTACATTGAATAAAAGGAAGAGGAGTGATGGACGAAAGAAAAAAAAACTTCAGATTTTTCAAGATTGGGCTGCTGGAATTTGCACATTGATTAACCAATCAAATTGGTTTGGTTGGTGAAAATGTGCCTATAAATAGCAGGCTTCATTTCTCTTTTAAAATACACCAAAATAAGAGAGAAACAATAGAAGTTAGAGAGAGTAATCCATAGATTGTTGTCTGTGAGATAACTAGTGAGTGGTAGTAATATTGTAGTGAGGTGTGTTAAATAAAGAGTGTTATTTTTTTTAAAGTTGTAGTAGTCTCTTGACACTACTGAGTTGTAATATTATAGTGGTAATATTGCTACACTCGGATATTGTATTTTATCCCGCTAAAATATTTGGTGTCATTGTTACTCTCTTGTGTTATTATTATTTGCTGTGGATATTATTCCTGGGCGGGATTATTTATTTTATCCCAACAATGTGGTATCAGAGTCATGGCAAATAATAGTCCGCTATCTTTTCAGTACCCCCGTCTGACAAAAGATAATTATGAGAAATGGTGTCTACGTATGAAAGCCATCCTTGCTCTCAGGATGTATGAGAAATCATAGACAGAGGGTATGCAAAACCCGATAATGAGGAAGCTCTGTCCCAAAATGAAAAGAGGTCTTGGCAAAGACAAGGAAGAAGGATCAACAAGCCCTCACGCTCATCCACCAATGTTTGGATGATGCCATGTTTGAGAAGGTGGCAGATGCTACCACCTCAAAGGAAACTTGGAAGATTTTACAAAATTCTCTTCAAGGAGTTGACAAGGTGAAAAAGGTAAAACTTCAAACTCTAAGGGCTGATTTTGAAGTTTTAAAAATGAAAGAATCCGAATGCATCTCGGATTATTTTTCAAAAGGGAAGGCTGTTGTAAATCAACTAAGAAGATACGGGGAGGACATAAAAGATGTCCGTGTGGTAGAAAAGATCCTTCGCACTTTAACACCTAAATTTGATTTTGTGGTGTGTGCTATTGAGGAGTCTAAAGATTTAGACTCTATGATGGTGGAGCAATTGGAAGGTTCTTTACAGGCCCACGAAGAAAAGATCAAAAGGAGACAAGAAGTACCATTGGAGCAACTTCTTAAAACTCAGGCATCCTTCAAGGATTATGTAGGTGAAACAAGCTATCGAGGAAACGGATGAGGACGACGCCGAGGTCGAGGAGGTCATGGAAGAGGAAGAAGTAATGGTAATAACTTCAACAATGAAGTTAAAATCCACCAAACATTTAGAGGTCGTGGTCGTGGACAAAGAGGAGGAAGAGGACGTGGATACTACCAAGAAAATAATGGACAAAGGTATGACAAATCAAAAATTGAATGTTATAATTGTCATAAATTTGGCCATTACTCTTGGGAATGTCGTAGCAATGTTAAAGAAAAGGCTAACCTTGTTGACGACAAGAAAGAAGAAAATGAGTCAACGTTGTTGATGACACTCAAGGAAGAAGACAGAGATGATTGCAACTCGTGGTATTTGGACAATGGAGCAAGCAATCATATGTGTGGATGCAAAGAGAAGTTTGTGGAGATCAATAAAACAGTGAGAGGTAATGTGTCCTTTGGAGATACCTCAAAGGTTCAAATCGAAGGGATATGTACGATTCTGATTTCCTGTAAAGATGGTAGTCACAAGTTAATTCAAGATATTTATTATGTGCCAAAATTAAAAAGTAATATTTTAAGTTTGGGCCAACTTCTTGAAAAGGAATATGACATCTACATGAAAAATATGCATCTTTGGCTTAGAGATTTAAGTGGAATTCTAATTGCTAAAGTGCATATGGCAAAGAATAGATTGTTTTCTCTGAATCTTAAAACAATTGATGCAAAGTGTTTGAAGGCTAATGTGCAAGATGAATCATGGTGTTGGCACATGCGATTTGGGCACTTAAATTTTGAAGCGCTCAAATCAATGGGAGAAAAGAACATGGTGCATGGGATACCATCAATTAACCATCCCAATCAATTGTGTGAAACTTATCTTCTTGGAAAACATGCAAGGAGGAGTTTTCCAAAGGAGGCCATGTCAAGATCAACCAAGCCGCTCCAGCTTGTCCACACTGATGTGTGTGGATCAATCAATCCACCTTCTTTTGGTAAAAGAAAATACTTTCTGCTTTTCATTGATGACTTTAGTAGAAAGACTTGGGTTTATTTCTTGAACCAAAAATCTGAAGCTTTTGCTGTTTTTAAAAATTTCAAAGTACTTGTGGAGAAAGAAAGTGGCTATGAAATTAAAGCTCTAAGGTCCGATAGAGGAGGCGAATTCACCTCAAACTAATTTAATGACTTATGTCAACTTCATGGAATTCGCCGCCCTCTAACGGTACCTTATTCACCTCAACAAAATGGTATTGCAGAGAGAAAGAATCAAACGATTCTTAATGGCTAGATGTATGTTGAAAGCTAAAAGTATGCCTAAGGAATTTTGGGCCGAACCTGTTTCTTGTGCAGTTTATTTGAATAACAGGTCTCCAACAAGAAATGTTAGAGATCAAACCCCTCAAGAAGCATGGAGTGGAAGAAAGCCAAGTGTCAAGCACTTAAGAATCTTTGGGAGCATAGCCTATGCTCATGTGCCACATCAAGGGAGAGCAAAGCTTGACGATCGAAGTGTCAAGCATGTGTTTGTTGGCTATGATACGAGTTCAAAAGGCTACAAGCTATACAACCCAAGTAGTGGTAAGGTGGTGGTAAGTCGTGATGTTGAATTTGATGAAGAACTGGAATGGAATTGGGAAGCTGAGGAAGAAACTTCATATGATTTTCTTCCATACTTTGGTGATGAAGAAGACCCTGAGACCGTGGAACCTGTGCAGGACACAACTCTACCTTCTTCTCCAACAAATGTTGCATCTCCCTCTTCTCAAGAAAGTTCAAATGAACAGCCGCAAAGGATAAGGAGCATTCAAGAGATCTATGATGACACTGAAGAAGTTACTAATTTTGATTTTTTATATTGTCTCTTTGCTGACAGTGAACCAATGAACTTTGATGAAGCTGTTACAGACAAAGGTGGAGACAAGCCATGGAGGAGGAGATCAAGTCAATAGAGAAGAACAACACTTGGGAGTTAACAACTCTTCCCAAGGGTCATCGAGCAATTGGAGTGAAATGGGTATACAAAATAAAGAAGAATGTTGATGGAGATGTGGAGAAATACAAGGCACGACTTGTGGCTAAAGGCTACAAGCAAAGGCAAGGCATTGACTATGAAGAAGTCTATGCACCTGTTGCCCGCATGGAGACAATTCGTTTGCTGATCTCTTTGGCGCCACAAATGAAGTGGAAGATACATCAACTAGATGTCAAGTCAGCCTTCTTGAATGACTATCTTGAAGAAGAAGTCTATGTTGAACAACCATTGGGCTTCGTGGTCAAAAACCATGAAGATAAAGTGTTGCGGTTGAAGAAAGCTTTATATGGATTAAAGCAAGCCCCGCGAGCGTGGAATAGTTGCATCGACAAATATTTTCAAGACAATGGGTTTACTCGTTGTCTCCATGAATATGCTCTTTACCTTAAAGTTCATACTAATGGAGATATCTTACTTGTTTGTCTTTATGTTGATGATCTTATTTTCACGGGTAATAACCCAAGTTTGTTTGAAGCTTTCAAGAAAGATATGTCCCGTGAGTTCGAGATGACAGACGTAGGGCCCATGTCATATTACCTGGGCCTAGAAGTGAAGCAGATGGAGGATGGAATTTTTATCTCTCAAGAAAGCTATACAAAGGAGATATTGAAGAAGTTCAACATGCTCGATTGCAACCCCGTGAACACACCGATGGAAAGTGGGACAAAATTGTCCAAGTTTGATGAAGGAGAAAAAGTGGATCCCACATTCTTCAAAAGTCTTGTGGGAAGTTTGAGGTACTTGACTTGTACCAGGCCAGATAAACTCTTTGCAGTTGGAGTAGTTAGCCGGTTCATGGAGGCTCCTACCTCTACTCACTTGAAGGTCACTAGAAGAATTCTTCGCTACCTAAAAGGTACGATTGACTTTGGGCTATTTTATTCTTCTTCTAGTGATTTCAGTCTTATGGGATTTTGTGATAGTGATTATGCGGGAGATATTGATGATAGAAAAAGTACAACTGGTTTTGTATTTTTCTTGGGTGATTGTGTTATTTCTTGGAGTTCAAAGAAACAGTCCATTGTTACTCTCTCGACTTGTGAAGCCGAATATATAGCAGCAACATCATGTACCTGTCATGCTATTTGGCTAAGAAGATTATTGAAGGAGCTCAATTTGCCACAAATGGAAGCTACAGAGATTTGTATTGATAACAAATCGGCACAGGCACTCGCGAAGAATCCAGTGTATCATGATCGAAGCAAGCATATAGATACAAGGTATCATTTCATCAGAGAGTGCATTGCGAAGAAGGAAGTCGAGCTCAAATATGTGAAGTCTCATGATCAAGTTGCAGATATCTTCACAAAGGCTCTCAAGTTTGAAGATTTTCAAAGATTGAGATCAAGACTTGGAATGAAGAAAAAAAATCAAAATTAAGGGAGAGATTTGTGGAGTCCATACCTACTACATTGAATAAAAGAAAAAGAAAGAGGAGTGATTGACTCACCTACTACATTGAATAAAAGGAAGAGGAGTGATGGACGGAAGAAAAAAAAAACTTAAGATTTTTCAAGATTGGGCTGGAATTTGCACATTGATTAACCAATCAAATTGGTTTGGTTGGTGAAAATGTGCCTATAAATAGCAGGCTTCATTTCTCCTTTAAAATACACCAAAATAAGAGAGAAACAATAAAAGTTAGAGAGAGTAATCCACAGATTGTTGTCTGTGAGATAACTAGTGAGTGGTAATAATATTGTAGTGAGGTGTGTTAAGTAAAGAGTGTTATTTCTTTCAAAGTTGTAGTAGTCTCTTGACACTACTGAGTTGTAATATTATAGTGGTAATATTGCTACACTCGGATATTGTATTTTATATAGCTAAAATATTTGGTATCATTGTTACTCTCTTGTGTTATTATTATTTGCTGTGGATATTATTCCTGGGCGGGATTATTTATTTTATCCCAACATGAAGTACATAGGCTGTACACCATGTATAAGGCAAGTCGATATTGCTGTCAGTTGTGAATTTTTTTGTACAGTACCTGTTTCTTTTCCTTTGTTACAAAAACTCTCATGATCTTTAAATTTTCTTTAACGGCTGAGAAGACAACATAAGTGCTGACAAATATCATTAATGGGTGGACTTTGTTCAATAATCTTTTCAAATATTCATAAACATGGCTAAATATATATTGCTAAGAGGTCAAAAGTAATTTTGTGAGGGCTCTGAAGCCTGACTTTTCACCATATTGCTGATATGTTTGTAATCTTTCAGCATGCATGGATTGTTCTGTTAAATGATTATCTGCAAAGGATTGGGGTAGTGGTGATCTTCTCTGCTTGAAAATTGAACTAGTGATATGTTTATCAGACACTCAAGTAAGTTGCTCGCTGATAATTGATACCTCGAAGGAAGAAAGCAGAAATATTAACAGGAAAATGCATGTATAGGAAGCAATATTATTAGCTCCTTTATTACAATAATAAACGTGGAAGGCAGAAAATTATTGATTTGTACAAAGAAAAGAATATGCTCATTCAAATCCTTGTATGATGCTGTCTCATCATCCCAATGCCCCGGAGCTTCACAACCTCTGAACCAGAATGGGGAAGATTGACAGACGAAGCTTCTTTTTCTTGTCGTCTATAGTTTAGTTTCAGACACAGGCTCAAATTCTTGTGGACTCTTTTAGGTGCTATGAGTAATGGCACTTTAATACTTTTTGCCACTGTTCTCTGCTAACCTACAATGGGATGACCATATTACCTCTATACATATACATATCTTTACACTAGTGCTATCTCTTGAACTTTCATAGAATGAGTCTTTTTGATAAATCCTACATAGAGGTCTGCCCTGCTTGAGTCACACTCTGGACGTCTAGCATTTCGGCCTCCTTCTGACATGCTTTTCACGAATTGCCCTAAATTCTGCCAATTTTCTGGCTCAAACAAGCGTTTGTTCATTCTTAGGAATGTAAATGCGCTCAATGCATTTCCAGAATCTGACCTGCTTGTTGCCAAAACTTGAGAATATGCTCCACCATCATACCTCTCTAGAGCATTTTCTCCAGCAAGTTCTACTTCAGAAGTTCTAGTTGCTTTTTTTACTTGTCGAACTAAGCCTTCTGGTGAGCAATTTGCACTCTGGGGCTGTTCACCATCCCTCATTTCCATACATGTAAAGTTAAATACAACATGATGTTTCCCGAACATACGTGCAATAGGTAGATACCCATTTGTGTCTCTCGTATTGTAGTATCCTGCTGTTAGCTCTGCAGCATGTGATCTAGTATTGTAATGCCAATGAATCCCAGCTACCTTTCCAGATAGTTTAGCCCCAGTTCCTTGGTATATACTTTCTGCTGCTCCTAGGATCCTGTCGCCATGCTCCAGTAGCTTTCCTGAATACCACTCTAGGAAGAATTTTCCATATTCACTGTTCCATGTTCCATCATTTTGGAAAAATCCAGTATCCTCAGGAAATTGGTTGTACTTTCCTGAGTCATGAGGCCCTCCCTGGCCCCAGTCATCCTTTCCTGCCGCCTTGGCAGATGCTGCCAATGAAGCTCTCATGTACTGTGTTGACAAAAAAGAAGTTAGTTTATTTTTTCCAGCTTCTGAAGGTCTTTCTATTTTTTTCTGAGATTTACTTATGTAAGGAAAAACGATTTTATTAATATCTCTGACAATAGATGCAAAAAGTTACCTTGTCATAGTTCTGGAATTCTCCAATTCCAGGAAATCTCCAAGTACCATTGCTTTCCGGATAGGATGGATATCTTAGCTCCCCACACGGACCCAATCCCACTTGAATCTCCTGTAGAAGAAAATAGAATGTCAATTTCAAGTTTTCCTACCATTTTAGCTTGGAAAATATAATAGGAGTATAACACCCAAGGGTGTGGCCTAGTGGCCAATGAAATATTTTGAGAACCATGAGGTTTCAGATTCAAATCCTAGCGGAGATAAAAACACTAGGTTATCTTTTGCATGCTGTGTGTTTATTTTTCTAAAGCTTGTGCTTGTTCTTTTCAGTTACTGTTGCTTTAGAGTTTGGTAGATTAGTAGGAAGTCTCCTATTGAAGTAAATAATATTGGTTATGTGATTGTATAGCAGAAGTCTTACCACTATGACATCTCCCAAGTAATCGTTGAATCTTTCTCTGAAGCTCCTCATATAGTCAGCGTATACCTGAATGGGTGTCCTTCCATTGAGTACTGGTAACATATCACAACCTAAGGAAATATACTCTGGATTTCTCCTGCCTGATCTATCTGTGTAGACGAGATCTGGATTCTTCCCGATATCTTCAAGTACCCACGGAGGTAGGGGAATACTGCAAAATTCACTACAATTTTTAGCGACAGTTTGATTTCTTCTAGAACTATGATTCTGAATAGCGAGAAGAAATTCCAGTTTCACTTGAAGTATTCACTTGTAAGCTATTAAGTATTACTTTGGATTGCAGCAGACTGTCTTTTGCCAAAGATTATAATTTTGTTAACCATTTCATGCAAGGACTGAGAACTTGAAGAAAGCTGAGATTCTATAGGGGTATTGGATTATTTGAGAAAAATAATAATTGTCTATTCCCTTTAAAAGCTTTGGGAAACACTACTAAGATGACAGGAATTGCCTTACTGGTGTTGTGATTTGTGAATATGAGAACAGAAATGGTAAACTTCCTAGTTTATCATAACCTAACTAGATATTTCATGATCTATGCAAATAATGGTGTATTACTACAGTAGATTGTTGGGGTTGAAGATTTACTCTCTCTATAATACTAGCAGCTTATTAGAGCCAAATGGAAATAGAGCAGAATACAGATTGTGATAAAGCCAGATATGGTGTAATTGAATATTTATTCAAGCATAATACATAAACTGCATTTTATTAGTACCTGCAAGAGTCTCCAACATTTCCACCACACTGGTGAAAAGACATGACAACTTGAAGTTTCAAGCCATGTTCTTTACACATCTTGACAAGCTCAGCATAACCTTCCCAGTTATACTTATGGGGTCCATCTTTTTCAACCAAACCCCACCAAGCATCCACCATTACTCCTTCAACTCCAGCACTTCTCAAGGCAATCAAACTCGCATTCATCAATCGCGGCTTGTTCAATTTCCCTCCCATGGTTACGGTATCAAGTGGCAGCATCACAAAAACAGGTACTGCTGTACTGTTATTGCTGTGAGTAGTTGTTAGCACATGAAGTTTTTCTCTTTTCTCATTTTTCCTCCCTTCTATGGGATTACCGATAACTCTCTCATGAGAGAGGTGAGCTTCTTGCATGGAACTCTTTGTTATGAGAAGGCAAGATGGCTTCGTTTGTGCAAACGAAACCATGCCTAAGAAATCATCAGGTGTTTTAATACCTTTGGTTTCTTTTATATTGATAAAAGAAGTTGAAGAATGAACTGCTAAAGTCATTTGTTTTTTTTTAAAATAGAAAATGTAAGACTTGCTGTTTTTGATAATAGAAGATGTAAGAATTGATGAAGTTGTGGTTGTATACTTGCATATTTATAAAGCAAGATCCTGAAGGTTTCAGGTGCATGATTCATAAAGGAGACAAATTTGGTGGGCTCTATTTAGATATTCCAAAAAAGGTGCAAAGTTTTAAAACAAGTCGGCATACTTTTTCAAGGTCTGTATTCTACTTAACGTGGTGACACATACATGATATAACTGCATTTTATTAACCGTTGTGTCCTCAATAATATAACACATAAACGTTGCCGACGCTAATGAGGAATGATGGCAAAAAAGGAAAAAAAATAGAAATCCATTTAAATGTGAAATAAATATTATCAATTATACTAGTATTTAACATTGGAGCGGACTTATTGTAAAATTAGTTTTTCTTTCTTCTGTTTTCAGCTGTTAAAAGAGATGAGAGAAAGATATTTTACCTGATATATCAGATCATAATTTTATAAGATTATTATTCTATTAAATTAGGGAGAAATTCAAAAATAGCTAGATTTACGATTGATCGTTCAAAAATAACTCAGTTTCAAAAGTAATCGAAATTTAGCCACTTTAGATAAATCTGAGCGAAAACACTGTTCAAAATCCGGAAAATACGCCAGTATATTATATTGGAGTTCCAGCATAAGTATGCTTGAACTCCAGCATATTATACTGGAGTTCCAGGATAAGTATACTGGAACTCCAGCATAATATGATGGAGTTCAACATAAGTACACTAGAACTCCAGCATAATATACTGGAGTTCCAGCAAGTATAATTGTCCAGTATAATATAGTTTGGAGCATCGGTGCTCCAGTCTCCAGTATATTATACTGGAGTCAGCAAAGTATGCCGGTCCAGCATAATATGCTGGAGTTCATGCACAGGTGCACCGAACTCCAGTATATTATGCTGGACCGGTCTCTATTGCAGCAAAATGTGGTTATTTTTCATTGACTTCGTAAACGCTGGCTATTTTTGAACGACCAGTCCGAAAATTGGCTATACCGTGCTATTTTTACATTAAATTATCCGTGCATCGCGTGGGTTCTAACATTAGTTGTCCATAATAATTCACTAATCACTTGAAAAACAAGGTAGACATATGCTACAACATGTAAATCTATGTTAATTGTGTAAAAATTATTTACGTTATCTGTATATAAGTTAATTCCTTGAAAATATAATAGTAACCCATGTCGCATGTCTAATATTTTGAGGTAGTTGCCAGGTTTTTTTACTTGTTTATTCCAGATCTGATTGAGAATACTTATAGAAACATTAGAAAATTGCAATACTGGCAGAAAAACATGAAAAGAAGTCCTCTTTTTATTATTTAAAAGTAAATATGAAAAGATGAATGAATTCCTCTCCAAGTCCTCTGGAGGTTCATTATTTGCAAAAAAGGGTGGCCACGAAAATTTTAGATATTTCTAAGATGTTAAATTTCAAGATATTTCTCAAGTTTCAGTTACTTGTACACCTTCTTGGACTGAGCAATGCCAATAAGGTATGAAGGCAATGTAACATAGTCAAATGAATAATGGGAGAAAGTGAAGTCTCTGTCTTCTTTCCGCACTAAATTCTCAGCCATATTTGTGGTGGTAAAATCAATGAGTGGTTCTGTTTTGCAAAAATAGTGCAACCCCCACAAAACTTAACCGCGTGGCCTATAACTAAAAACTAGAGGGGTCAAATGGGCGGATTGAGCTGATTTTGGGCGAGATAAAATGGATTGAGATTGACCCGCCCAAAATTGGGCTGAAATGGTTTAAGTCAAGATGGGCTAAAACTTGGGTCATAGTCCAACCACGCAACTCTTGCCGAGCTTTAATTAATGTGTATTATTTTCTTATGAATTCCTTAATTGTTAAATAAGACTTTTTATTTAATTTTGTTATAGTTATATATAACATATCAAACAAAAAAGAATTATTTTAAAGATATTTTAGCAAAATTACCCGTGAATCAATTTGGGCTAAAAATCAAGGCAACTTTAGACGGGCTGAGTATAGATTAGTTGAGTTAAACAAATGGGCGGGTCAATGACCGGCCCAATCTTGGACGGATTAGGCGGATTAAATGAGATTGAGCTTAAATTGTCACCCCTATTAAAAACAAGGGAGAAATATAAAAATAGCCAGATGTACAAGTGGTCATTAAATAGCCACAGTTTCAAAAGTAATCGAAATTTAGCCATTTTCGTGTAAGGATAAATCTGAATGAAAACACTATTCAAAACTCGAAAAATACTCCAGCATAATATACTGGAGTTCCAACATAAGTATACTGGAACTCCAATATATTATAATGATGTTCCAGCATAAGTATACTAGAACTCCAGCGTATTAGAATGGAGTTCCAGCATAAGTATACTAGAACCTCAGCATATTATAATGGAGTTCCAGCATAAGTATACTGGAGTTCCAGCATAAGTATACTGGAACTCCAGCATAATATACTGGAGTTCTAGTATAGTATACCGGTCCAGTATAATATGCTGGAAGTTCATACACAGGTGCTCCAATCTCCAGTATATTATGCTGGAACTTTCCGCGTGTTGGAGTTCCAACATAATATGCTGGAAGTTCATACACAGATGCACCGATCTCCAGTATATTATGTTGGATCGGTCCCTGTTGCAGCAAAATAGTGGCTATTTTTCAATGACTTCGTAAACACTGGCTATTTTTGAACGATCAATCCGAAAACTGACTAGCCCGTGCTATTTTAACTAAAAACAAGGCTTGCTCTTCATTTATACGTGGATATACCCAAAAGAATCTTCATTTTTCCCTTATATTCCACTGTTTTGTTAATGTAATTTATTCGAGGAGTGAAGAAATGAAAGGGTTTAATGAAGAAGTTAAAGCATATGTGGTTATAAGTATAGTCTTTACTTTCCTTTTCTTGAAATTTCATTTCTTTTCCTTCTCAAGAATAATTACAGACTCAGAGATAACTACTCCTCTTGATCCACAATTACACACTTCTGATTTATTCTCAAGCAATTTTTTTTTTTTTTTTTTTGGGAATTTGAGCAATGGTGTCATGATGGCTTAGTAGTGTTTTAAGATTTTTGCAGTTTGCAAAATTTTTGAAGTCTGTAAAAGGGATACTTGGAAGCAATGAAGAAAAAGATTGGGAAAACTATCCAAAGTGTCGCTTCATAAATAATTTTAACCAAAACTAGCCCAAAATAAAATATCTATCAAAATAGTCCAAATATCATTTTGTAACACAAGTCTATTTTGCTAAAACACAAAGGTAGTTCAAACTTTTTGATACATTGGACTTGAGTAATATTGCAATGTTTTAATTCATTTAAGTTTGAATTCCGAGAATAAAGCACCTTAATTAGTTTTAGAAATCACTAAACGTTAGTTTGTTGGATTGAGTCGAAAGATTAAACTGAAAGCTCCATGGACAGCCATTGAAGCTTGTTTAAGATTGTTCGACCAAAAAATTTTAAGCTCTTTTTGTTGAATCAATTTAATAAATAGACAAAGGGTGAATCCAAGTTAAAAGTAATAAATCCCAGATCTAAAGTTCAGCAACTTGGAGGGTACAGGACCGTGCTCAAATCAATGAATGCTAAGTTAATGCTCAATGACTGTTAATAAATATGAGGATGAAAACATGCAATATATGTGACAAATGACATTAAATGTAATAAGAAGGAATTTGTCACCCAAGTGTTAAATGGGATGGATGATTCCTTCTTCTAGCTATAGCATGTGACATCAGACTTATGAGAATAAATAACGTGTTCTCGGATCTTGTGAATAAAAGAGGAATGTTTTGTAATGGAATCAAATAGAGGAGACACGATAGGTTTTTTTGTATATTCTTGATAGTCAATTTTTTACAAGGTGATCTTTCATAAAAGTTCCCTTCTCCCTTTTGTTTATTCTCTCTTCCTATTTATAAGGAATATCTCTAGAAAATCCTAAAAAATTATAATATGGGAGATTATTCAATGGAATATTCCTATTCATAATCCTAGGAATATTATAACAGTTGCAACTGTTTGTTCTCTACTCGACCTCGGCGCTGGTCTCTCTCTCTGAGTGACTCCTCGCCACTGGACCATGCTTGATTTTGACCTCGACCTCAGCTCGCCCGCCTGCATTCGCTAAACTAGACTTAATTTTTACCCATACAGTTAGTCCCTCCGCTTATTGAGGTCGTCCTCTTGGGAGTACTCGTTGAGTGAATTTTATCTATATCTAATCACAAGACATTCCGCCGTGACGAACGAGCGGAATTAGTCGATGTCACATTGATGACGGATCAGCTCAAAGGTTGTGGATGGCGTGGCTAGTCATAGGATGATGTCATGGCCACATACGTCATTATTACGCATCTTTCCGATGCAATGCATCGTTTTCTGTGCCTTTGTTGCTTCGATTTTAGTGTCCATGGCAGTTTCTTGCATCGATCTGGGTGCCTCAATATCTTATAAATAGGGGAAGGGAGATTAGAAAAATGAAACTTTTCGCACTTCTTCTGCTTTTTCTCTAGCCCCTGCTTCCGATTTCCTTCTGCTTTTCATCTCTAGCTTACGGTTTCTTTTTCCGTTGATACTCTCCTTTCGGCTCTACTATATACACGTCACTGCAGAAATGACACATTTCCCTCATACTTCTGACATAGTCTCGGATGCCACCCTTTTATCGGTAGCTATGCCTTCCTATAGTGGTGAACCTACAGTTGCGGAAGACGAAAGTTTTCCCACCATGGAGGAGATAGTTCCTCGGAACCCGTCGGTCAAAAATGACTTTCAGAAAAAACCTGCCCCTGCTCCTGAGCAGGTACTATCAGTCATGGGGTCAAAGCAAATATCTGACCTGCGGTCTAAATTCTGTATTCCTGCTCACGTCGATATTTTTTCGGCGAGGAACGACTCAATACAAGTTCACCGGCCTAGGTATTGCGCTTCCTACCAATACCCATTTTTGGTGGGTTACTCTCTTCCTCTCCCCTCACTAGCTGAGGAGTTCTGCCGCTTTTATGGTGTCTGCCCGACACAATTTTTCCATTACCTATACAAAGTTTTTTTGATACGGCAAAGTTCACAAAGTTGGCTAGCTGTGAAGTCTTCATCTGTCATCTGTTGCATCTCTTCTCGCATAATTTCTACCGAGGCACGCTGATTCATCTTCGCCAATGTGAAACCAAAGGATTGGTGACAGGGATGGATAAAAAGGCGAACCGCCGGTTCTGGTGCAATTACTTCTTCGTCAGGACCAAACACGTAGTAACGAACCCAGTCGGGTTCCCTGAGCAGTGGAACTTCAATCGTAAGGGTCTTTTACCATCACATATATTTTGTTTACCCCCCCTCCTTTTGTTTCTGATTTGCTCATGTCTTTCTACTTTTAGCTGGTAGGCGTCTACCTTCCTTGGTACCTGATATCGAAGACTGGGTAACCGCGTCTTACCTCATACTGTGGGAATTCGTGACTGGACGTCCTTTAACAAGCGATTCGGTCCCAAGCCTTTGACTAGTGAGTCTGATTCCCATTTTAAAGACCCTTTCGTTTTCTTTATAGCTTACCACCGTCTTGTCATCATTTTTTGTTAAACATAATTTTCTTTTTGTGCCAGGTCGGCGAGCTTCCAAGAAGGCGAAGGCTCCAGTGCCCGCATTCCGCCAGGCAGTCGCTTTGGATGGAATGCAATTCATACTGGCTGAGTCTGTACAAGTGGGTCAAACTTTAGCTCTGTCGTTGGGTGATTCCACCTCGCAGGCAGTCGTTTTGTCGGCTGAGACCTCTAATTACCACGATCTGCACCTAATTAATGAGTCGTCTCATGACGAGGTGGATGCGATACCGAGGAAAAAGCAGAGGATTGAGACTGGAAGGGTCGGTGCTGCTGATACCAAATCGGAAAGGCCCATTGTTTTGTATGCGGAGGCAGCGCCCTTACTGGGCATTGATGCTGCTCCCATGCTGGCTATCTCCATAGAGGAAAGGCCTTCAGAGGTTGAGGGGACCTTCGACAGAGGGGAGCTTGTACGAATAGCTGGGGTCGGCTCATCATCAGCGGACGAAGGGATAAAACCATCCTCGTAGAAGATGATGGGTCGGGCTCCGATATTGATCCTGAGAAGGTATGGGCTTTTGAGGAGAGGTTTACCCGAGTGGAGATAAAGACGGAGGGGCCTGATCGGTATATAGTCATCCCTGTAGATTATGACCTCTTGGCCAATTCGGAATAGGCGATGCCGGCCTTCGCTCCTCTGTGTGCAGATTCTGAGAACAGGATGCTGCAGACGTTGAAGGATGCGGATCTGTTGTTGGTATATTTGGCATGTCCTTGAGAGTAAGTTTGCTTTTCCTATGTTAGGTTAGTTTATTTCGTATGTGTAATTTACTTCCGCTGACTTGTCTTCATTTGCGTGTCAGACCCTCATTATGGAGATTGAGCATGATCGACGGGAAGAGCGTAGGACGGCCCTTTTCAAGAAGATAATATCCAAGTACAGAGAGTATCGTTCTAAGCACCGAACGCTAGTCGACTTGCTTATCCAGGACGACCAATTTCAGATGCTTCGCGACGGGCTCAAGCAGAAGGATGAGGAGCTGAGAGAGAAGGATGAAGAGCTTATAAGGGCCATTGGCAGGTGCAACATGCTTGAGGGGGCGCTAAGGGATAAGGAGGATGAGCTCGAGGTAAGCAAGGGAGTGATGGCCAAAACCACTGGCCTTCAGGCGCAGGTGGCATCTTTAAGGGTTGAACTCGGGCTGAGCAAAGCTAGGGCCGTCAACTTGAGGGGTGATTTGAGCACCAGGGTCAAAGAGTTGGGCCGAGCTGAGAAAGCAAGAATGACCGCTGTGGCGGAGGCGTCAGCCCTAGGGGGCGCCCATCGTGTTTGCAGGTTTGAGCGAGCTAATGAGGCGGAAACTTCGGTGCTCAAGGAGGCAAGGTTTGAGGAGATGATTGGGTTTTAAAGCTGGAGCTGTCTGAGCTGAATGAGTAGGTTATCGCCCTAAGAGCCGAGAAGGCGCAAATGCAGGCCCAGCTGTCTACTTCTCATACTTCTACTGCTCTCGGTGTGTTGCGGGAGTTGTATGAAATGTGGATTCATGCTGAGGCCCAACTTGACATATACAGGTCTTTGAAGACGGCTGGGAAGATTTCCGAGGAAAAATTTGAGGATGTTCGTGTCAAGGCTCATGCAGCTCGTGATGCATGTGGTTATGATCCCGGTACGCCCGGAGGAGAAGATGATGAAGACGCCTTAGATGGGCTTGCCTCCGACCCTTGGTATGACAATGATTATGTCGGTGACGTTAGTGATAGGAGGGATGATGCAGCGTGAAGTCTTTGTACTTGGTTTTTGCTTTTTTGTTTTTTGCTATTTTTTGTGGGGGAGTCTTTCCAGCCCTTTGAAAAAATGTATTGGAATGGAATGATTGAAATGGAACAGTTGTCTTTTGCTGTGTATTTCTAGCTCTTCTTTCTTTTTTCTTTCCCGTAAGTGTTTTTTTGTGAGAAAGTCCCTGACTTTTAGTCGGTTGGATGTAAGTTGATTCGAACGAGATTGAATGTAAGTTAATTCGAGCGAGGTCGAATGTTGATCGATTCAAACGAGGTCGAATGTAGGTCGATTCGAACGAGGTCAAATGTAGATCAATTCGAACGAGGTCAAATGTAGATCAATTCGAATAAGGTCAATTGTATGTCGATTCGAATGAGGTCAAGTGTAAGTTAATTCGAGATAGATCGAATGTAGATCGATTCAAACGAGGTCGAATGTAGATCGATTCGAACGAGGTCGAATGTATATCAATTCGAATGAGGTCAAATGTAAGTTAATTCGCGTGTGGTCGAATGTAGATTGATTCGAACAAGGTCGAATGTATATCAATTCGAATAAGGTCGAATGTACATTTCCTTTGCATTGGTGTGATGTGTAAATTTGGTGGAGTTGTGTAAGAATGTCATACTGCTTTGTTTATTCATTGGAGAATATTACATATTTCTTTTTGGTCTGTACATACATTCGATGAGTCCCAATTTATCTAGTCCCTTCATCGCTGGACCTAGAAAAGTAGTCGATAGGCGGGGCAATGAACTTAATACCTAAACTTAGAGATGCCCCCTTCGTCGCATCATTAAAACCTCCCCGAGAAAACCCAATTGGGACAAAACTCGGGTGAGGGAAAAAAAGTACAACTTGGAGGATGTCCATCTTCAGAAGTTGAAGTATTTGAGGTGGGCGACGTTCCAATTGTTTGGTCGTAGTTTTCCCTCCATTGTTTGTAGTTGGAATGACCCTTTGTTTATTGTTGCCATGATTTTGTATGGTCTGTCCAATTGGTTCCCAGTTTTCCTTCCCATGGGTCTTTGCTCGCTTGTGTTTTGGCTTTGAGTATATAGTCCCCTACTTTGAGTGGCCTGACTTTGGATTTTTTGTTGTAGCACCATTCTACTTGCTGTTTTTGAGTTATCATTCTTATATAGGCCATGCCTCTTTGCTCATCTGTTTCGGCGAGGTCTCATCGTTACTTGGTCCGCTCTCGTTGGAGTATATCAAACTTGGTTCCCTGACTTCAACTAGTATCACTGTGTCAGTCCCATAGACTAGTGAATATGGCATTTCTCCTATGCTTGTTTTTGGCATGGTGCAGTATGCCCATAGCACTTTCGGTAGCAGTTCCGGCCACAGTCTCTTGGCGTCCTCAAGCTTCTTCTTCATGATGTTCAGTATTGTTTTGTTGGAGGACTCCGCCCGACCGTTGCCTGCGGGATGATATGGCATGGAGAGTATTCGATTGATGCGCCATTTCTCGAAGAATTCAGCGGTATTTTTCCGGTGAATTGGGGTCCATTGTCACAACTGATTTCTTTGGGGATGCCGAAGCGACATATGATGTTCCTCCATATGAATGTGATAACTTCTTGTTCGTGTATTCGGGCGAATGCACCTGCTTCTACCCATTTTGGAAAAAGAAGTCAGTTAAACCAAAAGAAATCGTATATTGCCTTGTCCTGCTGGAAGGGGTCCGACGATGTCCATCCCCCATTTGATGAATGGCCAAGGCGATGTGACAGAGTGGAGGTGCTCGCCCGCCTGGTGGATCATTGGAGTGTATTTTTGGCATTATTCACACTTTCTAACGAAGTCGGCGACTTCCTTTTTCATGGTGGGCCAGTAATAGCCTTCCCGTATGAGGCATATAACGAGGGCTTAATTACCGGTATGTGCTCCATAGTGGCCTTCGTGTACTTCTTCGAGGACGCGCCTAGTTTGGTTTGGTCCTAGGTACTTCTCCAAGGGACCGCCAAATGTTCTTTTGTACAGCTCATGGTTGATGATTTTGTATCGGTTCGCCTACATTCGAAGCTTCTTGCCTTCTTTTTTGTCAGGTGGGAGCACTCCATCCTGCATATATGACATAATACAGTTGCGCTAGTCCCAAGTCAAGTTTATAGTGCATACCTCAATTTGGTCTATCGATGAACGGAGGAGGGTGACCACTTTTTCTTTTTCGCTTATGTTTTTGGTGGCTGCTGCTAATTTGGCAAGGCCGTCTGCTTCAATGTTTTGTGCTCGGGGTATCTGGTCGAGTTGGCACTCGTCGAACTCGGGCAATAGCTTATGAATTTCTGCCTGATATTTTTGTAGCCTTTGTTCTTTGATTTGGAAAGTCCCTGTGATTTGGTTGACGACGAGTTGTGAGTCACAACGGAGGATGACTCGTTGTGATCCATACTTGAGAGCTAGTTTTAGTCCTGTAACTACGGCCTCATACTCGGCCTCATTGTTAGTCATGTCGGGACACCGTATCGACTGGCAGATGACTTTGCCTGTTGGGACCTCGAGTCCCTGTCCAGATCCTGCTGCGTTGGAGGCACCATCGGTGTATAGGACCCATAGGTCGGGTAACTTGGGGAGGTACGGGCGGCTTCCTGCTCGGTCTCAAGCAGTATTTTGGCGCTGAAGTCGGCGAGTACTTGCGATCTTTTTGTTATTTGCGGCTGATATGTTATATCGTGCTTGCTTAATTCGATGGCCCACTTGGTCAATCTACCCGATGACTCGGGTTTATGAAAGATTCTTATTAGGGGGAAGGTCATGACCACCGAGATGGGGTGGCATTGGAAATAAGGTCTCAGCTTTCGTGAAGCTACGACTAATGCCGAGGCCAATTTTTCGAGGTGGAGATACCTAGTTTCGGCATCGACCAGGGTTTTACTAATGCAATAAATTGGACTTTGTGTACCTTTGTTTTCACGGACCAAGACTGCGCTTACTGCGATGTCGGATATGACCAAGTAGATTAAGAGACATTCGCCTGGTTCTGCCTTGGCGAGTAATGGGGGCGAGGACAAGTATGCCTTTAATTTTCTTAGGGCATTGATGCATTTGGGATTCCACTGGAGTCCATTGTCCTTTTTGAGTACGTTGAAGAATTTGTGGCATCTATCAGAGGATCATGAGACGAACCTCGACAAGGCGGCTATACGACTGGTCAGCTTCTGCACCTGTTTCTTGCTGGTCAAAATTTCAGGTATTCCCTCTATAGTCTTGATTTGGTCAGGATTGATTTCGATGCCTCTCTGCGACACCAAAAAACTAAGAAACTTTCCCGAGGTCACACCGAAAGCACACTTCTCGGGGTTCAGCTTCATGTCATATCGTCTAAGTATGTCGAAGGCTTCCCTCAAGTGGTCGATGTGGTCCTCTTTTCTTTTTGATTTGACTAACATGTTGTATATATATACTTCCATTATGTTGCCAAGTTGCTTTTTGAACATCTTGGTGACCAGCTGTCACACCTCCTTTTTCCGCACGCGCGAGGGTGCAAGGGAGTTTTTTCCAATTAAAGGACAATCGAAACGGGATTGGTTTATTTATTTCAGAGTCGTCACTTGGGAGATTTAGGGTGTCCCAAGTCACTAATTTTAATCCCGAATCGAGGAAATGAATGACTCCATATTACAGTCTGCGTACCAGAAATCCGGATAAGGAATTCTGTTAACCCGGGAGAAGGTGTTAGGCATTCCCGAGTTCCGTGGTTCTAGCACGGTCGCTCAACTGTTATATTTGGCTTGATTATCTGATTTTATACGAATATGAACTTATGTGCAAATTTTAACTTTTAACCGCTTTATTATTATTGTTTTTACAAGAATGTGAACATCGCTTAAAACACGTCTTTGGACTGCGTCACATGAAATGCACCCACAATCCGGAACGCATTTTATTTGATGTTTTGAGATTTGGATTTGGGTCACATGAAATGCACACCCGAGTTTAAGAAAGTAGATTATTAAACACGCGCCTAAAGAGACTATCGTGTTATTATTTTGGGAAGGTCACGAAATTCGCTAAGCGGCCCTCCTGAATTCTAAGTAAATTTAAAACAAGTATTTACTGAGGGCCCCGCAATTTGCATTTTTTGTTTGTCGAGGCTCGTCCCATTTATTATTTTAAAAAATTGAATTTGCAACGTCATAGAAATGCATCTCAGACCACGTCACAGTCAATGTACCCGTGATTAGAGACACATTTCGATTTCGTTGAGATTTGGATTTGGGTCACATAAATGTGCACCCGAGTTTAGGGAGATAACATTATTAAAGGCGCGCCTAAAGCAACTAGCGCATTATTATTTTTTGGGTAGGGCCGTGAAATTTGCTAAACGGCCCGTCCCGGAATCTAAGTATTTAATATATACATTTAGAGGGCCCTGCAATTTGTCCCTTTTATTTGGCGAGGCTCGTCTCATTTTACTTATTTTTTTTTATTATTTATTTTTATTTTTATATTTTTAAAAGGATGCCATTTTATGCCTTTAACAATACTAAACCTTATAGCCTATTTACAACTGAAATCTCATAACTCGTTACAAATTTAATAAAAGGAATCTAGCAAAATGAGTGTTTTGGAAGTAATAACAACAAGTAATGCTAGTTTTGTCCGAATGAACTAAGCAAGGGAAAAGACGAACAAATTGACGTTAAACTGTGTCATAGAACAACTAACCCTACTTAATTAAATGATATCAAATAAACAAAAATACATAACACCAAAAATGAACAAAAACGCATATGGTGAAAACATAAGCAGAAAATTATCATACCAATTTCTATATTGCATTTTTGAACTTTTGACATAACATCTCCTTATTCAATGTTTGAGGTTTACTAACCTGAATAAACAAAAACGGATAGAGCCATGGAGCAGTCCTCAACATTGATTTCAACGGATGACCTCGAACGGGAACCCATGGAAATAGTCATCAAAGCTCAAACGGAATAGCTCGCGTCATAAGCTCGAACGCGAACGGACGAAGAAGAAGATGATGACTGCTACTGGTTTTTTCGTGTGGTCCTTTGAACGTGAGGGGGCTGGAAGGAACTACTATATACTGGACGTGGAGATGGGGAAGGACACCAAGCTTCTGTTGGTGAAGCAGAAGAAACGCCACAACAGCTGGGATTGGGACGGAGAAGAAACGCAGTTGTCGCCTGAGATGGCGATACTGGTTCGTTGCGAGGGGTGAGGAGGCGGCCTGGGGTTATGGTCGCCGGACTGCTTGGTTCAGTTGTGCGCAAGGAAGCAGCTATGGCAGGTGGTTTGGGCAGGATGGTGCAGCAATGGTGGTGGTATTTTCGTCGTGAGGAAGACGATGGAGTTGGTGCTGGTTATGGCGTTTGGACGTAGGGTCAACGGACAGCGACGACGCAGCAACAACAATTGCTGCTCGACGGCTTTAATGGAGGTTCGCCGGAAAATGGTTTGACGGAGCTAGGAGTAGGAGGAGTGGTGATGGTTTCCGGCGTTGGTTTTGGACAGTGTCGACGGTTATGGGTGACGGACTGGTGGAGACGGGGTTTCGACTGGTTTTTCGGGGTAGGGTTCTAGGGCTTTTTCTTCTTCTTCTTTAGGAAGAAGAAGGGCTACAGTACCCAGCCAAAATATTTTCCAAGTCTGTCCGTTTTTTATTTTTTAAAAAAGTCCTCCCTTTTGTTCAGCAAAATGTCCGTGTGTGCCAAGAAAAATGAGCCCTACGCGTGGTGGGGTTCAAGGCATATGTCCCCCACGCGTGGTGGGGTTCCCCACGTGTCGTGGACTCGGTTTATTATGGGCTAGGTCCGAAAATTAGGCCTAAAACCAGGTAGTTTGAACCCGAATATATTTTTTTTGCCCGGCCCCGAGAAATAGGAACACGACGTTGCTCAACTAGTAGTCCTATGCAAGCAAAATAACTACCAAAAATAAGACTAATATTTAAACAAAACTATATCTTCTCTTTTTTTTGAATATTTTTTCAAGATTTAAAATAGCTACAAAATATTAATAACACTATTTTTGTAATTTTCGTTTTTATATATAAAGATAAAATATGAAGTAATATTTTTTTGTATTTTTCAAAATTATAATGACTGCAAACATTAATAGAACTATATATTTTTTGTAATTTTCGAATTTATATAAATTACAAAATAAAGTGCAATTTTTGTATTTTTTCAAGTTTATGAGAAATACATAAACTAAAATTTATATATGTATTTTTGTGATTTTTCTTTTTGCAACGAAATAAAGTAAAAATAGTTAAAATGGCTATATTAGACCCAATTACATATTTATGCTAAAAGAAAATGTAAAAATCCTCGGGGAGGGTCAAAAATCACGTGCTTACAGCTGCCCCTCTTTGACTGGAAACACGAAGAGTTTTCCGACAAAGAACGACTAGACGTGTTTTTGACCCGACCATTACTTGGACGGACTACACTTAAGGAAAGGGAGGGAATGTGACCGAGCCCTGGCATCTGAGATGCCTACATATCCTTGGTTTTTACAGGAATCAGGCCACGTGTAGTTCGGAAATGAGAGATATGGTAAAGTGTACCGAGGTGAAGAGCCGATCGAGGTGCCGTTCCGTTGAGGTTCCGTTCTGTGGTCCTGCCATTACATCAAAAATGATAACTGAAAAAGACTAACTAAACCTATTAGCTACTAGTTACAAGAATTCCTATCTCTAAGTCTTTTGAAACTTGATCTTGAGTGTTGAATGGTGCTTCATACAGACTTTGGATTTGAACCTTGATACTTGCTAGTTGTAGGCGCTAGTTCTTGAGCAGATCACATCTGTTCTCCACTTCCGTGCTTTGGATTCATTCATTTTTTCTTTTTTTTTGTTTTTTTTTTTGTTTTTGTGACTAGCTTTTGTTGACCATCTCAGCCTGTTGACTCGCCTTCTTGAGGCGAGCTTCTGCTATTTATAACTTGGTTGAATGCTGGGGATTTTTGTTGTAGCCTTCTGCTTCCCAATGGGTTGCGGCTTGACTTTGAACGATGTTCCGCTGTTCTACAGGAGGACCCCTAACTTATTCAATCTTCGGCATACAACAACCTCCGCTCTACAGGCAGGCTCTGATACTACTGATGCCATGCTGAGAGTGAACTAAAGACTAGACTAGGATGTGCATCTCCTACGAGTAAAATCTCCATTTAGGAAGTGAGTCTCCTAAAATAAAATATAACCTAAAATGTATTCCCTTGTTATACAGGTGGGTGCCTAACTTCAATGCTTGAAATGTAAAGGCTGAAATGTATTCCTCTTGTTATACAGGTGGGCGCCTGGAGCATGAAATGCAAATACTGAAATGTATTCCTCTCGTTATACAGGTGGGCGCCTGGGTTCAACACTTGAAATGAAAAAGATTGAAATGTATTCCTCTCGTTATACAGGTGGGCGCCTGGGTTTAGGAAAATGACTCATTTTTTTTTCTTTTTTTTTTCAAAATGTTTTTTTTAGCATCTTAGGAGAAAGATTCATCAGACTAAGATTTTGATCCTAGGAGAAAGCTCGTCATACTAGGTCTTGTTTTTTTTTTTGGTATCTTAGGAGAAAGATTCACCAGACTAAGATTTTGATCCTAGGAGAAGGTTCGTCAGACTAAGTCTCTATCTTAGGAGAAAAATTCATCGGACTAAGATTTTGATCCTAGGAGAAGGTTCATCAGACTAGGTCATTTTTGTTTTTTGGTTATCTTAGGAGAAAGATTCATCAGACTAAGATTTTGATCCTAGGAGAAGGTTCGTCAGACTAGGTCTCTATCTTAGGAGAAAAATTCGTCAGACTAAGATTTTGATCCTAGGAGAAGGTTCATCAGACTAGGTCATTTTTTGTTTTTTGGTTATCTTAGGAGAAACATTCATCAGACTAAAATTTTGATCCTAGGAGAAGGTTCATCAGACTAGGTCTCTATCTTAGGAGAAAAATTCGTCAGACTAAGATTTTGATCCTAGGAGAAGGTTCATCAGACTAGGTCATTTTTTGTTTTTTGGTTATCTTAGGAGAAAGATTCATCAGACTAAGATTTTGATCCTAGGAGAAGGTTCGTCAGACTAGGTCTCTATCTTAGGAGAAAAATTCGTCAGACTAAGATTTTGATCCTAGGAGAAGGTTCATCAGACTAGGTCATTTTTTGTTTTGGTTATCTTAGGAGAAAGATTCATCAGACTAAGATTTTGATCCTAGGAGAAGGTTCGTCACACTAGGTCTCTATCTTAGGAGAAAAATTCGTCAGACTAAGATTTTGATCCTAGGAGAAGGTTCATCAGACTAGGTCATTTTTTGTTTTGGTTATCTTAGGAGAAAGATTCATCAGACTAAGATTTTGATCCTAGGAGAAGGTTCGTCAGACTAGGTCTCTATCTTAGGAGAAATATTCGTCAGACTAAGATTTTGATCCTAGGAGAAGGTTCATCAGACTAGGTCATTTTTTGTTTTTTGGTTATCTTAGGAGAAAGATTCATCAGACTAAGATTTTGATCCTAGGAGAAGGTTCGTCAGACTAGGTCTCTATCTTAGGAGAAAAATTCGTCAGACTAAGATTTTGATCCTAGGAGAAGGTTCATCAGACTAGGTCATTTTTTGTTTTTTGGTTATCTTAGGAGAAAGATTCATCAGACTAAGATTTTGATCCTAGGAGAAGGTTCGTCAGACTAGGTCTCTATCTTAGGAGAAAAATTCGTCAGACTAAGATTTTGATCATAGGAGAAGGTTCATCAGACTAGGTCTTTTTTTGTTTTGGTTATCTTAGGAGATAGATTCATCAGACTAAGATTTTGATCCTAGGAGAAGGTTCGTCAGACTAGGTCTCTATCTTAGGAGAAAAATTCGTCAGACTAAGATTTTGATCCTAGGAGAAGGTTCATCAGACTAGGTCATTTTTTGTTTTTTGGTTATCTTAGGAGAAAGATTCATCAGACTAAGATTTTGATCCTAGGAGAAGGTTCGTCAGACTAGGTCTCTATCTTAGGAGAAAAATTCGTCAGACTAAGATTTTGATCCTAGGAGAAGGTTCATCAGACTAGGTCATTTTTTGTTTTTTGGTTATCTTAGGAGAAAGATTCATCAGACTAAGATTTTGATCCTAGGAGAAGGTTCGTCAGACTAGGTCTCTATCTTAGGAGAAAAATTCGTCAGACTAAGATTTTGATCATAGGAGAAGGTTCATCAGACTAGGTCTTTTTGTTTTTGGTTATCTTAGGAGAAAGATTCATCAGACTAAGATTTTGATCCTAGGAGAAGGTTCGTCAGACTAGGTCTCTATCTTAGGAGAAAAATTCGTCAGACTAAGATTTTGATCCTAGGAGAAGGTTCATCAGACTAGGTCATTTTTTGTTTTTTGGTTATCTTAGGAGAAAGATTCATCAGACTAAGATTTTGATCCTAGGAGAAGGTTCGTCAGACTAGGTCTCTATCTTAGGAGAAAAATTCGTCAGACTAAGATTTTGATCCTAGGAGAAGGTTCATCAGACTAGGTCATTTTTTGTTTTGGTTATCTTAGGAGAAAGATTCATCAGACTAAGATTTTGATCCTAGGAGAAGGTTCGTCAGACTAGGTCTCTATCTTAGGAGAAAATTCGTCAGACTAAGATTTTGATCCTAGGAGAAGGTTCATCAGACTAGGTCTTGTTTTTTTGGTATCTTAGGAGAAAGATTCATCAGACTAAGATTTGGATCCTAGGAGAAAGTTCATCAGACTAGGTCTTGTTTTTTTTATATCTTTAATAACCACTTAGGAGGAAATGCATCTCCTATGGGTAAAACATAAACTTAGGAGGAAATGCGTCTCCTATGGGTAAAAACAAACGAACTTAGGAGGAAATGCATCTCCTATGGGCAGAACTCTAATGATTTCAAACTAGGAAGTGCGTCTCCTATTAATGAAACCTTCGCTTTTTTTTTTTGAATTATTTACTTACCTATGTTGTCCTCCCTCGAAACTGTTGGGGATTATTTAGATGGGGATGACTTTTTACCCTTTTTTTCATTATTATCTTTTTATTCTTTTTTTTATTCTTTTTTTTTGCATAGCTTCTTCCTTCAAATACTACCTCCCTTGAGAGTCGTGTTGGACCCCTCGCAACTGCTAGGGATAACACTGTTGAGGAATTATTTACTTACCTGTTGGGGGTAAAATGTTATCAGCTGGGGGTACCTGACTTCCAGAAAATTTTCTAAATGGAAGGAAAATTTTCTGCCCCAGTTTGATAATATCCCTTGCGGCATGCGTTTCTGCATCAATGTCATTTCCTTTACCTGTTTCAAATCAAACAAAATTTGTTAGTTTAAAACATGGTGGTTGGCTGTGATACTCCTATTGGGATGGCTTTCCCTTTCTCCTTCCTTGATTTGCGTTCAACAACTTGTTGGGGATGATATTATGTGCTGGGGATAATCCCTTCCTGCTGGGGGATATCCCTCTTCTTCTGGCATTTCCCCGACCTTTTAATCTAGTATGGATTTCGCCAAATCATGCTCACTACTCTCCTTGCTTTGTTCACGGGCCTTGTCTTTGAGGTTTATAACCTTGGTTTTGGCAAGGATATCCCTCTTGACGCTCGTCAATCCTTTTGTCAATTCCCTTTTGCTGGGGATATCTTTATTGACACTGGCATCGCGCTTGTTCCTTGCTGACTATACCATTTGGATGTACTAGTCAGATCTCATCTTGAAGAGCTGATGGCATGTTTGAAGTCATTTCATACTTGTTCTAACCAGACAGACTCTATCGGGGGGTTTCTCTATGAAAGGAGAAAGATAAGAGAAACAAAATAAAAGACAAAGGAAACGATGACTCTTTTACAAAAGAAACTATAAATAAAAATCTATCAAATGCAGATACCGACTCTAATGGCCATGACATGCGTATGTGGCCTATCCTCTACCGTCAATCATCTTTCAAGATATTCAATTGGCGATTCCCCATTTGATTCTCAATCTTATTCGACTTGTAGTGCCCGAAGGGTTTTCACTATCAAGTCTCTCTCATTTTTGGGTTCTTCTCTCAGCTTTCATCGCCTTAAGGTGTCTGTGAAGGTTTTCACCAATAAGACTCTCTCGTTTTATATCTCTCTCCAGCTGGGGGGATTTGGAGTGTTGACGGTATGACTCTTTTTGTTGGAGATTAGAGTCCTTTTTGCTGTGGAACAGAATGTTATGTTCGCCGGTAAGACTCTTCATTTGTATGACTTGGCATCTTTTGAAGACTGATCAAAAGGTCTTTCTTTGGACCGTAATGTGAGTTTTTGGATAGGGCTAGAAAAAAAAGGGTATTAAAGGCTCAAAAAATGCATTAATTTTGGGTTATTAGTTACAACCTTCGGAATTAGATTTATTTACAACAAACGCAACCTTTGCCCCAATTTCTTGCTTGGGGATATTTTAATTGATTTTTTCATTTTTCAAAACTATGACCGAGCCGTGAAGCGCCTACGTATCCTCTTTGAGGAATCAGGTCAAACGTAGTTCTCAATTCCTCAGTTTTCATTTGACTTTCCTTTGTTTTTTTTTGTTTTTTTTTATCATTTTCCCTCTCTTTTCTCTTTTTTTCGTTTTGTTGTTTTCTTTTTCTTTTTCGTTGCTACTGATTCCGAACGAGGGGTATGAAAGAAAATAAATAAGGCTCAAGAGGGGTAACGAAGGATAAAGTGTTTAAGTAGCAGAACAAAATGCCTTCGTCATTCTAGTCTTCAAAACATGCCAAGTGCAAACAACACAATTTAAATTTGTAGTCTCTCCTGATGGTGCTTGACTTGACAATTATATTCAACATCCGTTTGTTCATTTGTCACTTCTAAAGCACCGTTGGGCGACACTCTCATTCTCATTATTATGAACGACCCTCACGCAATTTGGCGAATCTTTGCTTTTTTAACGGTTTTCTTCATATTTTACTTGCCCCAGCTCCATATGACTCGAGCTCTGAATAATCTCAACCGTCCTTATTTCTTTTAAATGGTCTGATCGCCTTTCCAGGGTTTTATAATTAACTTTAAAGATTAGGCCCAGATTATGTGCGCATGTCATGTCATTAGAATCGGCGTTGAATAAAAAAAATGATAAGAAGACTAAACAAAAGAAGACCGAAAATAATAGAAGACCGAAATTTGCATTAGATTGCCGGTGAAATGGTTTAAATAACAAAACAAACAAAACAATCCAGAACAAAATCCTAAAACAAACTGGACAAGACAATGTCCGACTTATAACCCTAAATCCGAACAACAGAAATGACAGCAAAATAAGCCACCACAAGCTTCTCTCTTGCTGACCAAGGAACGAAGCGTCCTCCCACTTTATCAAAAAATTGGCATCTTAGCCACTGAACTTTGCATTAGTATTGCAATGAACATTGCCAACTTCAATATCATTACCCTTAGTCAACAAGTTCCCAATATCATTACCCTGATCCCCGCTGAGTGTGCATCAGGAGGTGCAAGTAAAGGATTCTGGGTGTCATTGTCTGGCTTACCACAAACCAACCACCTTAACTTTATTTGCAAAACAAACAGGTTAGAATGGACTCAGTCGGTCCTCATTATTGACACCATATTTTTTCTTTTTCTTTTTTTTCGATGTTTTTCTTTCTTTTTTTTCGATTTTTTTTCTTTTCTCTTTTTCATTTTTCTCTTTTTTCATCTTTTTTCTTTTTTTTTTTCGATTTTCTTTCTTTTTCGACTTTTCATTTTTTGATTTTTGATTTTTTTTGTTGTGGTCGAATCTTATGGAGATTGCCTACGTATCATAACCCCGCATGAATCAGACCTTGCGTAGTTCGGACTGATGAAAGATAAACAATACTAAACATTTTTCATATTAGAACAAACTGGGTTTCAAATGTTTGAATATGACCTACAAACTCAAAAATCAAACAACCCACATATTTTAATCAAAAGCTTTACAAACTCAAAAACAAAAGGCTAGCTCCCTTTCTCTGTTTGACAAATGCAACCAAACGGTTATTTTGCAAATGTGGCCCCTTCCAAACTTCACATGAATTTTGAGGCCGGGGAGGATTATTTATGACACTTTACAAACTTGTCCGTTCTTTTACGAAAATAGCCTTTCGACAACTGAAAGATACTTTAAGGCTATTTCGGCAAGAACGGTTTAAGACGCGGCCGAAGCTGGCCCGACTTATTTTATTTTTTCATTTTTTTTGACTAAACATCCAAACGGCATTCACCTGACCGTTTACTCTTTGTTTTTTTTCAAATTACGATAAAAACCTTGTGTTGCAAACACGGCCTTTCGACGTCTCGGGGACGAAGCTTTTTAAGGTTGTGTGGGTCAACTGGACCAAACTCCTAGACATGACCCAAAAGGTGGCTGTTTACGCAAAGTCAGCCTTCCGGCGTCCCTTTCGGGAACATTCGGCTATTTATGACAAACAGCATCTCCTGACTTAGTTATGACTCTTTTTATCATTTTTTTTTCAAAAATAGGAAACTCAATATTGCAAACATGGCCTGTCAACGTCTCGGGGACGAAGATTTTTAAGGCTGTGTGGGTCAACTGGACCAAATCTTAAAATGACCCAAAGGTGGCTGTTTATGCAAAGTCAGCCTTCCGGCGTCCCTTTCGGGAACATTCGGCTATGTCTTGATAAAACAGCGTCACCCGACTTCTTTATGACAAAAACTAAAATTTGACATGTATTTTATTATTATTATTATTATTATTATTTGTTTTTTGGCTTTTTTAGCAAAAGGTGGGGTTGGACCCGATGAGGGTTGCCTACGTATCTCACATCCGGTGAGAATCAAACCCGTGTAGTTCGGGCAATCAGGAATAAGTAGATGAACTAACTCCTCCTTTTTTTTGTGAATTTGTGAAAGAACTACTTTAAAAGAAGAAATGAAGTATATTTTTTGGATTTTTGATTGATCTTTTTTTTTGAAAGAAATACTTCTAAGATATATTTTTTTGAATTTCATTTGCTTTTTTTTATTCTAAAGAAGAAGAAGAAAATATTTTTTTTAAAATTTTACCTTTAATAAAAGAAATGCTTCTAAAATGTTTTTTTTTGAATTTTGAATTTTCTTTTCAATTTTTGAAAGAAGAATCAAAATATTTTCGGATTTATTTTTTTATATTATATATATATATATATTTATAATTTTTTTTTAGAAAAACAATTAGAAAGACTTTCTAAAGAAGTCAATAATGAAAAATATTTTTGGATCATTTGTTTTGAAAAATTGGGATTCTAAAAACTTTTGGCAAGACCAATATTCTTGCAACAGATAAAGATATATATACATTTTTTGGAAATAAAGAAAAACTTTTGGGTTTTATATATATATATATATATTTGCAATAATAAAACCACTTTCAACGCCCGACTCCCCTTTTTTTTTATAACATAATAAAACTTATTGGACTTTTTGACATTTTTCAAAACAAGACTTGCTAATAAAACAAACTTAATAAGACACATTTTTTCATTTTGTCAAAATTTCGGCAGAGCTTCGACTCTACTCGGACTCTTTCACGGTTTTCTAATATGTGGAAAATGATGACAACATACAAAATTTTTTGAATTTTCATGCTCTTTTTTTTTATATATATATTTTTTTATATTTATTGTATTTTTAAAAAATGTGGCATGGGGGACATAGGGAATTCCAAGACTTCTTTGATTCCGCAAATGTTCCTCATGTGCTTTTCCCAAAAATGAAGCATGGGGGACATAGGGAATTCCAAGACTTCTTGGATTCCACAAATGTTCCCCATGTGCTTTTCCAAAAACGAAGCGTGGGGGACATAGGGAATTCCAAGGCTTCTTGGATTCCACAAATGTTCCCCATGCTTTGATTAAAATAACATCATGCTGGAAATGACCAAATGACCCATTCGCCCTTGACTAAATACAACATGTAGCACATAGGATGCCAAAAGATGGTCTATTATTTTCAGGTTGCTTGTCCTAGACGGACCCAACCCCTGTGTTGAGTCCCATAAGTCAAATGCACATGATGCAAATAAACGTTCCTACTAGGGATCCGGCATGTGGCTTTGTTATACTAGGTTCAGACCGGGGTGTTTGTTCTAGACCTGGCTTACCCGAGCGGACAGCTCGAGCCGAGGGGGGCAGCGTACCGGGAATACAGAAGCTTCACCGGCTTAGCAACTTGTCCGAACCTCGTTCTAAATTAGGATTTGACACTATACAGAAAAGAAGTCGTACGAAGTACACCCTTCTTCATGATTTAGAAGACTCAGAAAGGATATGGGTTTCGGCACAGTTTATATACAGTTCACGTAATATCAAAGCGGTAAAAGACAACATTTAGTATGTTATGTCAACACATGTAATATATATCAGATAATAAAGCCAAATATAACAATTATTCTAAGCTCGAATCCTTGAGCCCTGAACCAGCGGTTCTGGGTTTAATTTCCAGCAGCGGTTTTGTCATACTGGGTTTATAACCTGGGTATACGTTCTAGACTGTGTACCCGAGCGGACAACTCGAGCCGAGGAGGGGGCTACGTACCGGGGACCCGCGAGATCGTCCGGCTTTGTAACTTGTCCGACCTCTTTCTTATTTCAGGTATTGACACTAACAGAATAGGGAGTCTCGTCCAGCGAGCTTCTCCCCGGAGGTAAGGAGAGAAAGGTTTCAGCACAGTTTATATGTACAGTTCAAATAATATCAAAGCGGTAAAAGCAGCATTTAGCACATTAGGCTCAAAACATGTAATAAAATCAGATAATAAATAAAGCCAAATAATAACAATTATTCTAAGCTCGAATTCTTAACCCTGAACCGGTGGTTCTGGGTAAAATTCCCCAGCAGAGTCGCCAGAGCTGTCACACCTCCTTTTTCTGCACCCGCGAGGGTGCAAGGGAGTTTTTTCCAATTAAAGGACAATCGAAACGGGATTGGTTTATTTATTTCAGAGTCGCCACTTGGGAGATTTAGGGTGTCCCAAGTCACCAATTTTAATCCCGAATCGAGGAAATGAATGACTCCATATTACAGTCTGCGTACCAGAAATCCGGATAAGGAATTCTGTTAACCCGGGAGAAGGTGTTAGGCATTCCCGAGTTCCGTGGTTCTAGCACGGTTGCTCAACTGCTATATTTGGCTTGATTATCTGATTTTATACGAATATGAACTTATGTGCAAATTTTAACTTTTAACCGCTTTATTATTATTGTTTTTACAAGAATGTGAACATCGCTTAAAACACGTCTTTGGACTGCGTCACATGAAATGCACCCACAATCCGGAACGCATTTTATTTGATGTTTTGAGATTTGGATTTGGGTCACATGAAATGCACACCCGAGTTTAAGAAAGTAGATTATTAAACACGCGCCTAAAGAGACTATCGTGTTATTATTTTGGGAAGGTCACAAAATTCGCTAAGCGGCCCTCCTGAATTCTAAGTAAATTTAAAACAAGTATTTACTGAGGGCCCCGCAATTTGCATTTTTTGTTTGTCGAGGCTCGTCCCATTTATTATCTTAAAAAATTGAATTTGCAACGTCATGGAAATGCATCTCAGACCACGTCACAGTCAATGTACCCGTGATTAGAGACACATTTCGATTTCGTTGAGATTTGGATTTGGGTCAATTAAATGTGCACCCGAGTTTAGGGAGATAACATTATTAAAGGCGCGCCTAAAGCAACTAGCGCATTATTATTTTTTGGGTAGGGCCGTGAAATTTGCTAAACGGCCCGTCCCAGAATCTAAGTATTTAATATATACATTTAGAGGGCCCTGCAATTTGTCCCTTTTATTTGGCGAGGCTCGTCTCATTTTACTTATTTTTTTTTAATATTATTTATTTTTATTTTTATATTTTTAAAAGGATGCCATTTTATGCCTTTAACAATACTAAACCTTATAGCCTATTTACAACTGAAATCTCATAACTCGTTACAAATTTAATAAAAGGAATCTAGCAAAATGAGTGTTTTGGAAGTAATAACAACAAGTAATGCTAGTTTTGTCCGAATGAACTAAGCAAGGGAAAAGACGAACAAATTGACGTTAAACTGTGTCATAGAACAACTAACCCTACTTAATTAAATGATATCAAATAAACAAAAATACATAACACCAAAAATGAACAAAAACGCATATGGTGAAAACATAAGCAGAAAATTATCATACCAATTTCTATATTGCATTTTTGAACTTTTGACATAACATCTCCTTATTCAATGTTTGAGGTTTACTAACCTGAATAAACAAAAACGGATAGAGCCATGGAGCAGTCCTCAACATTGATTTCAACGGATGACCTCGAACGGGAACCCATGGAAATAGTCATCAAAGCTCAAACGGAATAGCTCGCGTCATAAGCTCGAACGCGAACGGACGAAGAAGAAGATGATGACTGCTACTGGTTTTTTCGTGTGGTCCTTTGAACGTGGGGGGGCTGGAATGAACTACTGTATACTGGACGTGGAGATGGGGAAGGACACCACGCTTCTGTTGGTGAAGCAGAAGAAATTCCACAACAGCTGGGATTGGGACGGAGAAGAAACGCAGCTGTCGCCTGAGATGGCGATACTGGTTCGCTGCGAGGGGTGAGGAGGCGGCCTGGGGTTATGGTCGCCAGACTGCTTGGTTCAGCTGTGCGCAAGGAAGCAGCTATGGCGGGTGGTTTGGGCAGGATGGTGCAGCAATGGTGGTGGTATTTTCGTCGTGAGGAAGACGATGGAGTTGGTGCTGGTTATGGTGTTTGGACGTAGGGTCGACGGACAGCGACGACGCAGCAACAACAGCTGCTGCTCGACGACTTTAATGGAGGTTCGCCGGAAAATGGTTTGACGGAGCTAGGAGTAGGAGGAGTGGTGATGGTTTCCGGCGTTGGTTTTGGACAGTGTCGACGGTTATGGGTGACGGACTGGTGGAGACGGGGTTTCGACTGGTTTTTCGGGGTAGGGTTCTAGGGCTTTTTCTTCTTCTTCTTTAGGAAGAAGAAGGGCTACAGTACCCAGCCAAAATATTTTCCAAGTCTGTCCGTTTTTTATTTTTTAAAAAGGTCCTCCCTTTTGTTCAGCAAAATGTCCGTGTGTGCCAAGAAAAATGAGCCCCACGCGTGGTGGGGTTCAAGGCATATGTCCCCCACGCGTGGTGGGGTTCCCCACGTGTCGTGGACTCGGTTTATTATGGGCTAGGTCCGAAAATTAGGCCTAAAACCGGGTAGTTTGAACCCGAATATTATTCTTTTGCCCGGACCCGAGAAATAGGAACACGACGTTGCTCAACTAGTAGTCCTATGCAAGCAAAATAACTACCAAAAATACGACTAATATTTAAACAAAACTATATCTTCTCTTCTTTTTTTTGAATATTTTTTCAAGATTTAAAATAGCTACAAAATATTAATAACACTATTTTTGTAATTTTCGTTTTTATATATAAAGATAAAATATGAAGTAATATTTTTTTGTATTTTTCAAAATTATAATGACTGCAAACATTAATAGAACTATATATTTTTTGTAATTTTCGAATTTATATAAATTACAAAATAAAGTGCAATTTTTGTATTTTTTCAAGTTTATGAGAAATACATAAACTAAAATTTATATATGTATTTTTGTGATTTTTCTTTTTGCAACGAAATAAAGTAAAAATAGTTAAAATGGCTATATTAGACCCAATTACATATTTATGCTAAAAAAAATGTGAAAATCCTCGGGGAGGGTCAAAAATCACGTGCTTACACCAGCCTCTGATAGGTCACCCCTACATATTTCAACCCGAACAGCATGACTCTGTAGTAGTACGTCCCTTGATGGGTGATGAAAGTGGTTTTTTCCTAGTCCTCCTCCTCCATGAGGATTTGGTTGTAGCCCTAGTAGGCATCCAAGAAGCTTAATAACTCGTGCCCCGTTGTTGCGTCGGTGATTTGATCGATATGAGGCAACAGGAAGGAGTATTTCGGGCAGGCTTTGTTTAGGTCAGTGAAGTCTACGCACATGCCCAATTTCCCATTTTTATTTTTCACCATGACCATGTTAGCGACCCATTGGGTGTATTTTGACTCTCGAATGGAACTGTTGGCGAGCAATTTTTCTACCTCTTCGCGGACGACCTAGTTGATTGTTGTATTGAACTTTCTTATGACTTGTCATACTGGCGGGCAGAGTGGATCGACATTCAGCTTGTGTGTTGCAATATCTTTCGGGATACCTGGCATATCTACATGGGAGAAAGCAAACAGATCAACGTTGTCAGTTAAAATTTTATGGAATTTACCTAGTTCTGTGAGTTTGCGGCCGATGTAGGCTTTTTTGTTTTGGTCGTTTTCGTCCAGCTGGATGAGATTGAGGTTTTTTACTATTGATACTGTGGCTTTCACGACGTCGGGGTCTCTGACGACGTCTATTTGTTCGCCGAACTCGGGCCCCAACTTCGGTAATTGCTATGCTCCTGAGCCCTCCTCTCTTAACTATTGGGTATATGTGCAATCTTGGGCAATACGGTAGCATTCTTGAGTTGTGCGTTGTTCACCGCGGATGCTGAATATTCCCCATGGGGTAGGGAACTTGATTACCTGATATAAACTGGATGGGATGGCCCTCATGGCGTATATCCAAGGTCGCCCTATAATGATGTTGTAGGTGGTGTCCTGATTCATGACATGGAATGTTGTTTCTAGGGTGACGACCCCGGCCAGGACGGGCAATGTTATCTCTCCGGAAGTTCGTTCAACTGCATTGTTAAAATCTGTTAGTGTTATGCAGTGTGGTACTATTTTATCCTCGAGTCTCATTTGTGTGAGAACTCTGGGTGGATAATACACACGCCGCTCTTGTCGTCTACCATGATTCTTTTCATATCGGTATCTGAAATTTGTAAAGTAATGATAAGAATGTCAAAATGAGGAAAGGTCAAACCATGGGTATCTGACTTATCAAAGATGATACTATCGTCGAGGTCATCATATCGTTCATGGGTTATCGACCATTTTAATTTGTGTGTGGTGGTGAACTTCATATGGTTGACTGTTGCTTCGTCGCCTCTGCCGATGATTATTTTGGATGGTGCGGGTAGGGGAGGGTGGCTTTGGAGGGCCTTGATGTGGTTCTCGTCCACGGGCAAAATTGGCTCTCTTTCGGTCGCTCATCAGCTCCTTTAAATGTCCTTGGTGGAGCATGTTCACTACTTCTTGTTGTAGGGCTATGCAATCCTCGGTCTTGTGGCATCGTTCCTGATGGAACTTGCAGAGGGCATTCGACTTTCTGGAATTTGGGTCTGACTTCATCTTTTGTGGCCATTTCACCTTAGGACCGAGCTTCTCTAGGGCGTAAACTATTTCTAAAGGAGAAACACAAAAATTGTGAGCAGATAAAAGTGGAGGCATGCCTCTTTCATTTCGGTGAGTTCCCGTTTGTGGCCTGGATGACCCTTCGGCTTGGCGGGGAGGTAGTGGAATGGTCGCCTTGATGTACGGTTAGTGCCTTTACCTATTGAGGCGTGGACCTGCATGATCTCTTCGGCTATCGTTCTGACGATCTTTCCTTGATTCCATTTGGACTGTCGTTAGCTGTTGGGTTGGATCATTGAGTTCGTCTTCATCTGCTCTCACCTCGGCACAGTAAGCATTGTGAATTTCTTCCTAGGTGGTGGGAGGGTATTTTATGAGTCTGCTTAATAATTTTCTGGTCGCCCTCGACCCGTTCCCGTTTAACCCATTTGGAAAGGCTGCTATTGCCATCCCTTCTAACATATTTGGCAGGCTCACTCTTACTCTATTGAAAAGGGCGAGGAAGTTCCTAAGTCCTTCGCCAGGCGATTGTTTGACGGCAAATATGTCATTCACTCTAGCTTCTGCTTTCTTGGCCCCAGCATGGGCGATGACGAACTTGTCGGCCATTTCCTTGAACGTCATTATGAAGCGTGCTAGTAATTGTGAGTACCATGTTAAGGCTCCTCCTATTAGGGTTTTGCCGAACTTCTTCTGCAGCGCCGATGGTACCTGCTCTTTCGAGAGGTTGTTGCCTTTTACCACCGTTACATAATGAATGATATGGTCTTCAGGGTCCGTTGTGCCGTCGTATATTGTTAGGTATGGTGGCATTTTGAAGGTTTTGGGTATGGCATGTGGGGAAGCCTCCTCGCTGTATGGTTGTTCCACAAATCGGCCGACGTCCCATTTTGGCAGGATTTTTGGGGTTCCTGGTATCTTATTAACTCTTTCTTGGTGCTCCCTCATTTGGTCGCGGTGCGCTTTATTCTCATTCTCCATTTCTTCCATTTTATTCAGAATAGACACGAGGGCGTCGTTACCTGCATCAACAACGGCGTGAGGGTTACTTTTTGGTGGAGGAGTGTATTGCTCGTTGACGGTTATCGGGTGTCAACTCATGCGGTGTTCCTACTCGCCCCTTGGGCGGGTTTATCAAGTATACTGCTTAGGGTACTTGTCAGCCACACCTCCAATAACTTTTTCACTGCGGGCAGAGCTTCTTCCGTCGTGGACGTGAAGGCTCCCTTCTCATGTGAAGCGGTTACACTCCCATGAGGAGGAGGTGAATCACTTTGCCTGGGTGAGGCGCTCGGCATCACATTCTCCTCGTCTTTGTGAGCACGTGATTTTTGCCCGAATAATAATATTCCTACAAAGGTCACAAATGAATTTTTCTTTTGAGTGTTTATTATTTTAGGAATTTATAAATGATTGTTTGGTAATTGTTTGCATTTAGTTACAATTTGGTGCATATTTAGTATTTCAAAAATCATGAGAAATATCCTAAAATGTTCAAATTTCATGCATTGCACTTTTAGGTTGATGTTTGCATTTTAGGCTTAAGTTGTTAGTTAATTGCATTAATAGAAAGAAAAATAAAAAATATTGGTCATTTTTACATTTTTAGTTTTTAGTCTCAAATTAGTAATTTCTTTGCATTAAGCTTTAAGTTAATTAATTATTTTTATATTTTAAATAAATAATTAATATGGTTGTACAAATTACATTTTAGTCTAGTATTCTTAATTAAATTTAGTAGTTAAAAAAATCAAGAAAAAGAGAAATAAATAAAAAAGGGGGCAACTTTGAACAAGACTCGAAATTGGGCCATGTAATGAGTGAGCCCAAATCCATCAATACCCCTCTTCACTTAAACTAGCCCATCTCCTTACCCAGCCTAAGAAAAATCGGACTTGAATCCAAATAAGTCTCTGACCGCCCATTTTCCCACAAAAAATCCTAAACTAGACCCAAAACACTACAAAAAAGAAAAGAGACCTAGAGGACCTAAAAAGAAGATCTGAAAAGCAAACCTAGACCTTAGGAGCTAGAGAGACCTAGAGACAAAAAAGGCTGACAGCCGCAAAAAAAAAAGAAACCCCACGCCCCCTGACTTCGTCTTCTCCAAACGAACCCACCCAACCCCCACCCCCCGAAAATCCATCTCCTTCACCTCACAGCCGGGCATCATCAGAAACATGCACACACGCACTAACGACCTCATCCATTCCTCAACCACGCTGCCAGCGACGTTGTTCTATCCAAACGACCACAGCCCCACCTCCGTCGGAATCTGGTAAACCAGCGGCCATGGCTTGAACCACTGGCGAACAACCCAACGACCACCCTTGAGCCACCACAGTCGTCGTCACCTTCACCCTAAAAACTCCTTCACCTCTCAAAGTCGCTGGAGATCACCGCCAGAAATCTACCGTGCCCCAGCCCCTTTGCACCAACTTTGGACTTTGAAATTAAACAGTGCCAGATCTGACTCCAAAAACTAAAAAAACAAACGGACAGAAGACAGTGAAATCAAAATAATACAGATTCATGTTTTTTTTTATTTATTTTCGATCCTGTTTTTCTTGGTGTTCAAGAATGAACTTTGGTTAAAATATGGGTTTGAATCTGAGCTTGGTTGAGTTCCGTCCGGTTTTCGATTTTCCGATGCTAATTCGGGTTCTGTCCACGATTCGTTATATCTCGAGTTCAAAGTAGTGAAACAATCAATTGTCCGGCTATATTGAGGTTCAACTCTTTCATCCTCTATTCGTTTTATGCAAGCTTGATATTAATTATTGGTTTGATGATATGATCCCGTTGATTCTATAATTGTTCTCCGTAGTTTTGAATTTGCTCATTTAGCTATCTGCTCGTATGTTTACCCGAATTGGTTATAGCTGAACATGAATTTGTCACAGTAGAGAGATTGGGTTTCTATGCATCAACTGAACTACGCCAAATTAGATTAAAGGGGCTTGGGTGTGCATTTCATGTGACCCTGCCACAATTTTGATAATAATAATGGAATAAACATGTTATAAATCCGGGTGTACATTCCACGTGACCCGATTTTCATTTCCAACAAGGTTAAATAGCACATGTCATGAATCACGGGTGCATTTCATGTAGCATGGCTTGCGATGTATTTTAAATAACCTTGAATTAATTCTTTTTTTACAAATAAAAGCGGTTTTAAAGTTAAAGAGGCACATGGGTTTGAAACGCGTAAAAAACTAGATAATAGGCCGATAATAATAGTTGAGCGATCGTGCTAGAACAACGAAACCCAGGAATGCCTAACACCTTCCCCCGGGTTAACAGAATTCCTTACCCGGATTTCTGTGTTCGCGAACTATAGAACAGAGTCAATCTTTCCTTGATTTGGGATTTGAACCGGTGACTTGGGACACCATAAATTATCTCAAGTGGCGACTCTGAATTTAATAAAAATTAATCCCATTTCTATTAATGTCACTTTAATTGGAAAAACTCCCTTATACCGCCCTCGGGTGGTAAAAAGGAGGTGTGACAGCTCTGGCAACTCCGCTGGGGATAAGAACCCAGAATCTCTGATTCAGGGTTCAGAATTTGAGCTTAGAATAACTGTTATAGTTGGCTTTTATTTATTATTTGATTTTTACGTGTTTGAGCCTAATGTGCTAAATGTCACTTTTTACCGCTTTGATATTGCTTGGACTATATATAAACTGTTACGAAACCCTCTTCTCCCTGAGTCTTCTAAATCATCTGGGAAGTGTGCACTTCGTGTGACTTCTTTTCTGTTAGAGTCATATCCCAATTTTAGAATGAGGTTCAGACAAGTTGCAAAGTCGGTGAAGCTTCTGTATTCCCGGTACGCTGCCCCCCTCGGCTCTAGTTGTCCGCTCGGGTAAGCCAGGTCTAGAACAATACACCCATATTTTTAAACCTAGAATAACATAGCCTCATGCCGGATCCCTAATAGGAACGCTTGTTTGCATCACGTGCATTTGAGTTTGGGGACTCAACACAGGAGTTGGGTCCGTCTAGGACAAGTGTACCCAAATTAAAAGACCATACTGATGCATCTTACGTGCTACTTGCGTATTTGTTTGTTTCGGCTTGCATGTTGACTGGCTTCTAGAATAAGGAAAGAAAATAAAAAGAAGAAGAAGAGAAAATCCAAAAAAAAAAAAAAAAAAAAAAAGAGAGTGAGAAGTAGGTATTTGAATTATCCTGAAACTCTGCCGAAATTTAAAAAAAAAAGGAAAAGTCATTTTAAAATAGGTCATATTTTCCTGTTCCATCAAAACTGACCGAACTATGCGGGTCTGATTCTCATCGGATGTGAGATACGTTGGCATACCTCATCGGTTCCGGCCCACAATTTTTAAAAAATCCAAAAATATTTTCCTTTACTTCCTTTTTTAGAAAGTCTTTCTTTTAGACCCCAATTTCTAAAAATACAAAAAAAAATCTTTTAATCTCTCTCAAAATCCAAAAATATTTTCATTTTTCTTTCGAAAATTCAAAAGAAAATTCAAGATTCAAAAAATATTTTCTCTTGTCTTTCGAAGTATTTCTTTCATAAATTCAGCATAAAAGTCCAAAAATCCAAACAAAAAAAACCAAAAGCCAAAAAAAAATATTTTTCTTTCTTTCAAAAAAAAAAAATGAAAACAAATCAAAATCCAAAAATATTTTCTTCTCTATGACTCTTTCTTTCGAAAATAAAAAAAATCAATTTTTTTAAAAAAAAGAAGAGTTAGTTTATTTCCTTTTATTCCTGATCTTCCAAACTATGCAAGATCTGATTTATGTTCCCACATGATATGTAGGCAACCCACATCAGGTTCGATCAACCATTAAAAGAAAAATGAAAATAATGAAAAAACAAAAGTGAAAAAATAATGATAATAATAAGGACCGACTGACTCCATTCTAACGTGTCTTTTGTTTTGAATTGTGAAGAAAGTTTGAGGTGGTCGGTTTGTGGTAAGCGACCAACACAAGATCCAAGGAAAAATGATAACTGACATCGAAGCTGTTACAAGTGCTCAAGAGACTCAGGGTCAAAAGGCTCAACAAGAGTCTACTTTGGTTGAAGAAAATAGAATACTAAAGCAGCAAATGAACAAAATGTGTCAAGCATGGGCCAATGGCCAAGGACAGCCTTGTCGTAAGTCACAATTTGCTACCCAGCAAGAGCAGTACCACTCTCCTGAGTGCCACTCGTACTTGTTTGATCTTACTGCAAACATTGAGAAGTCGGCCCGAAAGATGGCACAGGAAGAAATGACCCAAAGAATGAAAAGCTTAGAACGACGGTTGAAAAACATGCAAGGGTTGGCAGGTCAGAAGAGTATTACCTTCAAGGATCTATGTTCGTTCCTCGATGTCCATTTGCCTCCTGGTTTCAAGACTCCCAAATTTGAAAAGTATGATGGACATGGAGACCCCATAGCCCACCTGAAAAGGTATTGCAATCAACTAAGAGGCGCGAGAAGAAATGAAGAATTACTAATAGCTTATTTTGGGAAAGCCTTACGGGAGTAGCATCCAAATGGTTTATGGATCAAAAAACATCTCGCTGGTACGTGTGGGATGACATGGCATAGGCCTTTGTCAAACAGTTCCAATACAATATTGACATCACCCAAGGCCGTAATTCCCTTTCAAACCTGACGAAGAAGCCAAGTAAAAGTTTCAGGGAATATGCCATCAAATGGAGAGAGCAAGCAACTAGAGTTAAGCCACCCATAGACCACGAGCTAATCACTGTCTTCCTTCAGGTGCAAGAGCCAGATTACTTTCAAAACATGATGTCTGCAGTTGGCAAATCCTTTTCGGAAGCAATCAAAATGGGAGAAATGGTAGAGAATGGCCTTAAGACAGGCAGAATTATAAGTCAAGCAGCTCTCAAAGCTGCAACTTAGGCTGTCCAAATTGAATGTGGTGACATGAATGAGAAGGAAGAAGAAATCATTGTGAGCACGTGATTTTTGCCTTAACGAAAACTACTCCAAAAAATAAATCAAAAAAATAAAATAAATTTCTTTTACTGTGTAATTTGTGAATTTGCGTGGTGTTAAATATTTGTGTTATGTCCGTAAATGTTTATTTTTGTCATAATAAAATAAAATACATATTGCATGCATATAGGATTTAATTATGCATTTAATAGATAATTTAAATAAAATCACAAAAAATATGCATTCGTCCTATTTTTAAATGTGTTACTGTGTGATTAATATTTTGTCTATGTGTTAAATAGTTGTTATGAAGTAATTAATATTTTGTGTAAGGTTAAAAATTATTTTATAATTTTATTAGGATTTTTTATTTATTTATTAATAATAAAATTAGAAAATAATTGAAAAGGAGATAAAAAATCGGACCTGGATTTAAAATCCAGGCCCAAATCAAATTACACTTCCTCAGCCCAATCCAAACAGCCTGTCCGGTCCAGTCCCAAGCTAAGACCAAACGACGTCGTATGGTCACCTCTCATCAAGGGCCGTTGGATTAAATCCAACCAACGGTCAAGATCCCCTGCCCTTACCCGCAACCCATAACCCGACCCAATGACCCGATTCAGTCCGACCCCAACTTTAAACCAAACGACGTCGTTTGGTTTAATGAATTAATCCTGGCCATCCATTCTACTTGATCCAACGGACGATACCAATCCACCCCACCCCTATATAAGTCTCAAACCTTACCCGGCCCCTAACTGAACACCCCCCCTCCTATCACTGTTCATCATCTTCCCCAGACCCCCCTCCTTAACCCTAGCCGCCCTAAGATCCCACCGCCTGAAACTCGGCGGCATCAACGCCGCCGGTCACCACCTTAACACCCCAGAACCCCCTGAACCTCCTCTATCCAAATATGTTATCTGCTTGGTTCGAATCTCCCTAAAGGTTCTCGAATCTTCATTTGAAGATTCGAGCCAAGTTCAGATCTAAACCAAACAGCACCTAGTTAACACCATAGCTTCCCCTAGTCATCCTGAGTATGGATCTGTTGTTTGTTTGGCTCGAATCAATTCCGAGCTTCTCGAATCTTCTTTTGAAGATTCGGATCAAACAAGAACAAACTCAGACTTGTTCTAAAATGATACCAAATGACCCCTAGGCTCCCCTCACCCTTGTGTCATCTTTGGTTTCCTTCGAATCAGCCTGGAAATGTTCGGATTTAAGATCCAAGAACCAGAAACCCTAAATTTTCCAATCTTGGAATTTTTCTGATTCGAGTGAAAGATTGAGGTCTAACAGACTTTAATCGAGGTATTCTCAACTAAGAATACTTCGAATAAAGTCTGTTCAGCCTAAAAAATGTCCGAATTCAAGATTGAGTCTGTGCCTGAATAAATTTGAAGATTCAGAGGTATTTTTTCTATTTCTTTTGTGCATTCTACGTGTATTGTTGACTGTATTAATAGCTTGTTAATTTTTCATATTTTTGTTTTGATTAATTCTGTCATTTATGTCTCTTACCTATCTACTTAATCCGAATGTGAAATGTTTCTGTTGGTTATGTTTGTTTACAATATGTGTAATCGATTCGATTAAGTTCGTCGATTAGTTACATTATGAATTCCCGTTTATGATAATACATTGTAATAACCTGCTCACCTGTTTTGATTGACTATTATCATGTTGTTGTAATCAGTTAGTTAGTCCTTGCTAATTAGTTGGTTCTTGTTTAATAAGTCAGAAAGTTTATCAAACATTTGAGTATTAATTTTTGGGCAGTTGGTTTCAGGTAGTGTCAGTATACTGACCATGCCCCTGCATTCATACATATTTCAAATTTAGTTTGATTTGTTCTGTTAAATTCTGTGTGATGTTGTTGAGATGTTAAGTTTGAATTCAAGTTCACAATGTTGCATAGTTACAACTGTGTTAGGAAGTTGTTTAGAATTGGTTCCAGCTGTTAAAATCAGAAGGATAATCAAGCCTGGACAGATTTTAAAATCTGTTTTGTAACAGATTCTGAATTTTAGTTTAAAGGCAGTAATTACAGTAGGATTTTTGGGATATTTCTGGAATGAAACAGTAGGGTAATGTAATAATAGTAGTGGGCTGAAAGTGGAATGTAATGGCTATAATTTAAATACTAATGGGAAACAAGGGATAATGGGGCTGCTAAAAATCATGTTAGGATCACATAAAGTATTAAAAAGTAGTTTTTAATGGAAACTTTCTAATTTTTAAAGGGATAAAGGGTCCAGCCACCATGACAAAGGTGCAACCAGCCCTGTATAAATACAGGAGCTGGACAGCAGACTTGGGCAGACCTTAGAGAATTTTAGGAGAGACTTGAAGAGATTTTGAAGAGAGAAAAAATCAGTTTTCAGAGAGAGAAGGAGTTTTAAGAGAAAAAGAGAGTGTGAAATTGGGGAAGCAAACAGATTTTTAGGATCAGTTTTCAGAAGAGGAGAATTTGAGAGATTTTAGGAGAGGAAAAAGAAACAGAAAAGGAACAAAAGAGCAGTCACACACACACACAGATATACAGCAACAGAAAACAGAAAAAATCAGAAATATTACTCTTGGTACATGTCTTTTAAATTTTAAGTTGGAAAGAGATTTCAACATGACTCATCAATGAAGCTTGAATTGAAATGCTATTTCCAATTGTCCAAGTTCATTAGTTTTAATTTCATTTTTATGTTAATTAACTAGTAGTGAATTCAATTTGATAGCTATGAGTTAAATTGTCTTATTTTGAAATTCATATAAAGTTTTTGTAATAATGTTAGCCATTCCGAAATCTCATTGGTATAGGTATATGTGAATTGTCAAAACAGGGAGTAAGGCATAAAAATGGGCCATTGATTACATCCCATAATACCATTAGCTAAATGTAAAGATTAAGAAGTTATATTAGTAGAATATCTTGTAACAAATATGATTTTGTTTAGATTGGTATAAGTTATTATATGGTATGATGACAGGTATAATCATATGAGTAAAGTAAGTTGGTATAGCTCGTCATGATGATAAAACGTTATGAATGTTTACGCCAAATAGTTAGGTTGCATGTAAGGTAACTTTGTTGAATTAACTTGTATAATAATTCCTTTTCTATAAATTCGATGCTTATCTACCTTCATAAAACAAAGTGACCAAATAATTAGGCCTATTAGATTAAAAGCGAGTATATGAGAATGAAAAGAGATGTACAAGCATAAATTGCCACACTTTACATCAATGATAATTAGAAATAGAATTTGCATTAAGTAAATAATGAAAATTCTCGGAAAATATTTCCTTCCTTTATGAATCATTTATTTTCAGTTTCATATGCAATTTATTCTTTGGCATATATATATATATATATGTCATATTTGTTTAAAATAGTATTAATCATATTTTTATTCTGTTCTTTGAATTCGAATAGTTGGAATGAATATAACTTATATTCGGAAATCATAATCGACGAACAACCTTTAATAGATTGCGAATTCTTTTCAAAGAATTTATAGGCCTCTAAATAGGAGTTTCTCATGATTTTCACATAAAAGAAATACATGAATATAATAAACAAATTGTGGAAAATCTCTAAACTATTACGAATATTTTGTGCAATTAGGGATACGTTCGCGTACCCTGATTATATTTTTAAAAAAAGTAAAAATTCGGATTATGCGTACGCGCAATTTCGAACGAATATTTAATAAAAAAGGATTTTTTTAAAGGCGTTAAATCAATTTCATAAAAACCCGAGATGTACGGTTCACTATTCAAGAAAAACAAATATTCTTGATTCAACACAATTTCGAAAAATGATTGTTTAAAAGTTATCGTGTACACGTACGCGTGACACAATTCCGCATTTGTAAAATTTAAAACACGAATATACGTACGCGTAATTCGATTCAAAGAAGGGTCCTCAATAAGCGGTAGCAAAAATCATGTAACATCAATATATTTAATAAAATCAAGATAATTAAGCCAATAATAAAAACAGTTAAGCGACCGTGCTAGAACCACGGAATTCGGAAATGCCTAACACCTTCTTCCGGATTAACAGAATTCCTTACTCAGGATTTCTGGTTCGCAGAATAATAAACAAAGTCATATTCTCCTCGATTCAGGGATTGAAATTGGTGACATGGGACGCCTTAAAATTCCCAGGTGGCGACTCTTAAATGATTAAATAAATCCCGTTTCGACTGTCCTTTAATTAGAGAAAACTCCCCATGCGCCCCGCGGGCGCGGTAAAAAAGGAGGTGCGACAGCTCTGGCGACTCTGCTGGGGACATATTTTGAAACTGTAACCCAGAACCATTGGTTCGGGGTTTAAAGAATTCGAGCTTAAATATCTGTGTTAATTGGCTTTATTTACTATATGATTTTCAACTGTTTATATGCTAATATGCTAATATGCTAAATGTTTTTTTTACCGCTTTAATATTATTTGAATTGTGAATATATACAACTGCTACGAAACCCCCTTCTTTCTGAGTCTTTTGAATTTATGGTGTACACGTGCGCGTGACCCACCTTTCTGTTAAAGTCATACCAAATAAGACGGAGTTGGGACAAGTAACTAGGCCGGGCAGACTTTCGTGCTCTCGGTACGTTGCCCCCGCTTCAGCTCAAACTGTCAGTTTGGGTAAGCCAGGTTTAGAACAATCAACCTAAGGTTTTACACTTAGAATAACTCAGCCATGTACCGGATCCCTAGTAGGAACGAATATTTGCATCATATGCATTTGGCCTTGGAGACTCAACACAGGGGTTGGGTCTGTCTAGGACAGGTGAACCAAAAATAAAAAGACCATCATGATGCATCCTACTTGTTACTTGTGCATTCATTTGCCTCGAACATGCTTGTTGACCAGCTTAAATAAAATCATGGTAAGGAGAAAGGAATAAAATGAGTTGTTTTTTTTTAAAAAAAAATATAAAAAACTTTTTCGAAAAAAAAGGGTTTTAAATCTTGAAATAAAGGTATTTAATAAATAAATAAAAAAAAATCGAAAATAATTTTTAGTATAAATTTCCCAAAATGAATTTTGACTTTATTAAAATTAAATTTCAGATACAAAATGAGCACCACACAAAGCCCCTCATCCACAAGTACAGAGGAATTTCTATGTCAGCTTCAAATGTGGTGGTATGATTTAGGCAAAGACGGTCAGAAATGGGTCGTCAAGCATTTGGGAAATCTCATGGACATTATGAAAGTTAAACCCCGTGATGATCTGATTGCGACATTAGTAACTTTCTGGGATCCTGTTCACAATGTTTTTCGTTTCTCTGACTTCGAGCTTACTCCTACACTAGAGGAGATAGCTGCCTATGCTGGTTTTGACGGAAGTTTAAGAAAGCAAAGCTTGATATTCACAAAGGCTCCTTCGGTACATCGATTCTTCGGTCTTTTGAACATCAGCAGTCAAATCAGGAAAAGCAATGTCATCAATGGATGTTGTTCCTTCAACTTTTTGTATTCAAGGTTCGGAAAGTCAGATGGGTTTGAAATTCATGAGAAAGGCCTTACTAATAAGCAAAACAAAGACACTTGGCAGACTCACCGTCGATTTGCTTTCATGGTGGCTTTTCTAGGAGTCATGGTCTTCCCAAATAAAGAGCGAACAATTGATATTCGCACCGCAAAAGTTGTGCAAATCCTTACCACCAAAGAAAATCACACCCTTGTCCCCATCATTCTATCAGATATTTATCGGGCTCTGACTTTATGTAAATCAGGAGCAACGGTCTTCGAAGGATGCAAAATTTTGTTGCAAATGTGGGTGATGGAGCATCTCCAACAACAGCCCAAGATCATACAATATGGGTCAAAAAATGATAATTGCATCGAGAGCTATGAGGAAAGAACAAAAAATTATCAAGCTCCAGAAGGGATAGAAGCATGGGTATCTCATCTAAAGGCTTTAACGGTAAGTCAAATTGAATGGACTCTGGGATGGTTCCCGATGAGGGAGGTAATACATATGTCAACCTCAAATAGTTATCTACTACTATTGGGATTAAGAAGCATTCAGCCATATGCACCACTAAGAGTCTTAAGGCAACTAGAGAGATATCAAATAGTTCCTGATGATGAAGATTTGAGTATGCAAGTAATCGAATTACACCCAGAAGCCACTATTCCCGAAGCTCTACTTCAGCAGATGTGGAATGGATGTCGATACTTGAAAAGTGATACTCAAGTCCCAGACACTACAAAGGGTGAGATGAATCCTGGATATGCAAGGTGGTTCGAAAAACGGTCTCGTGTGGATGATGTACCAGAACCAGAACTAAAAAGGCCAACAAAAAGACCCCATGTTCAAAACTTCAATGATAAAATCCAAGAGCGGTTGATCTGGGGAGAAAAAGAAAAAGGGTACAAAGCAACTATTCATGCCCTAAAAGAAAATCTAAAAAGCCTCAGTTTGGAGAAAGATTTGCAAGAACAAGAAGCCGAAGGCGAGAAAAAGAGTCTAGCTTGTGAGAATGAAAATCTTCATGCTCGATTCCAAAAAATGAAAAGAGTTTCTGAAACGCCAAAGAGAAGCTGGAAGGATCAAAAAACCATCGCCAATCTCTTTGAAAGAATGCAAGATTATGATTTCATTCTTGCGGAAAATGAAAGGGCATTGAGCAAAGCAAAAGAAAGGATCCAACAATTATACGAAGAAGCCAGATCTAACAAGGAACGCCAAGATAGGCAATCCGAAAAAGACAAGGCACAATTCAATAAGGAAAAAGACTATTGGATGCTATCAGAAGACCAGCTTCGTGCACAACTAGAAGAGGCAAGAAGATGCAACAGAGAACACCAACAAGCAGACCTCGACAGGAAAAGAGCGCAAGCAAGATTAGAGCAGGTCAGACTCCGAGCTTTGTTAGAATCAGCTCTAGATCGTGAGAACCGTGTCAGAGATATAGCCACCACGCGTCAGCAGCAATTACACGACCAAGACCAATGTCTCCAAGGTTTCAGGGCACAAATCCACGACCTGGCAGTCTTCACATCTCAAAGTTATGTAAACTGCCAAGGAATGGATTATGAAGCATTTACAGAGCATGCGCCCACTTTTGCTCGTCATCTAGCAATGGAGTTGGAAAGGATGTATCGAACGCTGGGAGGCCATCCGGGTCAAGCACCACATTGAGCAGATAACCCAATATTTGACAACAAAAGTGGAAAGTGGGGCACATTGTGAGATGTTAAGAATTGTATCTTTATTTTGATTTAAGTGTGTGTGTTTTCAAGCCATTTTCTTAAAGTTTTCAAATGTAATTCCATCTTTGTGTAATGAATAAAAGTGATTGCCTTTGGTCCGAACTACGCAAGGTCTGATTCATGTAAGAACATGATACGTAGGCAATCTCTCATATTCGACCACCACGATAAAAGATATATATAATAAATAAAATAACAATAAAAATTTCAAGAAGGCTGGGACGACACAAGCAGCCGAGCAAATGCATAATAGAAAGGGATTATTTGTCTAAAAGCATTGCATCTCAACGTGCGATTATATATGTGTTAAACTCTCACAACTAACAAGTTTGTCCATTTTCAGAATTCAAGCAGTTAGTTTCTCTAAAGAGTATACTGGCATATTATCACTATCACACAAGATCAAAAGGACCGATACCCGAAAGTATGTCTATCCCAGATGTTGACACATGTATGGAGATAGAAGAGATGGATGTCGGGAAAATGAAAGAAGAGATGTTTAAGCTCAAGCAGCAAATGGCTGAGATGTACCAAGCTTGGTCTACAGGACAGTTACCCCAACCTTACCCAAATAACCCTGCTCCATCAATGACCCAAACTCAGGATAATATCACCACCGAATTATCCCCAAGTTTCCCCATTTATCAGCACTACCGAGGCACCACCTCTCAGACACCACAGTCTCCACCTCCAAAACCAGTTACGTACTTTCCTCCGCCTATGACTCCTATTTTTGTAGCACCTCCCCCTGCTACATTTCACAAATCTCCTAGTGAGCCTACATTCCAGGCCAAGGACAACCAATATTACCCCCCGGAGCCTACCTTCAAAGCCTCCGAAATCAATTCAACTTCTCCTCGGTTTGATCTCCCAACCGAAATTGACAAGCCAGCCAAAAATGTTGAACAAGAAGAGATGCTCAGGAAAGTCAAAAGTCTAGAACAATCGTTCCGAGACATGCGGGGATTAGGTGGGCAAGTCAGTGTAGCATACAAAGATTTATGCTTATTCCCTAATGTGCAATTGCCAGTTGGCTTCAAGATGCCCAAATTTGACCTATACAGCGGGCACGGCGACCCAGTAGCCCACTTAAGGGGTTTCTGTAGCAAGATGCGAGGAGCTGGGGGAAAGGATGAATTATTAATGGCATACTTCAGTCAAAGTCTAAGCGGATCAGCTTTGGAGTGGTATACACGCCAGGACCATGGAAGATGGTACACCTGGGATGACCTGGCACAGGCATTCGCATACCAGTTCCAATACAATCTGGAAATCATCCCAGATCGGTTATCTTTGACCAAATTTGAGAAGAAACACAATGAGAGTTTCAGAGAGTATGGTTTTCGGTGGAGAGAACAGGCAGCAAGAGTAGATCCTCCTATGAAGGAGAGCGAAATGGTAGACTACTTCCTCCAAGCCTTGGAACCGACTTACTATGCCCATTTGGTTTCAGCGGTTGGGAAATCATTCAACGAAGTAGTGAAGATGGGAGGTATGGTGGAAGAAGGCCTCAAGACAAATAAAATCATGAGCTATTCAGCAATTAAGGCAACTACTCAAGCCATTCAAGGCGGGGTAGGAGGAATCGGAAGAAAGAAGAGGGAGGAAGCAACCGTAGTTGATTCAGGAATTTGGCCGGGGCCCAGAGGTTCACCGCTTTACTATAATCAACAACGACCTCGCCCATCAGCTTACCACCATGATTCATCCCAAAACTACTATCACCCTTCAGAGCCTCATTTTTCCATTAACCATGCTCAAGCATACAATCAGCCGCCTGTTCACACCAATTGGCGTGCTCCTGTCACATCAAATACTTACCCACGAGCCTATCCCGGACCAAGTTTCAGGCCTAGGCCAGCATTCAGGGGAGAAAGGGAACAGAAAAAGAAAACTTACACTCCATTAGGAGAGTCTTACACTAGTCTGTTCCACAGGCTGAGACAGTTAGACATGCTGAGACCAATACAATCCAAATTACCCAATCCTCCACCAAAGAATCTGGATTACACCATTAGCTGTGAATATTGCTCCGGTGGACCAGGCCATGATATGGAGAAATGTTGGCATTTGAAAAATGCAATACAAGAGCTGATTGATACTAATAAAATTGAGGTTCAAACCCCCGAAGCTCCAAATATCAATAGAAATCCAATGCCAGCCCATCAAGAGGCTAATATGATAGAAATCATACAAGCTGATGGGAAGACAAAGAAGCCGTCACAAACTGTCATGATGATCAAGTCTCATGAAACCAAGCCAGATAAGCAGTTAATGGAGGAGAAGCCAATGTCTAAGCAGAACAAAAATGGTGATGAACCGTCTATGATAGTCGATGAGGGATCATCGATCAAAGTTGCCGCAAAACAAGAAAGGCCGAAAGTGATAGTACCAGGGGTTGCTAACAAACCCATTGTATTCGTGGAAGGAGCCCGTACAGATCGGGTTATTGTTGCACCTGTAATCCAGCTGCCGGTCATCAACAACAAAGCCATCCCATGGAACTATGAACGGGTGACTGTAATGTACAAGGGCAAAGAAATCAAGGAAGAAGTGTGTGAGGTGCAAGGCTTGACACGTTTGGGAAGATGTTTTACTCCCGAAGAGTTGAGAAAAACTAAAAACAATCCAATGCCAACAAAGAAAGCTGTGACGGAGGAAGAGGCGGAGGATTTTTTAAGAAAGATGAAACTCCATGATTATTCTGTTGTGGATCAATTAAAGAAGACCCCCGCTCAAATTTCATTGTTATAATTACTGATCCATTCCGAAGAACACCGTCTGGCGTTGATGAAGATCCTGAATGAAGCTCATGTTCCTGAAAAGATCTCTGTGAATCATTTGGGCAAAATAGCCAATAGAATCTTTGAGACAAACAGAATTACATTTGCTGATGATGAATTACCTTTGGAAGGTACCGATCATAACAGAGCTCTTTACCTCACCGTGAAATGTGAAAACTCCGTAGTAACCCGGGTATTGGTTGACAATGGGTCCAGTGCAAACATATGCCCTCTCTCCACTTTAAATAAATTAAAAATTAAAGAGGAGAGGATCCAGAAGAATAGTATCTGCGTACGAGGATTTGACGGTGGAAGCAGAGATTCATTTGGCGACATAGTGTTGGAACTAACTATAGGGCCAATTGAATTCACAATGGAATTCCAAGTGTTGGACATATCTGTTTCTTACAACTTGTTATTGGGTCGACCATGGATCCATGCTGCTAAAGCAGTCCCGTCAACACTACATCAGGCTGTCAAGTTTGAATGTGATCATCAAGAAGTAGTCGTGTATGGAGAAGAAAGTTTAAATGCTCACAGCAGTACCATTGTACCGGTCGAGGGAACAGAAAATGACCAGGGACCATGGGTATACCAAGTGACAAACATAGTGTCGATAGAGAAAATTTCAGAAGGGAAATACCGTCCGAATCCAAGGATATCCTCTGCATCAGTCATGATAGCTTATGAAATGTTAAAGAATGGCTTTATACCTGGCAAAGGTCTGGGCTTATTTCTACAAGGAATTGTACAACCAGTATCTCTCCCCGAGAACTGGGGAACATTCGGTTTAGGGTTCATACCCACCACCAATGACGTGATAAGGGCCAAGAAGTTGAAACACCAAGCATGGGTTCTTCAAAAACCAGTACCACATCTGTCAAAGTCTTTTGTCAAGACCGGTGCTAAAAATCGCCCGATAACAACAATTCCTAAATCCCGGGTCAATCCTGAGCAGGAATTAATTGAAAGATTCGAGAAATTGTTTAGTGATGTGAATATGTTGGAAAGCAGAGAAGGGTGTAGCAACACAGAAGTTCAATTCGTTGGGCCAGAAACAAAGCTCAATAATTGGAAAGCCACTCCTCTCCCAATTCGAAAGGAGTCTTGGTAGTTTATTTTGATTTTCTTTCAGTTTGTTTGGGTTATTTCAAGGTTGTAATCCCAAAGTTTGTCTTACAGTTGGTTTGAAGTGTGCAAAACCTTGTTATCTTTCATCATCCAATAAAAAGCAGTTTCCTTTTTATTATCATTCCTAATAGCTTTCTTTTCTTTTTCTTCTTTTCTGTACAGTTCCTTTTACGCTGGCTCTAGTGATATGGCATGCATGAGGAATCCTCAGCCCAGTCTTAAAAATCAATCTGGTTCCGAAATATTAATTCAAGAAATATATTGTGATTATGAATCAGAATATGATGAAGATGAGGTTTTTGAAGAGATTAGTAAAGAGTTAATTCACTTTGAGGAAAAAATCAAACCTAACTTGAGTGATACCGAGGACGTCAATATAGGGGACACGAGTAATGTCCGGGAAACTAAAATAAGTGTCCATCTCGAACCAAAGATCCGAGAAGAGTTAATTAAAGCACTCATAGAATTCAAAGATGTTTTTGCATGGTCGTATGACGACATGCCAAGTTTGAGCACTGATTTAGTGGTCCACAAATTGCCCACCGATCCAACGGTGCCTCCTGTCAAGCAGAGGCTGAGAAAATTCAAGTCTGATATGAGTATGAGAATTAAGGAAGAAATCACCAAACAATTGGAAGCAAAGGTCATTCGAGTCACTAGATATCCTGTTTGGTTGGCTAATGTCGTTCCTGTGCCAAAGAAAGACGGCAAAATTAGAGTATGCGTCGACTATCGCAATCTCAACAAAGCAAGTCCAAAGGATAATTTCCCATTACCCAATATCCATATTTTGATCGACAATTGTGCCAAGCATGATATAGGATCTTTCGTGGATTGTTATGCCGGGTATCATCAAATTCTAATGGATGAAGAAGATGCAAAAAAAACGGCATTCATCACACCATGGGGAACTTATTGCTATCGGGTAATGCCATTCGATTTAAAGAACGCCGGAGCAACCTATATGAGAGCAATGACCACAGTGTTTAATGATATGATACACAAGGAAATTGAGGTGTACGTGGATGATGTGATCATAAAATCAAAGCATCAGGCCGACCACGTTGGGGATTTGAGGAAGTTCTTCTTAAGACTTCGCAGGTACAACCTCAAGCTTAACCCTGCCAAATGCGCATTTGGAGTTCCATCCGGAAAGTTGCTGGGATTCATAGTCAGTCGACGAGGCATCGAGCTAGATCCGTCAAAGATCAAATCCATCCAAGAACTGCCACCTCCAAAAAACAAAACTGAAGTAATGAGTTTGTTGGGGAGGTTAAATTATATCAGCAGGTTTATTGCTCAGCTCACGACAACCTGTGAGCCAATTTTCAAATTGTTAAAAAAGGATATTGCGGTCAAATGGACCGATGAGTGTCAAGAAGCGTTCGACAAAATAAAAGGGTACTTGTCAAACCCACCCGTGTTGGTCCCGCCAGAGCCAGGAAGACCTTTGATTCTTTACTTAACGGTTTTGGAAAATTCATTTGGTTGTGTATTGGGGCAGCATGACCTCACTGGCAGAAAAGAACAGGCCATCTACTACCTTAGCAAGAAGTTCACAGCTTATGAGGTTAAGTATACTCATCTGGAAAAGACATGTTGCGCCCTAACATGGGTAGCTCAAAAATTGAAACACTATTTATCATCCTATACTACTTACCTCATTTCTCGGTTGGATCCATTGAAATACATTTTTCAAAAGCCTATGCCAACGAGAAGACTTGCAAAGTGGCAGATATTGCTCACAGAATTCGACATCATCTATGTGACTCGAACTGCAATGAAGGCTCAAGCACTGGCCGATCATTTAGCCGAAAACCCGATCGATGAGGAATATGAGCCGTTGAAGACTTATTTTCCTAATGAAGAAACAATGCATATCGACGAGGTGGAGCAAATTGAAAAACCTGGTTGGAAACTTTTCTTTGATGGAGCCGCTAACATGAAAGGAGTTGGGATAGGAGCTGTAATTATTTCTAAAACAGGGAATCACTATCCTGTTACGGCTCAATTGCGATTTTATTGCACCAATAATATGGCTGAATATGAAGCTTGCATTTTGGGGTTAAGACTAGCTGCAGACATGGGTATCCGAGAAATCTTAGTCATGGGAGATTCGGATCTTTTGGTACATCAAATTCAAGGAGAATGGGAAACCCGAGACTTGAAGCTCATCCCATACTGGAAATGTCTACATGATCTTTGTCAACGGTTTCAATCAGTGGAATTCCAACATATTCCAAGAATCCATAATGAGGTGGCTGATGCATTGGCTACCCTGGCATCAATGTTGCACCATCCGGACAAAGCTTATGTAGATCTGATACATATTCAAGTCCACGATCAACACGCTTATTGCAATATGGTTGAAGAAGAATTTGATGGTAAACCATGGTTCCACGACATCAAGGAGTATATCAGAATGGGGATATATCCCGCACAAGCCACAGGAGATCAAAAGAGGACCATTAGACGATTAGCAAATGGATTCTTCTTAAGCGGAGGAGTTTTGTATAAAAGAACACCAGATCTTGGATTATTAAGATGCATAGATGCCAGACAAGCTACAGCTGTCATGTCTGAAGTACATTCAGGAGTTTGCGGACCCCACATGAGTGGATATGTGTTGGCAAAGAAAATCCTCCGAGCTGGTTACTATTGGCTTACCATGGAGCGAGATTGTATCAGTTTTGTGCGCAAGTGCCATCAATGCCAAATACACGGAGATTTGATTCATTCTCCACCATCCGAGTTGCACACAATGTCGGCACCATGGCCATTCGTTGCCTGGGGCATGGATGTGATTGGACCAATTGAGCCGGCAGCATCCAATGGGCACAGGTTCATTCTGGTAGCTATTGATTATTTTACCAAATGGGTTGAGGCCAAGACATTCAAATCAGTGACCAAGAAAGCTGTGGTCAATTTTGTCCACTCAAATATCATATGTCGATTCGGAATCCCGAAGGTGATCATCACAGATAACGGTGCTAATCTTAACAGCAACCTAATAAAGGAAGTATGTCAACAGTTTAAGATTACACATCGCAACTCTACCCCATATCGGCCCAAGGCAAATGGAGCAGTAGAAGCAGCCAACAAAAACATAAAGAAGATACTTTAGAAAATGATAGAAGGTTCAAAACAATGGCATGAAAAATTACCATTTGCGTTATTGGGATACCGCACTACTGTTCGCACTTCAGTAGGAGCCACTCCTTATTTGTTGGTATATGGCACTGAAGCAGTAATTCCTGCAAAAGTTGAAATTCTTTCCCTTCGGATCATCGCCGAAGCAAAGATTGATGATGATGAATGGGTCAAAACCCGTCTGGAACAGTTAAACTTGATTGATGAAAAACGATTGACCGCAGTATGCCATGGTCAATTATATCAAAGAAGAATAGAAAGAGCATACAACAAAAAGGTGCGTCCTCGGAAGTTTGAAGTAGGTCAGCATGTGCTGAAACGTATTCTTCCACATCAGGTTGAAGCAAAGGGCAAATTTGCCCCGAATTTGCAAGGACCATTCATTGTGACCAGAGTATTATCGAATGGTGCACTATGCTTAACAGACATTGAAGGCAAATGCATAGATATGGCGATCAATTCTGACGCGGTAAAGAAATATTATGCATAACTTTTTGAGTGGTTGTATTTAGCATTATTTCGAAGATTGGAATGACAAAGGCAATTTATTCTGCTATCCAAACACTATACCATTTGTTTCCCCTTTGAGCCATACTTGTTTCTTTCCTACCCTCTCTTGGAATCAATAAAAAAAATAATAATAATATAATAAAAAAAAAATCACTATCATCCGGTGAACTACGTTTGACCTGATTCCTCAAAGAAGGATACGTAGGCACTTCACGGCTCGGTCATAGGGTGCACAATATACATAAAATGTGCACAAAAAGAAACATCAAGCGACCCCAATCAAGAAACTGGGGCAAGAATTGTATTGGAAACAAGAAAAGATTCCAAGAGTCGTAATTTTAAACACATACCAAAATTGTTTAGCTTTTCCATTTCTAACCTCATACCATAAAGACCTTTCGACCAATCTTAGAAAAATGCTAAGTCAAGCAAATGAAGATGGTTCATAACATTCTGGTACAAACAAGAAAAGAAAGTAAAAACGAGAGAGTCTTATAAGTGAAAACCCAAACGGGCACCATAAGGCGACGGAAGTTGAGAGAAAAGTAAAAATGAGAGAGTCTTATTGGTGAAAACCTTTGTAGGCACCATAAGGCGAAAAGGAAGTGAGAAATAAACAAATGAGGAAAGTTTATCAGTGAAAACTTTTTAAGACATTGCAAGTCCAACAGGTCTGTGAAATGAGAAATGAAGTTGGGTTATGGAAATTTTGGCAAAAACAAAAATGAGACAATTGAAAGGAGATTGATTAAAAGACTGGGTTGATTAATCCGAAGTGCATACCCTGATCATTGGTGCCAGTAACTCCAATCAGATAAGTTTTCATTCTTGCTCCAACAGTCATCCAAAATTGGATTTTTCTTTTTATTCTATAATTGTCGAAATCAACGTGTTTCGTCACTAATAATCTTACTTTTCTAAAAGCTTTGAAATAAGTTTTATTCCAAACAAATAAGAAGGAATGTCAAGGTATACTACCAAGATTCAAGGTTACAGGATGCAAAATACGGCCACAAAAAGTGGAAGATAAAGGATATGGGTGTAAGAAAGGTGAAATCAAAAGTGGATCAGCAAAGTCAGAAGGGACATATGATTACAGTTAAAAGGGTTTGAAGGAAAACATACAGAGGGGAATCCTATAGTCAAGGATCAATGACAAAGACAAAACAGTCTTTTCAACCATTCTAAGGCAATAAAGAGAAACGAAGAGAAGCATCACCATCGGCAAGAATACCCCAGTCAACCACCCGGCTTTAAACTAACAAAGTTTTCTTTGATTTAAAACAGGGGCAAATACAATATTTGTGTCAGGAAATACCTGAGGAAGAAATTAAAGAAGTCAGGCGTCCACCTGGAGAATGAGGATGAGAATTGAAGAAGTCAGGCGTCCACCTGGAGAATGAGGATAAGAAAAGAAGAAGTCAGGCGTCCACCTGGAGAATGAGGACAAAGAATTAAAGAAGTCAGGCGTCCACCTGGAGAATGAGGACAAAGAAAAGAAGAAGTCAGGCGTCCACCTGGAAAATGAGGATAAAGAAAATAAGAAGTCAGGCGTCCACCTGGAAAATGAGGATGGAGAAGTTAAAAAGAAGTCAGGCATCCACCTGGAGAATGAGGATGAGAAAAGAAGAAGTCAGGCGTCCACCTGGAGAATGAGGATGAGAATTAAAGAAGTCAGGCATCCACCTGGAGAATGAGGATGAGAAAAGAAGAAGTCAGGCGTCTACCTGGAGAATGAGGATGAGAATTAAAGAAGTCAGGCGTCCACCTGGAGAATGAGGATGAGAATTAAAGAAAAAGTCAGGCGTCCACCTGGAGAATGAGGACAAAGAATTAAAGAAGTCAGGCGTCCACCTGGAGAATGAGGATGAAGAATTAAAGAAGTCAGGCGTCCACCTGGAGAATGAGGATGAAGAATTAAAGAAGTCAGGCTTCCACCTGGAGAATGAGGATGAAGAATTGAAGAAGTCAGGCGTCCACCTGGAGAATGAAGACAAAGAATTAAAGAAGTCAGGCGTCCACCTGGAGAATGAGGACAAAGAAACGAAGAAGTCAGGCGTCCACCTAGAGAATGAGGATGAAGAATTAAAAAAAAGTCAGGCGTCCACCTGGAGAATGAGGACAAAGAATTAAAGAAGTCAGGCGTCCACCTGGAGAATGAGGACAAAGAAAAGAAGAAGTCAGGCGTCCACCTGGAGAATGAGGATGAAGAATTAAAGAAGTCAGGCGTCCACCTGGAGAATGAGGATGAAGAATTAAAGAAGTCAGGCTTCCACCTGGAGAATGAGGATGAAGAATTGAAGAAGTCAGGCGTCCACCTGGAGAATGAAGACAAAGAATTAAAGAAGTCAGGCGTCCACCTGGAGAATGAGGACAAAGAAACGAAGAAGTCAGGCGTCCACCTAGAGAATGAGGATGAAGAATTAAAAAAAAGTCAGGCGTCCACCTGGAGAATGAGGACAAAGAATTAAAGAAGTCAGGCGTCCACCTGGAGAATGAGGACAAAGAAAAGAAGAAGTCAGGCGTCCACCTGGAGAATGAGGATGAAGAATTAAAGAAGTCAGGCGTCCACCTGGAGAATGAGGATGAAGAATTAAAGAAGTCAGGCTTCCACCTGGAGAATGAGGATGAAGAATTGAAGAAGTCAGGCGTCCACCTGGAGAATGAGGACAAAGAATTAAAGAAGTCAGGCGTCCACCTGGAGAATGAGGACAAAGAAAAGAAGAAGTCAGGCGTCCACCTGGAGAATGAGGATGAAGAATTAACAAAAAGTCAGGCGTCCACCTGGAGAATGAGGATGAAGAATTAAAGAAGTCAGGCGTCCACCTGGAGAATGACGATGAAGAATTAAAGAAGTCAGGCGTCCACCTGGAGAATGAGGATAAGGAAATTGAAGAAATCAGGCGTCCACCTGGAGAATGAGGATGAAAAATTGAAGAAGTCAGGCGTCCACCTGGAGAATGAGGATGAAGAAAGAAAAGAAATAGTCAAGGCATCCACCTGAAGAACGAGTGAATGAAATTGAAATGTTGAAATCAAAAGCCCGCTCATATGGAAAAGGAGCACACTTAGAATCAATGAAGCAAAGGAGTCCGACAGAATCCCCAGCGAGAAACAACAAGAGTCCCAAAAGAAAATACGGGACACAATGAAAAGGAATACGGAATAAGCCAAATGCCCAAGAGTCACCAAAATATCAAGACAACAAGAAACGCAAGGGCATGATCTAGATAAGATTTTTATAATTCCTGTACCATAATCTAGTTTAATTTTGTATTTCCTTTAAAGTAAGGTGTAATAAGGAGGTCAGCAAGCAGTAAAAACAACACGAAGCAGCAGTAACATCACAGTCCCACGGTAGTCCCAGCTACCCAAAAAATTCCCGAACTACACTGACCTGATTCCTTTATAGCCAAGGATATGTAGGAAACCTTTGAAGCAGAGGTTCGGTCGAATCTTTCTAAAAATGCTTCCCACGGAGTATTCGAACGGGCAAAAAATCGCTCGTATCCGCTCACTTTATCTTTGCACGAAAACTCTTCGAGTTTCCGCACAAAGAGGGGCAGCTGTGAGCACGTGATTTTTGCCTTAACGAAAACTACTCCAAAAAATAAATCAAAAAAATAAAATAAATTTCTTTTACTGTGTAATTTGTGAATTTGCGTGGTGTTAAATATTTGTGTTATGTCCGTAAATGTTTATTTTTGTCATAATAAAATGAAAAAATAAAATAAAATACATATTGCATGCATATAGGATTTAATTATGCATTTAAGAGATAATTTAAATAAAATCACAAAAAATATGCATTCGTCCTATTTTTAAATGTGTTACTGTGTGATTAATGTTTTGTCTATGTGTTAAATAGTTGTTATGAAGTAATTAATATTTTGTGTAAGGTTAAAAATTGTTTTATAATTTTATTAGGATTTTTTTTATTTATTAATAATAAAATTAGAAAATAATTGAAAAGGAGATAAAAAATCGGACCTGGATTTAAAATCCAGGCCCAAATCAAATTACACTTCCTCAGCCCAATCCAAACAGCCTGTCCGGTCCAGTCCCAAGCTAAGACCAAACGACGTCGTATGGTCACCTCTCATCAAGGGCCGTTGGATCCAACGGACGATACCAATCCACCCCACCCCTATATAAGTCCCAAGCCTTACCCGGCCCCTAACTGAACACCCCCCCTCCTATCACTGTTCATCATCTTCCCCAGACCCCCCTCCTTAACCCTAGCCGCCCTAAGATCCCACCGCCTGAAACCCGGCGGCATCAACGCCGCCGGTCACCACCTTAACACCCCAGAACCCCCTGAACCTCCTCTATCCAAATATGTTATCTGCTTGGTTCGAATCTCCCTGAAGGTTCTCGAATCTTCATTTGAAGATTCGAGCCAAGTTCAGATCTAAACCAAACAGCACCTAGTTAACACCATAGCTTCCCCTAGTCATCCTGAGTATGGATCTGTTGTTTGTTTGGCTCGAATCAGTTCCGAGCTTCTCGAATCTTCTTTTGAAGATTCGGATCAAACAAGAACAAACTCAGACTTGTTCTAAAATGATACCAAATGACCCCTAGGCTCCCCTCACCCTTGTGTCATCTTTGGTTTCCTTCGAATCAGCCCGGAAATGTTCGGATTTAAGATCCAAGAACCAGAAACCCTAAATTTTCCAATCTTGGAATTTTTCTGATTCGAGTGAAAGATTGAGGTCTAACAGACTTTAATCGAGGTATTCTCAACTGAGAATACTTCGAATAAAGTCTGTTCAGCCTCAAAAATGTCCGAATTCAAGATTGAGTCTGTGCCTGAATAAATTTGAAGATTCAGAGGTATTTTTTCTATTTCTTTTGTGCATTCTACGTGTATTGTTGACTGTATTAATAGCTTGTTAATTTTTCATATTTTTGTTTTGATTAATTCTGTCATTTATGTCTCTTACCTATCTACTTAATCCGAATGTGAAATGTTTCTGTTGGTTATGTTTGTTTACAATATGTGTAATCGACTCGATTAAGTTCGTCGATTAGTTACATTATGAATTCCCGTTTATGATAATACATTGTAATAATCTGCTCACCTGTTTTGATTGACTATTATCATGTTGTTGTAATCAGTTAGTTAGTCCTTGCTAATTAGTTGGTTCTTGTTTAATAAGTCAGAAAGTTTATCAAACATTTGAGTATTAATTTTTGGGCAGTTGGTTTCAGGCAGTGTCAGTATACTGACCATGCCCCTGCATTCATACATATTTCAAATTTAATTTGATTTGTTCTGTTAAATTCTGTGTGATGTTGTTGAGATGTTAAGTTTGAATTCAAGTTCACAATGTTGCATAGATACAACTGTGTTAGGAAGTTGTTTAGAATTGGTTCTAGCTGTTAAAATCAGAAGGATAATCAAGCCTGGACAGATTTTAAAATCTGTTTTGTAACAGATTCTGAATTTTAGTTTAAAGGCAGTAATTACAGTAGGATTTCTGGGATATTTCTGGAATGAAACAGTAGGGTAATGTAATAATAGTAGTGGGCTGAAAGTGGAATGTAATGGCTATAATTTAAATACTAATGGGAAACAAGGGATAATGGGGCTGCTGAAAATCATGTTAGGATCACATAAAGTATTAAAAAGTAGTTTTTAATGGAAACTTTCTAATTTTTAAAGGGATAAAGGGTCCAGCCACCATGACAAAGGTGCAACCAGCCCTGTATAAATACAGGAGCTGGACAGCAGACTTGGGCAGACCTTAGAGAATTTTAGGAGAGACTTGAAGAGATTTTGAAGAGAGAAAAAATCAGTTTTCAGAGAGAGAAGGAGTTTTAAGAGAAAAAGAGAGTGTGAAATTGGGGAAGCAAACAGATTTTTAGGATCAGTTTTCAGAAGAGGAGAATTTGAGAGATTTTAGGAGAGGAAAAAGAAACAGAAAAGGAACAAAAGAGCAGTCACACACACACACAGATATACAGCAACAGAAAACAGAAAAAATCAGAAATATTACTCTTGGTACATGTCTTTTAAATTTTAAGTTGGAAAGAGATTTCAACATGACTCATCAATGAAGCTTGAATTGAAATGCTATTTCCAATTGTCCAAGTTCATTAGTTTTAATTTCATTTTTATGTTAATTAACTAGTAGTGAATTCAATTTGATAGCTATGAGTTAAATTGTCTTATTTTGAAATTCATATAAAGTTTTTGTAATAATGTTAGCCATTCCGAAATCTCATTGGTATAGGTATATGTGAATTGTCAAAACAGGGAGTAAGGCATAAAAATGGGCCATTGATTACATCCCATAATACCATTAGCTAAATGTAAAGATTAAGAAGTTATATTAGTAGAATATCTTGTAACAAATATGATTTTGTTTAGATTGGTATAAGTTATTATATGGTATGATGACAGGTATAATCATATGAGTAAAGTAAGTTGGTATAGCTCGTCATGATGATAAAACGTTATGAATGTTTACGCCAAATAGTTAGGTTGCATGTAAGGTAACGTTGTTGAATTAACTTGTATAATAATTCCTTTACTATAAATTCGATGCTTATCTACCTTCATAAAACAAAGTGACCAAATAATTAGGCCTATTAGATTAAAAGCGAGTATATGAGAATGAAAAGAGATGTACAAGCATAAATTGCCACACTTTACATCAATGATAATTAGAAATAGAATTTGCATTAAGTAAATAATGAAAATTCTCGGAAAATATTTCCTTCCTTTATGAATCATTTATTTTCAATTTCATATGCAATTTATTCTTTGGCATATATATATATATGTCATATTTGTTTAAAATAGTATTAATCATATTTTTATTCTGTTCTTTGAATTCGAATAGTTGGAATGAATATAACTTATATTCGGAAATCATAATCGACGAACAACCTTTAATAGATTGCGAATTCTTTTCAAAGAATTTATAGGCCTCTAAATAGGAGTTTCTCATGATTTTCACATAAAAGAAATACATGAATATAATAAACAAATTGTGGAAAATCTCTAAACTATTACGAATATTTTGTGCAATTAGGGATTTGTTCGCGTACCCTGATTATATTTTTAAAAAAAGTAAAAATTCGGATTATGCGTACGCGCAATTTCGAACGAATATTTAATAAAAAAGGATTTTTTTAAAGGCGTTAAATCAATTTCATAAAAATCCGAGATGTACGGTTCACTATTCAAGAAAAACAAATATTCTTGATTCAACACAATTTCGAAAAACGATTGTTTAAAAGTTATCATGTACACGTACGCGTGACACAATTCCGCATTTGTAAAATTTAAAACACGAATATACGTACGCGTAATTCGATTCAAAGAAGGGTCCTCAATAAGCGGTAGCAAAAATCATGTAACATCAATATATTTAATAAAATCAAGATAATTAAGCCAATAATAAAAACAGTTAAGCGACCGTGCTAGAACCACGGAATTCGGAAATGCCTAACACCTTCTTCCGGATTAACAGAATTCCTTACTCAGGATTTCTGGTTCGCAGAATAATAAACAGAGTCATATTCTCCTCGATTCAGGGATTGAAATTGGTGACTTGGGACGCCTTAAAATTCCCAGGTGGCGACTCTTAAATGATTAAATAAATCCCGTTTCGACTGTCCTTTAATTGGAGAAAACTCCCCATGCGCCCCGCGGGCGCGGTAAAAAAGGAGGTGCGACAGCTCTGGCGACTCTGCTGGGGACATATTTTGAAACTGTAACCCAGAACCATTGGTTCGGGGTTTAAAGAATTCGAGCTTAAATATCTGTGTTAATTGGCTTTATTTACTATATGATTTTCAACTGTTTATATGCTAATATGCTAAATGTTTTTTTTACCGCTTTAATATTATTTGAATTGTGAATATATACAACTGCTACGAAACCCCCTTCTTTCTGAGTCTTCTGAATTTATGGTGTACACGTGCGCGTGACCCACCTTTCTGTTAAAGTCATACCAAATAAGACGGAGTTGGGACAAGTAACTAGGCCGTGCAGACTTTCGTGCTCTCGGTACGTTGCCCCCGCTTCGGCTCAAACTGTCCGTTTGGGTAAGCCAGGTTTAGAACAATCAACCTAAGGTTTTACACTTAGAATAACTCAGCCATGTACCGGATCCCTAGTAGGAACGAATATTTGCATCATATGCATTTGGCCTTGGAGACTCAACACAGGGGTTGGGTCTGTCTAGGACAGGTGAACCAAAAATAAAAAGACCATCATGATGCATCCTACTTGTTACTTGTGCATTCATTTGCCTCGAACATGCTTGTTGACCAGCTTAAATAAAATCATGGTAAGGAGAAAGGAATAAAATGAGTTGTTTTTTTTTAAAAAAAAATATAAAAAAATTTTCGAAAAAAAGGGTTTTAAATCTTGAAATAAAGGTATTTAATAAATAAAAAATAAAAAAAATTCGAAAATAATTTTTAGTATAAATTTCCCAAAATGAATTTTGACTTTATTAAAATTAAATTTCAGATACAAAATGAGCACCACACAAAGCCCCTCATCCACAAGTACAGAGGAATTTCTATGTCAGCTTCAAATGTGGTGGTATGATTTAGGCGAAGACGGTCAGAAATGGGTCGTCAAGCATTTGGGAAATCTCACGGACATTATGAAAGTTAAACCCCGTGATGATCTGATTGCGGCATTAGTAACTTTCTGGGATCCTGTTCACAATGTTTTTCGTTTCTCTGACTTCGAGCTTACTCCTACACTAGAGGAGATAGCTGCCTATGCTGGTTTTGACGGAAGTTTAAGAAAGCAAAGCTTAATATTCACAAAGGCTCCTTCGGTACATCGATTCTTCGGTCTTTTGAACATCAGCAGTCAAATCAGGAAAAGCAATGTCATCAATGGATGTTGTTCCTTCAACTTTTTGTATTCAAGGTTCGGAAAGTCAGATGGGTTTGAAATTCATGAGAAATGCCTTACTAATAAGCAAAACAAAGACACTTGGCAGACTCACCGTCGATTTGCTTTCATGGTGGCTTTTCTAGGAGTCATGGTCTTCCCAAATAAAGAGCGAACAATTGATATTCGCACCGCAAAAGTTGTGCAAATCCTTACCACCAAAGAAAATCACACCCTTGTCCCCATCATTCTATCAGATATCTATCGGGCTCTGACTTTATGTAAATCAGGAGCAACGATCTTCGAAGGATGCAAAATTTTGGTGCAAATGTGGGTGATGGAGCATCTCCAACAACAGCCCAAGATCATACAATATGGGTCAAAAAATGATAATTGCATCGAGAGCTATGAGGAAAGAACAAAACATTATCAAGCTCCAGAAGGGATAGAAGCATGGGTATCTCATCTAAAGGCTTTAACGGTAAGTCAAATTGAATGGACTCTGGGATGGTTCCCGATGAGGGAGGTAATACATATGTCAACCTCAAATAGTTATCTACTACTATTGGGATTAAGAAGCATTCAGCCATATGCACCACTAAGAGTCTTAAGGCAACTAGGGAGATATCAAATAGTTCCTGATGATGAAGATTTGAGTATGCAAGTAATCGAATTACACCCAGAAGCCACTATTCCCGAAGCTCTACTTCAGCAGATGTGGAATGGATGTCGATACTTGAAAAGTGATGCTCAAGTCCCAGACACTACAAAGGGTGAGATGAATCCTGGATATGCAAGGTGGTTCGAAAAACGGTCTCGTGTGGATGATGTACCATAACCAGAACTAAAAAGGCCAACAAAAAGACCCCATGTTCAAAACTTCAATGATAAAATCCAAGAGCGGTTGATCTGGGGAGAAAAATAAAAAGGGTACAAAGCAACTATCCATGCCCTAAAAGAAAATCTAAAAAGCCTCAGTTTGGAGAAAGATTTGCAAGAACAAGAAGCTGAAGGCGAGAAAAAGAGTCTAGCTTGTGAGAATGAAAATCTTCATGCTCGATTCCAAAAAATGAAAAGAGTTTCTGAAACGCCAAAGAGAAGCTGGAAGGATCAAAAAACCATCGCCAATCTCTTTGAAAGAATGCAAGATTATGATTTCATTCTTGCGGAAAATGAAAGGGCATTGAGCAAAGCAAAAGAAAGGATCCAACAATTAAACGAAGAAGCCAGATCTAACAAGGAACGCCAAGATAGGCAATCCGAAAAAGACAAGGCACAATTCAATAAGGAAAAAGACTATTGGATGCGATCAGAAGACCAGCTTCGTGCACAACTAGAAGAGGCAAGAAGATGCAACAGAGAACACCAACAAGCAGACCTCGACAGGGAAAGAGCGCAAGCAAGATTAGAGCAGGCCAGACTCCGAGCTTTGTTAGAATCAGCTCTAGATCGTGAGAACCATGTCAGAGATATAGCCACCACGCGTCAGCAGCAATTACACGACCAAGACCAACGTCTCCAAGGTTTCAGGGCACAAATCCACGACCTGGCAGTCTTCACATCTCAAAGTTATGTAAACTGCCAAGGAATGGATTATGAAGCATTTACAGAGCATGCGCCCACTTTTGCTCGTCATCTAGTAATGGAGTTGGAAAGGATGTATCGAACGCTGGGAGGCCATCCGGGTCAAGCACCACATTGAGCAGATAACCCAATATTTGACAACAAAAGTGGAAAGTGGGGCACATTGTGAGATGTTAAGAATTGTATCTTTATTTTGATTTAAGTGTGTGTGTTTTCAAGCCATTTTCTTAAAGTTTTCAAATGTAATTCCATCTTTGTGTAATGAATAAAAGTGATTGCCTTTGGTCTGAACTACGCAAGGTCTGATTCATGTAAGAACATGATACGTAGGCAATCTCTCAGATTCGACCACCACGATAAAAGATATATATAATAAATAAAATAACAATAAAAATTTCAAGAAGGCTGGGACGACACAAGCAGTCGAGCAAATGCATAATAGAAAGGGATTATTTGTCTAAAAGCATTGCATCTCAACGTACGATTATATATGTATTAAACTCTCACAACTAACAAGTTTGTCCATTTTCAGAATTCAAGCAGTTAGTTTCTCTAAAGAGTATACTGGCATATTATCACTATCACACAAGATCAAAAGGACCGATACCCGAAAGTATGTCTATCCCAGATGTTGACACAGGTATAGAGATAGAAGAGATGGATGTCGGGAAAATGAAAGAAGAGATGTTTAAGCTCAAGAAGCAAATGGCTGAGATGTACCAAGCTTGGTCTACAGGACAGTTACCCCCACCTTACCCAAATAACCCTGCTCCATCAATGACCCAAACTCAGGATAATATCACCACCGAATTATCCCCAAGTTTCCCCATTTATCAGCACTACCGAGGCACCACCTCTCAGACACCACAGTCTCCACCTCCAAAACCAGTTACGTACTTTCCTCCGCCTATGACTCCTATTTTTGTAGCACCTCCCCCTGCTACATTTCACAAATCTCCTAGTGAGCCTACATTCCAGGCCAAGGACAACCAATATTACCCCCCGGAGCCTACCTTCAAAGCCTCCGAAATCAATTCAACTTCTCCTCGGTTTGATCTCCCAACCGAAATTGACAAGCCAGCCAAAAATGTTGAACAAGAAGAGATGCTCAGGAAAGTCAAAAGTCTAGAACAATCGTTCCGAGACATGCGGGGATTAGGTGGGCAAGTCAGTGTAGCATACAAAGATTTATGCTTATTCCCTAATGTGCAATTGCCAGTTGGCTTCAAGATGCCCAAATTTGACCTATACAGCGGGCACAGCGACCCAGTAGCCCACTTAAGGGGTTTCTGTAGCAAGATGCGAGGAGCTGGGGGAAAGGATGAATTATTAATGGCATACTTCAGTCAAAGTCTAAGCGGATCAGCTTTGGAGTGGTATACACGCCAGGACCATGGAAGATGGTACACCTGGGATGACCTGGCACAGGCATTCGCATACCATTTCCAATACAATCTGGAAATCATCCCAGATCGGTTATCTTTGACCAAATTTGAGAAGAAACACAATGAGAGTTTCAGAGAGTATGGTTTTCGGTGGAGAGAACAGGCAGCAAGAGTAGATCCTCCTATGAAGGAGAGCGAAATGGTAGACTACTTCCTCCAAGCCTTGGAACCGACTTACTATGCCCATTTGGTTTCAGCGGTTGGGAAATCATTCAACGAAGTAGTGAAGATGGGAGGTATGGTGGAAGAAGGCCTCAAGACAAATAAAATCATGAGCTATTCAGCAATTAAGGCAACTACTCAAGCCATTCAAGGCGGGGTAGGAGGAATCGGAAGAAAGAAGAGGGAGGAAGCAGCCGTAGTTGATTCAGGAATTTGGCCGGGGCCCAGAGGTTCACCGCTTTACTATAATCAACAACGACCTCGCCCATCAGCTTACCACCATGATTCATCCCAAAACTACTATCACCCTTCAGAGCCTCATTTTTCCATTAACCATGCTCAAGCATACAATCAGCCGCCTGTTCACACCAATTGGCGTGCTCCTGTCACATCAAATACTTACCCACGAGCCTATCCCGGACCAAGTTTCAGGCCTAGGCCAGCATTCAGGGGAGAAAGGGAACAGAAAAAGAAAACTTACACTCCATTAGGAGAGTCTTACACTAGTCTGTTCCACAGGCTGAGACAGTTAGACATGCTGAGACCAATACAATCCAAATTACCCAATCCTCCACCAAAGAATCTGGATTACACCATTAGCTGTGAATATTGCTCCGGTGGACCAGGCCATGATACGGAGAAATGTTGGCATTTGAAAAATGCAATACAAGAGCTGATTGATACTAATAAAATTGAGGTTCAAACCCCCGAAGCTCCAAATATCAATAGAAATCCAATGCCAGCCCATCAAGAGGCTAATATGATAGAAATCATACAAGCTGATGGGAAGACAAAGAAGCCGTCACAAACTGTCATGATGATCAAGTCTCATGAAACCAAGCCAGATAAGCAGTTAATGGAGGAGAAGCCAATGTCTAAGCAGAACAAAAATGGTGATGAACCGTCTATGATAGTCGATGAGGGATCATCGATCAAAGTTGCCGCAAAACAAGAAAGGCCGAAAGTGATAGTACCAGGGGTTGCTAACAAACCCATTGTATTCGTGGAAGGAGCCCGTACAGATCGGGTTATTGTTGCACCTGAAATCCAGCTGCCGGTCATCAACAACAAAGCCATACCATGGAACTATGAACGGGTGACTGTAATGTACAAGGGCAAAGAAATCAAGGAAGAAGTGTGTGAGGTGCAAGGCTTGACACGTTCGGGAAGATGTTTTACTCCCGAAGAGTTGAGAAAAACTAAAAACAATCCAATGCCAACAAAGAAAGCTGTGACGGAGGAAGAGGCGGAGGATTTTTTAAGAAAGATGAAACTCCATGATTATTCTGTTGTGGATCAATTAAAGAAGACCCCCGCTCAAATTTCATTGTTATAATTACTGATCCATTCAGAGGAACACCGTCTGGCGTTGATGAAGATCCTGAATGAAGCTCATGTTCCTGAAAAGATCTCTGTGAATCATTTGGGCAAAATAGCCAACAGAATCTTTGAGACAAACAGAATTACATTTGCTGATGATGAATTACCCGTGGAAGGTACCGAGCATAACAGAGCTCTTTACCTCACCGTGAAATGTGAAAACTCCGTAGTAACCCGGGTATTGGTTGACAATGGGTCCAGTGCAAACATATGCCCTCTCTCCACTTTAAATAAATTAAAAATTAAAGAGGAGAGGATCCAGAAGAATAGTATCTGCGTACGAGGATTTGACGGTGGAAGCAGAGATTCATTTGGCGACATAGTGTTGGAACTAACTATAGGGCCAATTGAATTCACAATGGAATTCCAAGTGTTGGACATATCTGTTTCTTACAACTTGTTATTGGGTCGACCATGGATCCATGCTGCTAAAGCAGTCCCGTCAACACTACATCAGGCTGTCAAATTTGAATGGGATCATCAAGAAGTAGTCGTGTATGGAGAAGAAAGTTTAAATGCTCACAGCAGTACCATTGTACCGGTCGAGGGAACAGAAAATGACCAGGGACCATGGGTATACCAAGTGACAAACATAGTGTCGATAGAGAAAATTTCAGAAGGGAAATACCTTCCGAATCCAAGGATATCCTCTGCATCAGTCATGATAGCTTATGAAATGTTAAAGAATGGCTTTATACCCGGCAAAGGTCTGGGCTTATTTCTGCAAGGAATTGTACAACCAGTATCTCTCCCCGAGAACTGGGGAACATTCGGTTTAGGGTTCATACCCACCACCAATGACGTGATAAGGGCCAAGAAGTTGAAACACCAAGCATGGGTTCTTCAAAAACCAGTACCACATCTGTCAAAGTCTTTTGTCAAGACCGGTGCTAAAAATCGCCCGATAACAACAATTCCTAAATCCCGGGTCAATCCGGAGCAGGAATTAATTGAAAGATTTGAGAAATTGTTTAGTGATGTGAATATGTTGGAAAGCAGAGAAGGGTGTAGCAACACAGAAGTTCAATTCGTTGGGCCAGAAACAAAGCTCAATAATTGGAAAGCCACTCCTCTCCCAATTCGAAAGGAGTCTTGGTAGTTTATTTTGATTTTCTTTCAGTTTGTTTGGGTTATTTCAAGGTTGTAATCCCAAAGTTTGTCTTACAGTTGGTTTGAAGTGTGCAAAACCTTGTTATCTTTCATCATCCAATAAAAAGCAGTTTCCTTTTTATTATCATTCCTAATAGCTTTCTTTTCTTTTTCTTCTTTTCTGTACAGTTCCTTTTACGCTGGCTCTAGTGATATGGCATGCATGAGGAATCCTCAGCCCAGTCTTAAAAATCAATCTGGTTCCGAAATATTAATTCAAGAAATATATTGTGATTATGAATCAGAATATGATGAAGATGAGGTTTTTGAAGAGATTAGTAAAGAGTTAATTCACTTTGAGGAAAAAATCAAACCTAACTTGAGTGATACCGAGGACGTCAATATAGGGGACACGAGTAATGTCCGGGAAACTAAAATAAGTGTCCATCTCGAACCAAAGATCTGAGAAGAGTTAATTAAAGCACTCATAGAATTCAAAGATGTTTTTGCATGGCCGTATGACGACATGCCAGGTTTAGCACTGATTTAGTGGTCCACAAATTGCCCACCGATCCAACGGTGCCTCCTGTCAAGCAGAGGCTGAGAAAATTCAAGCCTGATATGAGTATGAGAATTAAGGAAGAAATCACCAAACAATTGGAAGCAAAGGTCATTCGAGTCACTAGATATCCTGTTTGGTTGGCTAATGTCGTTCCTGTGCCAAAGAAAGACGGCAAAATTAGAGTATGCGTCGACTATCGCAATCTCAACAAAGCAAGTCCAAAGGATAATTTCCCATTACCCAATATCCATATTTTGATCGACAATTGTGCCAAGCATGATATAGGATCTTTCGTGGATTGTTATGCCGGGTATCATCAAATTCTAATGGATGAAGAAGATGCAAAAAAAACGGCATTCATCACACCATGGGGAACTTATTGCTATCGGGTAATGCCATTCGGTTTAAAGAACGCCGGAGCAACCTATATGAGAGCAATGACCACAGTGTTTCATGATATGATACACAAGGAAATTGAGGTGTACGTGGATGATGTGATCATAAAATCAAAGCATCAGGCCGACCACGTTGGGGATTTGAGGAAGTTCTTCTTAAGACTTTGCAGGTACAACCTCAAGCTTAACCCTGCCAAATGCGCATTTAGAGTTCCATCCGGAAAGTTACTGGGATTCATAGTCAGTCGACGAGGCATCGAGCTAGATCCGTCAAAGATCAAAACCATCCAAGAACTGCCACCTCCAAAAAAACAAAACTGAAGTAATGAGTTTGTTGGGGAGGTTAAATTATATCAGCAGGTTTATTGCTCATCTCACGACAACCTGTGAGCCAATTTTCAAATTGTTAAAAAAGGATGTTGCGGTCAAATGGACCGATGAGTGTCAAGAAGCGTTCGACAAAATAAAAGGGTACTTGTCAAACCCACCCGTGTTGGTCCCGCCAGAGCCAGGAAGACCTTTGATTCTTTACTTAACGGTTTTGGAAAATTCATTTGGTTGTGTATTGGGGCAGCATGACCTCACTGGCAGAAAAGAACAGGCCATCTACTACCTTAGCAAGAAGTTCACAGCTTATGAGGTTAAGTATACTCATATGGAAAAGACATGTTGCGCCCTAACATGGGTAGCTCAAAAATTGAAACACTATTTATCATCCTATACTACTTACCTCATTTCTCGGTTGGATCCATTGAAATACATTTTTCAAAAGCCTATGCCAACGGGAAGACTTGCAAAGTGGCAGATATTGCTCACAGAATTCGACATCATCTATGTGACTCAAACTGCAATGAAGGCTCAAGCACTGGCCGATCATTTAGCCGAAAACCCGGTCGATGAGGAATATGAGTCGTTGAAGACTTATTTTCCTGATGAAGAAACAATGCATATCGACGAGGTGGAGCAAATTGAAAAACCTGGTTGGAAACTTTTCTTTGATGGAGCCACTAACATGAAAGGAGTTGGGATAGGAGCTGTAATTATTTCTAAAACAGGGAATCACTATCCTGTTACGGCTCAATTGCGATTTTATTGCACCAATAATATGGATGAATATGAAGCTTGCATTTTGGGGTTAAGACTAGCTGCAGACATGGGTATCCGAGAAATCTTAGTCATGGGAGATTCAGATCTTTTGGTACATCAAATTCAAGGAGAATAGGAAACCCGAGACTTGATGCTCATACCATACCGACAATGTCTACATGATCTTTGTCAGCGGTTTCAATCAGTGGAATTCCAACATATTCCAAGAATCCATAATGAGGTGGCCGATGCATTGGCTACCCTGGCATTAATGTTGCACCATCCGGACAAAGCTTATGTAGATCTGATACATATTCAAGTCCACGATCAACACGCTTATTGCAATATGGTTGAAGAAGAATTTGATGGTGAACCATGGTTCCACGACATCAAGGAGTATATCAGAATGGGGATATATCCCGCACAAGCCACAGGAGATCAAAAGAGGACCATTAGGCGATTAGCAAATGGATTCTTCTTAAGCGGAGGAGTTTTGTATAAAAGAACACCAGATCTTGGATTATTAAGATGCATAGATGCCAGACAAGCTACATCTGTCATGTCTGAAGTACATTCAGGAGTTTGCGGACCCCACATGAGTGGATATGTGTTGGCAAAGAAAATCCTCCGAGCTGGTTACTATTGGCTTAACATGGAGCGAGATTGTATCAGTTTTGTGCGCAAGTGCCATCAATGCCAAATACACGGAGATTTGATTCATTCTCCACCATCCGAGTTGCATACAATATCGGCACCATGGCCATTCGTTGCCTGGGGCATGGATGTGATTGGACCAATTGAGCCGGCAGCATCCAATGGGCACAGGTTCATTCTGGTAGCTATTGATTATTTTACCAAATGGGTTGAGGCCAAGACATTCAAATCAGTGACCAAGAAAGCTGTGGTCGATTTTGTCCACTCAAATATCATATGTCGATTCGGAATCCCGAAGGTGATCATCACAGATAACGGTGCTAATCTTAACAGCAACCTAATGAAGGAAGTATGTCAACAGTTTAAGATTACACATCGCAACTCTACCCCATATCGGCCCAAGGCAAATGGAGCAGTAGAAGCAACCAACAAAAACATAAAGAAGATACTTCGGAAAATGATAGAAGGTTCAAAACAATGGCATGAAAAATTACCATTTGCGTTATTGGGATACTGCACTACTGTTCGCACTTCAGTAGGAGCCACTCCTTATTTGTTGGTATATGGCACTGAAGCAGTAATTCCTGCAAAAGTTGAAATTCTTTCCCTTCGGATCATCGCCGAAGCAAAGATTGATGATGATGAATGGGTCAAAACCCGTCTGGAACAGTTAAACTTGATTGATGAAAAACGATTGACCGCAGTATGCCATGGTCAATTATATCAAAGAAGAATAGAAAGAGCATACAACAAAAAGGTGCGTCCTCGGAAGTTTGAAGTAGGTCAGCATGTGCTGAAACGTATTCTTCCACATCAGGTTGAAGCAAAGGGCAAATTTGCCCCGAATTTGCAAGGACCATTCATTGTGACCAGAGTATTATCGAATGGTGCACTATGCTTAACAGACATTGAAGGCAAATGCATAGATATGGCGATCAATTCTGACGCGGTAAAGAAATATTATGCATAACTTTTTGAGTGGTTGTATTTAGCATTATTTCGAAGATTGGAATGACAAAGGCAATTTATTCTGCTATCCAAACACTATACCATTTGTTTCCCCTTTGAGCCATACTTGTTTCTTTCCTACCCTCTCTTGGAATCAATAAAAAAAAAAATAATATAATAAAAAAAAATCACTATCATCCGGTGAACTACGTTTGACCTGATTCCTCAAAGAAGGATACGTAGGCGCTTCACGGATCGGTCATAGGGTGCACAATATACATAAAATGTGCACAAAAAGAAACATCAAGCGACCCCAATCAAGAAACTGGGGCAAGAATTGTATTGGAAACAAGAAAAGATTCCAAGAGTCGTAATTTTAAACACATACCAAAATTGTTTAGCTTTTCCATTTCTAACCTCATACCATAAAGACCTTTCGACCAATCTTAGAAAAATGCTAAGTCAAGCAAATGAAGATGGTTCATAACATTCTGGTACAAACAAGAAAAGAAAGTAAAAACGAGAGAGTCTTATAAGTGAAAACCCAAACGGACACCATAAGGCGACGGAAGTTGAGAGAAAAGTAAAAATGAGAGAGTCTTATTGGTGAAAACCTTTGTAGGCACCATAAGGCGAAAAGGAAGTGAGAAATAAACAAATGAGGAAAGTTTATCAGTGAAAACTTTTTAAGACATTGCAAGTCCAACAGGTCTGTGAAATGAGAAATGAAGTTGGGTTATGGAAATTTTGGCAAAAACAAAAATGAGACAATTGAAAGGAGATTGATTAAAAGACTGGGTTGATTAATCCGAAGTGCATACCCTGATCATTGGTGCCAGTAACTCCAATCAGATAAGTTTTCATTCTTGCTCCAACAGTCATCCAAAATTGGATTTTTCTTTTTATTCTATAATTGTCGAAATCAACGTGTTTCGTCACTAATAATCTTACTTTTCTAAAAGCTTTGAAATAAGTTTTATTCCAAACAAATAAGAAGGAATGTCAAGTTATACTACCAAGATTCAAGGTTACAGGATGCAAAATACGGCCACAAAAAGTGGAAGATAAAGGATATGGGTGTAAGAAAGGTGAAATCAAAAGTGGATCAGCAAAGTTAGAAGGGACATATGATTACAGTTAAAAGGGTTTGAAGGAAAACATACAGAGGGGAATCCTATAGTCAAGGATCAATGACAAAGACAAAACAGTCTTTTCAACCATTCTAAGGCAATAAAGAGAAACGAAGAGAAGCATCACCATCGGCAAGAATACCCCAGTCAACCACCCGGCTTTAAACTAACAAAGTTTTCTTTGATTTAAAACAGGGGCAAATACAATATTTGTGTCAGGAAATACCTGAGGAAGAAATTAAAGAAGTCAGGCGTCCACCTGGAGAATGAGGATGAGAATTGAAGAAGTCAGGCGTCCACCTGGAGAATGAGGATAAGAAAAGAAGAAGTCAGGCGTCCACCTGGAGAATGAGGACAAAGAATTAAAGAAGTCAGGCGTCCACCTGGAGAATGAGGACAAAGAAAAGAAGAAGTCAGGCGTCCACCTGGAAAATGAGGATAAAGAAAATAAGAAGTCAGGCGTCCACCTGGAAAATGAGGATGGAGAAGTTAAAAAGAAGTCAGGCATCCACCTGGAGAATGAGGATGAGAAAAGAAGAAGTCAGGCGTCCACCTGGAGAATGAGGATGAGAATTAAAGAAGTCAGGCATCCACCTGGAGAATGAGGATGAGAAAAGAAGAAGTCAGGCGTCTACCTGGAGAATGAGGATGAGAATTAAAGAAGTCAGGCGTCCACCTGGAGAATGAGGACAAAGAATTAAAGAAGTCAGGCGTCCACCTGGAGAATGAGGATGAAGAATTAAAGAAGTCAGGCGTCCACCTGGAGAATGAGGATGAAGAATTAAAGAAGTCAGGCTTCCACCTGGAGAATGAGGATGAAGAATTGAAGAAGTCAGGCGTCCACCTGGAGAATGAAGACAAAGAATTAAAGAAGTCAGGCGTCCACCTGGAGAATGAGGACAAAGAAACGAAGAAGTCAGGCGTCCACCTAGAGAATGAGGATGAAGAATTAAAAAAAAGTCAGGCGTCCACCTGGAGAATGAGGACAAAGAATTAAAGAAGTCAGGCGTCCACCTGGAGAATGAGGACAAAGAAAAGAAGAAGTCAGGCGTCCACCTGGAGAATGAGGATGAAGAATTAAAGAAGTCAGGCGTCCACCTGGAGAATGAGGATGAAGAATTAAAGAAGTCAGGCTTCCACCTGGAGAATGAGGATGAAGAATTGAAGAAGTCAGGCGTCCACCTGGAGAATGAGGACAAAGAATTAAAGAAGTCAGGCGTCCACCTGGAGAATGAGGACAAAGAAAAGAAGAAGTCAGGCGTCCACCTGGAGAATGAGGATGAAGAATTAAAGAAGTCAGGCGTCCACCTGGAGAATGAGGATGAAGAATTAAAGAAGTCAGGCGTCCACCTGGAGAATGAGGATGAAGAATTAAAGAAGTCAGGCGTCCACCTGGAGAATTAGGATAAGGAAATTGAAGAAATCAGGCGTCCACCTGGAGAATGAGGATGAAAAATTGAAGAAGTCAGGCGTCCACCTGGAGAATGAGGATGTAGAAAGAAAAGAAATAGTCAAGGCATCCACCTGAAGAACGAGTGAATGAAATTGAAATGTTGAAATCAAAAGTCCGCTCATATGGAAAAGGAGCACACTTAGAATCAATAAAGCAAAGGAGTCCGACAGAATCCCCAGCGAGAAACAACAAGAGTCCCAAAAGAAAATACGGGACACAATGAAAAGGAATACGGAATAAGCCAAATGCCCAAGAGTCACCAAAATATCAAGACAACAAGAAACGCAAGGGCATGATCTAGATAAGATTTTTATAATTCCTGTACCATAATCTAGTTTAATTTTGTATTTCCTTTAAAGTAAGGTGTAATAAGGAGGTCAGCAAGCAGTAAAAACAACACGAAGCAGCAGTAACATCACAGTCCCACGGTAGTCCCAGCTACCCAAAAAATTCCCGAACTACACTGACCTGATTCCTTTATAGCCAAGGATATGTAGGAAACCTTTGAAGCAGAGGTTCGGTCGAATCTTTCTAAAAATGCTTCCCACGGAGTATTCGAACGGGCAAAAAATCGCTCGTATCCGCTCACTTTATCTTTGCACGAAAACTCTTCGAGTTTCCGCACAAAGAGGGGCAGCTGTGAGCACGTGATTTTTGCCTTAACGAAAACTACTCCAAAAAATAAATCAAAAAAATAAAATAAATTTCTTTTACTGTGTAATTTGTGAATTTGCGTGGTGTTAAATATTTGTGTTATGTCCGTAAATGTTTATTTTTGTCATAATAAAATGAAAAAATAAAATAAAATACATATTGCATGCATATAGGATTTAATTATGCATTTAAGAGATAATTTAAATAAAATCACAAAAAATATGCATTCGTCCTATTTTTAAATGTGTTACTGTGTGATTAATGTTTTGTCTATGTGTTAAATAGTTGTTATGAAGTAATTAATATTTTGTGTAAGGTTAAAAATTATTTTATAATTTTATTAGGATTTTTTTTATTTATTAATAATAAAATTAGAAAATAATTGAAAAGGAGATAAAAAATCGGACCTGGATTTAAAATCCAGGCCCAAATCAAATTACACTTCCTCAGCCCAATCCAAACAGCCTGTCCGGTCCAGTCCCAAGCTAAGACCAAACGACGTCGTATGGTCACCTTCATCTTACTTGATCGGACGGATAGCATCAATCCACCCCACCCCTATATAAGTCCCAAGCCTTACCCGGCCCCTAACTGAACACCCCCCCTCCTATCACTGTTCATCATCTTCCCCAGACCCCCCTCCTTAACCCTAGCCGCCCTAAGATCCCACCGCCTGAAACCCGGCGGCATCAACGCCGCCGGTCACCACCTTAACACCCCAGAACCCCCTGAACCTCCTCTATCCAAATATGTTATCTGCTTGGTTCGAATCTCCCTGAAGGTTCTCGAATCTTCATTTGAAGATTCGAGCCAAGTTCAGATCTAAACCAAACAGCACCTAGTTAACACCATAGCTTCCCCTAGTCATCCTGAGTATGGATCTGTTGTTTGTTTGGCTCGAATCAGTTCTGAGCTTCTCGAATCTTCTTTTGAAGATTCGGATCAAACAAGAACAAACTCAGACTTGTTCTAAAATGATACCAAATGACCCCTAGGCTCCCCTCACCCTTGTGTCATCTTTGGTTTCCTTCGAATCAGCCCGGAAATGTTCGGATTTAAGATCCAAGAACCAGAAACCCTAAATTTTCCAATCTTGGAATTTTTCTGATTCAAGTGAAAGATTGAGGTCTAACAGACTTTAATCGAGGTATTCTCAACTGAGAATACTTCGAATAAAGTCTGTTCAGCCTCAAAAATGTCCGAATTCAAGATTGAGTCTGTGCCTGAATAAATTTGAAGATTCAGAGGTATTTTTTCTATTTCTTTTGTGCATTCTACGTGTATTGTTGACTGTATTAATAGCTTGTTAATTTTTCATATTTTTGTTTTGATTAATTCTGTCATTTATGTCTCTTACCTATCTACTTAATCCGAATGTGAAATGTTTCTGTTGGTTATGTTTGTTTACAATATGTGTAATCGACTCGATTAAGTTCGTCGATTAGTTACATTATGAATTCCCGTTTATGATAATACATTGTAATAACCTGCTCACCTGTTTTGATTGACTATTATCATGTTGTTGTAATCAGTTAGTTAGTCCTTGCTAATTAGTTGGTTCTTGTTTAATAAGTCAGAAAGTTTATCAAACATTTGAGTATTAATTTTTGGGCAGTTGGTTTCAGGCAGTGTCAGTATACTGACCATGCCCCTGCATTCATACATATTTCAAATTTAGTTTGATTTGTTCTGTTAAATTCTGTGTGATGTTGTTGAGATGTTAAGTTTGAATTCAGGTTCACAATGTTGCATAGATACAACTGTGTTAGGAAGTTGTTTAGAATTGGTTCTAGCTGTTAAAATCAGAAGGATAATCAAGCCTGGACAGATTTTAAAATCTGTTTTGTAACAGATTCTGAATTTTAGTTTAAAGGCAGTAATTACAGTAGGATTTCTGGGATATTTCTGGAATGAAACAGTAGGGTAATGTAATAATAGTAGTGGGCTGAAAGTGGAATGTAATGGCTATAATTTAAATACTAATGGGAAACAAGGGATAATGGGGCTGCTGAAAATCATGTTAGGATCACATAAAGTATTAAAAAGTAGTTTTTAATGGAAACTTTCTAATTTTTAAAGGGATAAAGGGTCCAGCCACCATGACAAAGGTGCAACCAGCCCTGTATAAATACAGGAGCTGGACAGTAGACTTGGGCAGACCTTAGAGAATTTTAGGAGAGACTTGAAGAGATTTTGAAGAGAGAAAAAATCAGTTTTCAGAGAGAGAAGGAGTTTTAAGAGAAAAATAGAGTGTGAAATTGGGGAAGCAAACAGATTTTTAGGATCAGTTTTCAGAAGAGGAGAATTTGAGAGATTTTAGGAGAGGAAAAAGAAACAGAAAAGGAACAAAAGAGCAGTCACACACACACACAGATATACAGCAACAGAAAACAGAAAAAATCAGATATATTACTCTTGGTACATGTCTTTTAAATTTTAAGTTGGAAAGAGATTTCAACATGACTCATCAATGAAGCTTGAATTGAAATGCTATTTCCAATTGTCCAAGTTCATTAGTTTTAATTTCATTTTTATGTTAATTAACTAGTAGTGAATTCAATTTGATAGCTATGAGTTAAATTGTCTTATTTTGAAATTCATATAAAGTTTTTGTAATAATGTTAGCCATTCCGAAATCTCATTGGTATAGGTATATGTGAATTGTCAAAACAGGGAGTAAGGCATAAAAATGGGTCATTGATTACATCCCATAATACCATTAGCTAAATGTAAAGATTAAGAAGTTATATTAGTAGAATATCTTGTAACAAATATGATTTTGTTTAGATTGGTATAAGTTATTATATGGTATGATGACATGTATAATCATATGAGTAAAGTAAGTTGGTATAGCTCGTCATGATGATAAAACGTTATGAATGTTTACGCCAAATAGTTAGGTTGCATGTAAGGTAACTTTGTTGAATTAACTTGTATAATAATTCCTTTTCTATAAATTCGATGCTTATCTACCTTCATAAAACAAAGTGACCAAATAATTAGGCCTATTAGATTAAAAGCGAGTATATGAGAATGAAAAGAGATGTACAAGCATAAATTGCCACACTTTACATCAATGATAATTAGAAATAGAATTTGCATTAAGTAAATAATGAAAATTCTCGGAAAATATTTCCTTCCTTTATGAATCATTTATTTTCAGTTTCATATGCAATTTATTCTTTGGCATATATATATATATATATGTCATATTTGTTTAAAATAGTATTAATCATATTTTTATTCTGTTCTTTGAATTCGAATAGTTGGAATGAATATAACTTATATTCGGAAATCATAATCGACGAACAACCTTTAATAGATTGCGAATTCTTTTCAAAGAATTTATAGGCCTCTAAATAGGAGTTTCTCATGATTTTCACATAAAAGATATACATGAATATAATAAACAAATTGTGGAAAATCTCTAAACTATTACGAATATTTTGTGCAATTAGGGATACGTTCGCGTACCCTGATTATATTTTTAAAAAAAGTAAAAATTCGGATTATGCGTACGCGCAATTTCGAACGAATATTTAATAAAAAAAGGATTTTTTTTAAAGGCGTTAAATCAATTTCATAAAAACCCGAGATGTACGGTTCACTATTCAAGAAAAACAAATATTCTTGATTCAACACAATTTCGAAAAACGATTGTTTAAAAGTTATCGTGTACACGTACGCGTGACACAATTCCGCATTTGTAAAATTTAAAACACGAATATACGTATGCGTAATTCGATTCAAAGAAGGGTCCTCAATAAGCGGTAGCAAAAATCATGTAACATTAATATATTTAATAAAATCAAGATAATTAAGCCAATAATAAAAACAGTTAAGCGACCGTGCTAGAACCACGGAATTCGGAAATGCCTAACACCTTCTTCCGGATTAACAGAATTCCTTACTCAGGATTTCTGGTTCGCAGAATAATAAACAGAGTCATATTCTCCTCGATTCAGGGATTGAAATTGGTGACTTGGGACGCCTTAAAATTCCCAGGTGGCGACTCTTAAATGATTAAATAAATCCCGTTTCGACTGTCCTTTAATTGGAGAAAACTCCCCATGCGCCCCGCGGGCGCGGTAAAAAAGGAGGTGCGACAATCATGATGACACCAGGGTCGAGAAGAGGTCCTAGGATAGCATCTCGAAGGTATGACCAGCCTCGTATGTTTCTCGATGATGCTCCTGAGCACTACTATCCACCTCATAACTCACAATACTCTGTTGCTCCACCTCAGTATGTTGTCCAGCCACCAAACCACCCAAGAAGGCGAGCACGAGCATCACAAAATCTCCAGCAACCTCCACAAAATTTTCAAATACCCTATAACCCACATCCAAGTCAGGGGTATAGAGGGGAACAAATGTTGAAAGATAAGTTTACACCAATAGGGGAGTCCTATGCAAACTTATTTGAGAAATTAAAACATTATGGCATGATTGCACCTATTCCTCCAAATTATGTGGACCCACGTGCAAGGATCTTTGACCCTTCTAAAAAGTGTGAATACCATTCCAATGCCCAGGGGCACAATGTTGAAAGCTGTCGGGATTTGAAAAGAGAAATAGAAAGGATGATCCAGGAAAAATTGATTGTGATCCAAGACAGTGACGCCCAGAATATCGTGCAGAATCCTTTACCTGCGCATAATGATGCACACTTTGTGGGGATTATGCTTGGTGACATGGAGTATGAGAATCTTCTCGGGAATTTGCCGACTGAAATTGGAGAAGGCCATGGTGATTTTGATGAGCAAATTTGTGGCTAAATGTCAAGCTTAGAAATTGAAAAATCATCCTCTCCTTACTAGGAAGGAATCTTGGTAGCTTTGTTTTGATGTTCTTTCTACTATCTGGGTTATTTCAGGGTTGTGATCTATATTTTATTTATTTTATTGAGTCAAACCCTTCTATACTTCTATTCTATTTGTATGAGTCATGTCTGTCTGTTTTGTTGCTATTTTCATTATCCGAGTTATTTTAGGTTTGTAACTCGGATCTTAGGTTGTTTGTCTTGTTATCAAATCCTTTCATCCTTTACTCAATGAAATACAGTTTGTCATTTTGTGTCATTTTGTTCTTAGTTCCTTTCTCGCTAGTTCTAATGACATGACATGCATGCGGAAATTTTGGGCCAGATCTTAGAAACTAATTTAATCTGGAATTGGATAACTGAGAAGAAAAAAAATTCACCTTCAAATCATTGTGAAGATCGGGCTTGAGTATGTTTAATCAATTGAAGTTTGTTGGAAAGTTTGGCATTAAGGGATGGAAAGTGTCTTGTGACCATGACACACCAAGAAGATAAATATGTTCATCAATGCCGTGATTGCGAAAGGATACTATGTTTGGTGTTCTCGAGGCTGGGAGGCCTTTTTTCTGCTATCTAAACACTTTATATCCTTCACTACCCCTTTTGAGCCTGTGTTATTTTCTTTGACCACCCTCTTTTGGAATCAAGTTTAGAGTCAAGAGTAAAAAAATAAAAATAAAATGAAAAAAAAAGAGAAAAAGAAAAGAAAAGAAAAGTCCATGTCCCAAGAGTACAAATTGGGGCAATTCTTAGAAAGTTCAAGTAAAAATAAATGAAGAAGAAAAGAATTGTCAAAGATCCATGCCCTAAAAAATAGAAGCTGGGGCGACTTGTTTTGAAAACAAAAAAAATAGCAAAAAAGAGAAAAGAAAAAAACAGAAAGAAAGATGAAAAAAGTTAGGTCAGATGTTTGAACTACGTTTGATCTGATTCCTTTAAAAAAGATACATAGGCAGCCTCACGGTTCGGTCTAACCAAATAAGAATTCAAAAAAAAAATTCCAAAAAAATCTCCAATAGCTGAAACTGGGGCAAAGATTTTATTTCACTTTTGAAAGAGTCGATTCCAAGAGTTGTAAGTCCACAACCCTCTTTACTTTGAGTTTATTTTGAGCTTGCATGAAGTCCTTTCTTTCCAACCTTATTCAAAAACCCTCTAAATAAAGACCTCCCGATATGCCTTCAAGAATGCCAAGAGAAGCATGCAATGAGTAACGGTTGTCACGCGCCATAGAACACTGTCAAGTTACTCACACGAAAAAGGGAGAGGAAGGGAAAAAAAAAGAAAAAGAAAAATGAGAGAGTCTTACTAGTGAAAACCTTCACGGGAGCTGTAAGGCGACGATAAGCAGAGATGAATAAATCAGAGAGTCTTATTGGTGAAAATTCCTCGGGGCACCACTAGTCGAAAGTGAGTCATGAAGCTAATGCAAAGAACTGGTACGAACAAGCCCGACTTCAAAGGTTATAAGAATGGTAAAAGTGAAGGTTGGATTAGTTTGATAGATCAGACCGCTGAGTCCAAAATGCATATCATGATCATTAAGGCTAGTTATTGAAAAGAAAACAACACTCCTCCTTCTGTCCTTCCGACATGGGCATTTCTTGTTAATACTTGTTTCTTTGCATCATTGTGTCCTTCACTCTAAGTCAGTCCTTGTCAAAACAAGTAAGAAAAGATTTCAAAATCTGCTACCAGCTTTTCAGTTGCACAAAGAAAATTTGGCCAGCACACTTAGTTGTTACCGTCAACATGCCTTAAAGTTTCATGCAAAAGCTCCCCCCAAGACTCTTGTCAGCCTACTTGGTGCAAGCAAAGATAACTTGTGATTCTCTCTGATAGACAAATTGCTCAATTGCAGGAAGTCATTTAAGATATCATAAAAGGTCATCTAAGAAAGATCTTCAGTTGGGATAAGGCTTATTGAGCCAGAAATACAAATGGTACCGGGTGTGAAACGATCAGGGTCGATGCAGAGCAAAATTCTCTTGAAGCTAACTCAAGTTGATTGAGCAGAAGCCAACCTGCCCAGGACTCAAGGCCACAAACCGACCACCATTTTCAAAACTGACAAATTTTTCTTTGTGTGAAACAGGAACAAAGCAGTGCAAGGAAAGTGGTACAAAAACAAAGAAGAAGAAAAAGAAAAAAATGAAAAAGAAGAGAAAAGTCGACAAAAGTAAGTTTCTCAAATCTTTGTCTCTTTCTATCTTGCTCGTGTGCATAAAATTTTGCCATTTACTTGTCACATTTTTTTCTCCTAAGATGGAAAACCTAGTATGATCAATCTTTCTCCTAGGATAAATGCTTTAGTCTGATGAATCTTTCTCCTAAGACAGAAATCCTAATCTGATGAACTCCTAGGATGGAAATCTTAGTCTGATGAATTTTCTCCTAAGATAACAAAAAGGGACCTAGTCTGATAAACTTTCTCCTAGGATCAAAATCTTAGTCTGATGAATCTTTCTCCTAAGATAGAAAACCTAGTCTGATGAATTTTCTCCTAGGATATAAATCTTAGTCTGATGAATCTTTCTCCTAAGATAGAAAACCTAGTCTGATGAATTTTCTCCTAGGATAAAAATCTTAGTCTTAGTTTGATGAATCTTTCTCCTAAGATAGAAAACCTAGTCCGATGAATTTTCTCCTAGGATAATAATTTTTTTAAAAAAAGGGGAAGTCTGAATTTGAAAAAACAAGGGGACAATTTTTAGTTTTCTTAAGTTATCAATGTTTAGTTTTCTTGAAATCAGGGGCCCTGCCTGGAGAATAGGGTCAGTCTTTTATTTTAGTCAAGCTTAGTTTATAGTTTTCCGAAAGTTCAATCACGTTTAGGAGACACATATCCTAGTCGAGTCATTAATTTTACTCTCATCATTTCATCCTTCATCAGCAACGTAGGTGATTTATAGTTCTGCTAACAACTCACAAATCTTCCTAGTGCAAACTGGGGCAGAAAAGTTTCTTTGTTGTCTGTTTTGCTGTAGCATCAAGCGCCCACCTGGAGAACAAAGGAAGACAGTTCAAGTTTTAAGGAAAAGCAGTTTCGAAGGAAAATAGTTCAAGTCTCAAGGAAAAACAGTGCAAATGTTGGTAATCAGACACCCACTTGGAGAATAAGGAAAGTAGTTCAAGTTGCAAAAGAAGACATCACAGGTTTCAAGGGAAAACAGTTTAAGGTAACGAAAGGAATACAATTCAAGTTCTGGTAATCAGGTGCCCGCCTGGAGGACAAGGGAATATAGTCAAATGTTGGAAATCAGGCGCCCGCCTGGAGAATAAATGAACTCACTTCAAAATGCAATTCAAGTCAGCAACAAAAGAAGCTTGCGACAAGAATGCGGGTCAACAAGGGTTCGAAATAACCAAAAGAAGGAGTATCAATCCAGAATAAAGGGAAAAAAAGAAAGAAAAAGAAAAAAAAAGAAGTTAATCCAAAATGCAAAAGTAGAAAAAAGATGGGAACTACTCAAGACGTGGTTGAGGTCATGAGTGCTACATGTCCGGTCTTGATCCAAAAGGTGAAGAAGAATGAACGAGTACCTACAGCTAGCAAGCGCCAAGGTTCAAATCTAATGTCCGCATGAAGAACCATTCAAGACACAAGATCAAGCTTCAAAAGACTCATAGATAGGAATCTTGTAACTCGTAGTTGACAGGCTTAGCTAGTCTTTTTCATTTTTCGTTTTTTATGTAATAACAGGACCGCGAATCAGAACCTCGACGGAACGACACCTCACTCGACTCTCTGACTCATCTCCTCCTCATTTTTCCGAACTACACTAACCTGATTCCTTTATAGCCAAGGATATGAAGGCAACATCGAAAGCAAGGTTCGGTCAAACTTTTCAAAATGCTTCCCATGGAGTATCCAAACGGGCAAAAATAGCTCATATTTGCTCCCTTTATCTTTGCTCGAAAACTCTTCGTGTTCCCGAGCAAAGAGGGGCAGCTGTGAGCACGTGACTTTTGCCCGAATAATAATATTCCTACAAAGGTCACAAATGGATTTTTCTTTTGAGTGTTTATTATTTTAGGAATTTATAAATGATTATTTGGTAATTTTTTGCATTTAGTTATAATTTGGTGCATATTTAATATTTCAAAAATTATGAGAAATACCCTAAAATGTTCAAATTTCATGCATTGTACTTTTAGGTTGATGTTTGCATTTTTAGGCTTAAGTTGTTAGTTAATTGCATTAATAGAAAGAAAAATAAAAAATATTGGTCATTTTTACATTTTTAGTTTTTAGTCTCAAATTAGTAATTTCTTTGCATTAAGCTTTAAATTAATTAATTATTTTTATGTTTTAAATAAATAATTAATATGGTTGTATAAATTAGATTTTAGTCTAGTATTTTTAATTAAATTTAGTAGTTAAAAATTAAGACAAAGAGAAATAAATAAAAAAGGGGGCAACTTTGAGCAAGACTCAAAATTGGGCCATGTAATGAGTGAGCCCAAATCTTTCAATACCCCTTAAACTAGCTCATCTACTTACCTAGCCTAAGAAAAACCGGACTTGAACCCAAATAAGTCTCTGACCCGCCCATTTCCCCACAAAAATCCTAACCTAGACCTAAAACACTACAAAAAAGGAAAGAGACCTAGAGGACCTGAAAAACAAACCTAGACCTTAGGAGCTAGAGAGACCTAGAGACAAAAAAGGCTGACAGCCGCTGACACAGAGAAACCCCACCCCCTGACTTCGTCTTCTCCAAACGACCCCCCTTTCCTCCCCCCCGAAAATCCATCTCCTTCACCTCACAGCCGGGCATCATCAGAAACACGCACACACGCACCAACGATCTCCTCCATTCCTTAACCACGCTGCCGACGATGTTGTTTTGTCCAAACGGCCACAGCCCCACCTTCGTCGAAATCTGGTAAACCAGCGACCATGGCTTGAACCACCGGCGAACAACCCAACGACCACCCTTGAGCCACCATAGTCGTCGTCACCTTCACCCTAAAAACTCCTTCACCTCGCAAAGTCGTTAGAGATTACCGTCAAAAATTTGCTGCGCCCCAGCCCCTTTCCACCAGCTTTGGACTTTGAAATTAAATAGTGTCAGATCTGACTCCAAAAACTAAAAAAAAAAAATAAATAAAGAACAAAAACAAAAAAGAATGGACATAAGACAGTGAAATCAAAATAATACAGATTCATGTTTTTTTTTAATTTATTTTTTATCCTGTTTTTCTTGGTGTTCAAGAATGAACTTTGGTTAAAATATGGATTTGAATCCGAGCTTGGTTGAGTTCCGTCCGGTTTTCGATTTTCCGATGCTAATTAGAGTTTCGTCCGCGATTCGTTATATCTCGAGTTCAAAGTAGTGAAACAATCAATTGTCCGGCTATATTGAGGTTCAACTCTTTCATCCTCTATTCGTTTTATGCAAGCTTGATATTAATTATTGGCTGGTGATATGATCCCGTTGATTCTGTAATTGTTCTCCGTAGTTTTGAATTTGCTCATTTAGCTATCTGCTCATATGTTTACCCGAATTAGTTATAGCTGAACATGAATTTGTCACAGTATAGAGATTGGGTTGCTATTCATCAACTGAAGTACGCCAAATTAGATTAAAGGGGCTTGGGCGTGCATTTCATGTGACCCTGCCATAATTTTGATAATAATAATGGAATAAACATGTTATAAATCCGGGTGTACTTTTCTTGTGACCCAATTTTCATTTCCAACAAGGTTAAATAGAACGTGTCGTGAATCACGGGTGCATTTCATGTAGCGTGACTTGCGATTTGTTTTAAATAACCTTGAATTAATTCTTTTTTTACAAATAAAAGTGGTTTTAAAGTTAAAGAGGCACATAGGTTTGAAACGTGCAAAAACAGATAATAGGCCGATAATAATAGTTGAACGACCATGCTAAAACCATGGAACCCGAGAATACCTAACACCTTCTCCCGGGTTAACATAATTCCTTACCCGGATTTCTGTGTTCGCAGACTATAGAACAGAGTCAATCTTTCCCCGATTCGGGATTTGAACCGGTGACTTGGGACACCATAAATTATCCCAAGTGGCGACTCTGAATTTAATAAAAATTAATCCCATTCGATTAATGTCACTTTAATGGGAAAAACTCCTTTATACCGCTTTGGGGTATAAAAAGGAGGTGTGACAGTCTTCCCTGACCACCTCGTTGATGGTGCCTAGGAGATTGGTAGTGACACCCATCTCTCCTTTTAGACTTTCCTCTCCCTTTCCTGCCATTGTTAGGTTGTGCAAACAAGAAAATGGAGCTTTTGTTGTGATCTTTTAAGATCTAGAAGAAATTAAACTTTTTAATTAGGACCTCCCCATAGACGGCGCCAAATTATCTGTCACGACCTGATTTTCTCCACCTTTGGAAGTCGTGATGGCGCCTACTAATGTGAGCTAGGCAAGTCAATTATTGAATAGATTGCCTTTTTACCCATCTTATATTCTTTAGCAATTATGAAGCACTAACTTTTAAACAACGGAATTTAACTTAAGCGGAAGAAAAACAATAAACTAGTTGAACATGAATCCAATACAACTGTTTAACCAAAAACTTCCCAGAACTGGAGTCACAGTTTCACAGATGGTCTAAGAGCACTACAAATAAAGGTCCGAAAGAAATAAATACAACACTGTCTCTAGAAATACATGAAAGAAACATGAATAAAGTAAGATAGGAGGTGACGCCAAGTCCCGCGGATGTCTGCAGGTCTACCTCGGGTCGCCTGTGTGGACTGAAGATAGCACCCTCACTGTGGTCCAAGCACTCTGATATCAGTATCTGCACACAGTGCAGAGTGTAGTATCAGCACAACCGACCCCATGTGCTGGTAAGTGCCTAGCCTAACCTCGATGAAGTAGTAACGAGGTTTGGACCAGACTACCAAATTAACCTGTACAGTTAAATCATATTTAATGGAAAAATAAAAGCAGATAATTTGAGTTAAAGATGGAAGGGGGAAACATGTTTCGGGGAAATAATAGGTAACAACAGAATATCAGGAGAATTGTAAAAAAACCAACAATCCAATTACTAATAAGGATAAGGAAAACAAAGGCAAATTTCATTTTCATTTCACATCTCGTTGTAGGCGTGCAACCCGATCCCATTTCATGTACCTTGTTGCAGGCGTGCAAATCGATCCCATTTCACATACCTCGTTGCAGGCGTGCAACCCGATCCCATTTCACATATCTCGTTGCAGTCATGCAACCCGATCCCATTTCACATATCTCGTTGCAGGCATGCAACCCGATCTCATTTTATATATCTTGTTGCAGGCGTACAACCCGATCCCATTTCATATATTTTGTTGCAGGCGTGCAACCCGCTCCCATTTACTTTATCAACACCAATCACAAAAGAGTCCCGCTAAGGGAACAATAATATCAAAACAAACATCCTGGCAAGGAAACAACAATATGACAATAACATCCCGGCAAGAGAACAATAATGATAATAATACCCCGGTAAGGAAATAATAATGATAATAACATCCTGGCAAGGGAACAATAATGATAATAACATGTGAAGCGCAATAAACCCCAACGGAGTCATAACAATTACAATACAAGACTTACGGGTGTCACACCTCCTTTTTCCGCACCCGAGAGGGTACAAGGGAGTTTTTCCAATTCAAGGACAATCGAAACGGGATGAGTTTATTTATTTCAGAGTCGCCACTTGGGAGATTTAGGGTGTCCCAAGTCACCAATTTTAATCCCGAATCGAGGAAAAGAATGACTCTATATTACAGTCTGCGTACCAGAAATCCGGATAAGGAATTCTGTTAACCCGGGAGAAGGTGTTAGGCATTCCCGAATTCCGTGGTTCTAGCACGGTCGCTCAACTGTTATGTTCGGCTTGATTATTTGATTTTAAATACAATACGAACTTATGTGCAAATTTTATCTTTCAACCGCTTTTATCATTTACCGTTATTTTTATCAAGAATTGCAACGTTATAAAATGTATCTCGAACCACGTTACAATCAATGTACCCGTGGTCATCGACACGCTTTGACTCCGTTGAGATTTGGATTTGGGTCACATCAATGTGCACCCGAGTTTAAGGAAATTAAATTATTAAAGGCGCGCCTAAAGCGACTAGCGTATTTATTTTGGGTAGGACCGTGAAATTTTACTAAACGGTCCATCCCGAAGTCTAAACAATTTTTAAAGCAATATTTATTGAGGGCCCCGCAATTTGTATTTTATTTGGCGAGGCTCATCTCGTTCTTTATTTTTAATGAATTTGCAACGTCATGGACATGCATCTCGAACCACGTCACAGTCAATGTACCCGTGATTAGAAAGGCATTTCGAATCCGTCGAGATTTGGATTTGGGTCACATAAATGTGCACCCGAGTTTAAGAAGGTAAAGTTTATTAAAGCGTATCCTAAAGAGACTAACGTGTTGTCATTTCAGGAAGGTTGCGAGATTTGCTAAGCAACCCGTCCTGGAAACTAAATGCTTCAATAATATACATTTAACAAGGGCCCCGCATCTGCGCGTTTTGTTTATTTCATCGAGGCTCATCTCGTTCTTATTTTAAAGGGATATCTTATAGCAACTACGTTTCTTGTCGTGTTTGTCTCTATCAATTGAAAACAGTAGAAAGTCCTAATTAATTACATGTTTGAAGATGTCGTAACAACATTCAGAAAGGCTTAAAAATCCGAAACGGGGCTGCATACACAGTCAGCCGATCCAGTAACCACGGGCCCAAATCCAGCCCAAGCATGATTGGCCAGACCCGAGCCACTGCTTGTTCGATGCGAGCCTGCCGGGTCTGTTTTGACCCGGGCTCGACCTCTCGTGGGGTTGAGATTGTAAACCGTGTTCTTTATCTAAAAAAAAGGTTTTAGCAGTTATATATGGAACATGTATTGGAAAGGAAAGAAATTAATTTATAGTGTACGATTTTCATACTTCGCATACATTACTTGTTTATACTACACTATTGCATTAAATCTGAGATACAACCCACTGCCTTGGGCATACTCTTATCACCATCCTATATACACAATCTAACATTCAACTACCATTCATTGACAGTTTACTAGGAACTGTAAGCTAACTTCAGTATCCAAAACAAGAAGGTAAACTATTATACATTATATGAGGTCTAACATAATATTCTATGTATATATAGACATCTGCAGATCTTCTCCATTCATGCTCAAACTTTTCAAGTTACATTGGTAATATATTTGTGTACATGGTATAGAGGACAACAGGAGGGAGAAAATGATCAGCTGAGTGGTATGCAACAAACACAGCAACAACAACCAAACAGTAACAACTCAACAAACAAACCAACAGCCACAAATGCTCTCCACAGTCCAACAGACAAATAGCAATAGTTTCCAGAACAACAGAAACCACAGATGGTCGAGGCCCAAACAAACAATCCCAGAAAAAGAGTAATGAACCAGTAGAAAATCCAAGATACCAAATGTGACAGCAACAGAAAACCCAATAACCCCAAAGCTCAGCTAATACCCGATACAGTTCCAGCAATCAGGAAGACTAAGACTCGAACCACAGCCCACAGAAAACTCAGTATAGTAACAATCACAGCAGAAAACACACAGCCTTTCTCTTAATGGAACAGTAATGACCCTAGTTAGAATAACTGGCTTGGCCAGGATAGCCCAACCAATTTAGCTCCTCGTGCAGTTTTGGGCAGTGATTGATTAAAGTGTTCTGAAAATTTCCCCCTTTTGTTTTCTCTTTTTCTGAAGACTCAAAGTCCAGCCCCTTTTAAGTTCTCAAATGGCCTATTTATAAGCCAAATGACTCGGTGCAGCTAGGCTGCCCTCATGCTGCAACTTGCAGCCTGCCCATACCCTGTTAAACCCATGCTTGAGCATCTCTTGATGCCAACCATTTGCTCACCACGCCTGGTTTATTCTTTAATCCAGGGTTATGGGCTTATTTTAGTATTCATTTTAAGCCCCATACCCTTGTGTCTTGTTCCCCATTAGTATTAGTTTAATCTTAATTAGTACCCTACTTGTCAGCTTCATTTAAACTAATCTTTCTGTCCTTTTGACACCCCAGAATACCCCTGCTTAACCTTGATTATTACTGCCCTGCCTATTGCAGCATCAGGGCAGTTTTGAACTGATGAAAGTTCAAATTCAAGGCTGCCTGGGCTGAATCTTTTTAATCATTTTTACAATGCAAACAAACCATTTTAACAATGCTGGGGCATTCAGTTAGTGGCAACGTTCAATTAGTCATGCGACATTATTAGCTTGTTTGATTCATTAGTTATAGAAACTAATCAGCGACATTTATCGAGTCGACTATACTAATTATAGCAGGTAATAATCAGTCGCTCATATAAACAATACGTTCAGGGACCTAAAGGGCATCAGACAATTTTGTGTTCAATTACTGGGGCCTATATAAGTTATTCATGCGACGACCATACTAATCGGACATGCTCATCATAGGATACATTTAAATCATACACAGAAACAATTGACCAAATAAAAGGTCTTTACTGAGAGGAAAGAAATTAAGAAACTATCAAAAAATAATAAAAAAAACAATTACCACACAGCAATGCTAATGACTTAATCAGCAATTAATATAAACGAAAAGGGAAAGAAAACTTACCGAAAAATGTTTAAATCAAACAGACCCAAATCCGACTTAACTCTGCCCATTTGAGGCCGAACAAATTTTAACCAGGGTGTTCTCACATGAGAACACCTTGGTTAAGATCCATTGAACCTCAAAACCCCTTTCAAGACCGGGCGGATTCCCCAGGTGCATGTGTTCTAAGGTCTGGATTTCCAGATCTGATTTTTAAGGAGTTGTGGGTAGATTCGGACCAAACCAAGCTTGGTTTGGTCACGAGGAAGGTCAGGGGAGTGGCTGGTACAAAAATGGCGAGGTTTGGTGTAGATCGAGTTTTGCCTCGAATCTTCAAATCCAGATTCGAGACGATAGGAGATGATTCGAGGTTCGTGGTTAGTGGATTCGTGTTCAGGGGAGTGAGGGGGTCTTAGGGTGTTCAGGGGGTGGTCACCGGCGTTCGTGCCGCCGGCTTTAATGGCGAGGGAGACGGGGGCGGCTAGGGTTTCTAATGGGAGGTCCGGGTTTGAGCTTGGGGACGAAGGGGTGGGGTGTTGGTATAGGGGGCGTGGGTGTAAGGGAAGGCTTATATATGGTCTATGGGATTGGATCTGAGCCGTTAGATCATATGATCTCAACGGCTTGGATCTGAGGGTGAGAAATGAGACGGAGTCGTTTGGTAGTTAAACGGGGTCGTTTGGTTTAAGTGAGGGTTGGATCGGATTGGTTCCTGGGTCGGGCTTTGAAACGGGTTATTGAAAGTGATCCTGGACCGTTGGATTGGATTGATTGGAACGGCTGAGATGGATTGGCCTGAAACGGTGTCGTTTCAGGAGGTGTTTGGGCAGGCCTGGACTTGGACCGGATTTGAATGCTGGTTTTGGGCCTGTTTTTGTTTCACTTCTTTTGGCCCAACCGATTTCCTTCACTCTTTGTTTTCTAATTTCATTTTTTCTTTTAAAACAAAAATAAAAATAATAAATAATAAAAATAACGAAATTAAAACTAAACAACAATGCAACATTTTAACACAATTATCACAAAAATTATTTAAGTAAGTTAACTAAAAGCCTAGAACGAACGATGCACACATATATATATTTTTTTGAATTTTCTTTTACTGACCGAATTATGGTTTAATCATCCTAACATACATATTTTGTATTTTTGTTTGTTAATGATTAAATGCAAAAATGGACAGATCCACAAATGACTAACAACACATGTCACGAAAACTCGAACAATTGTACAGCGAAACCATTTGTTACTATTTTTATTTTCTTTTGGAGCGATTGCTCGTAAAGCAAAAATCACGTTCTTACAGCTGCCCCTCTTTGCCCGAAGACACGAAGGGTTTTCGCGCAAAGATAAAGCGAGTGATTTTTGCCCGTCCGAATACTCCGTGTGAAGCATTTTTTTTGAAAAAGATTTGACCGAACCTTTGCTTCAGAGGTTTCCTACATATCCTGGGCTGAACAGGAATCAGGTCAATGTAGTTCGGGAAATTTGGTAGCTGGGACTACCGTGTGACTGTAGTGCTTGTTGTTGTTGTTGTGCGCTGTTGTATGCTGATGTAGGATGCTACTGCTCAACCAATCTCCCTATTACATTGCTCAAAAAAAACAAGAAGCTAAGCTAAACTGAGGATCCTGAAATCTCATCCATCTTCAACTTGTTCTCGTTGCCTTGCTTTCTTGTCGGCTACCACTTTCCTCCGATGCCTTTATCTTGTGACTTTGGGAGATGATGCTGGTCCTTTGCTGACGTTTGAATGCCAGTTTCATCACTTTGCTTGATCCGCTGGGGACACGACTTTCTTCTTTAAATTTTCCAATGGTTTCTTCAGTGGTATGTTTCTTCATCAGCATCGTCATACTGGGCATGCTACAACGCTCCCAAACTGCTTCTTTTGAGACGCGTTCCTTTTCCTTTTGAATTGTGCGCTTGCCTCTGCAGTTGTCTGCTTCTTGGTGCTGGGGATTTCATTGTTTCCCGTTTGGGGATCTCTGTTGTACCCTTCCGTCTTCAGGTGGGGCGACTGATTCCAAAATCTAGAGCTGAATGTATTCCCGCATTATACTGGTGGGCGACCTAGAACTTAAATGTATTCCCGCATTATACTGGTGGGCGACCTAGAACTTAAAAGTATTCCCGCATTATACTGGTGGGCGACCTAGAACTTAAATGCATTCCCGCATTATACTGGTGGGCGACCTAGAACTTAAAAGTATTCCCGCATTATACTGGTGGGCGACCTAGAACTTAAAAGTATTCCCGCATTATACTGGTGGGCGACCTAGAACTTAAATGCATTCCCGCATTATACTGGTGGGCGACCTAGAACTTAAATGTATTCCCGCATTATACTGGTGGGCGACCTAGAACTTAAAAGTATTCCCGCATTATACTGGTGGGCGACCTAGAACTTAAATGTATTCCCGCATTATACTGGTGGGAGACCTAGAACTTAAATGTATTCCCGCATTATACTGGTGGGCGACCTAGAACTTAAAAGTATTCCCGCATTATACTGGTGGGCGACCTAGAACTTAAATGTATTCCCGCATTATACTGGTGGGAGACCTAGAACTTAAAAGTATTCCCGCATTATACTGGTGGGCGACCTAGAACTTAAATGTATTCCCGCATTATACTGGTGGGCGACCTAGAACTTAAAATGTATTCCCGCATTATACTGGTGGGCGACCTAGAACTTAAATGTATTAAAATTGCTTCCTCGTTCTTCCGAGAAAATTTCGACAACCGGCAGAAAATTTTCTGCCCCGGTTTTGGTGACTTCCTTGGCGTTGCTGTCCTCATCAATCCTTTGCTTTCCTGCATCAGACAGAAGGATTTAATTAGTTTTTATCGTGGTGGTAGAGGGTGCCTTTCTGGCGGATGGTCTTCCTTTCTTCCCCTTTTCTTGCTCTTTGTCCCCATAATTGGTTGGCGGGCAAAGTTGCCTGTTGGGGGTCTCTCGCCTGCTGGGGATCGGTTTTCAATTTATCCCCTTTTCTTCTTTCTCTTTAAACACATGATGTGGGAGTCTGCTTCTAACTCCCGAAACCACTCCCTTTTGGAGCTTACTTCTTCCAAAATTTCCGGGCACAATCCCTGCATTGCCTGGGACCGGCCTTTAAGACTGTTTGTATCATCCTGCATTGGATGAATTCTCCTTTGGTTTCTGGTAGTAAGCTTTGAAAAATCCTTTCAAGACACATTTTAGGAAAAGAAATAAAGATATGGAAAAAAGAAAAACTTTCTGAACCAATATTTTGTGGGAGGAGACAATCCAAAGAACTTATCTGGAGGACACAACTGGTCCCCGTGATCATGACGTGCACCATAGATTCCCGACCCAGTCTATTTGTATCAATCGATTTGTCCGACGGTCTGACTTGCTGGGGATGATAAATGGATGTTCATCTTGTTGCGAATGTGGTAGCTTCGCTGATCTGTCTCGTCGCCTCATAGTGCCCTTCGAGGGGTTTTCACTAATGAGACTCTCTCTTTTCTCTCATCTCCCGGCGCCTTATGGTGCCTGTGAAGGTTTTCACCAATAAGACTCTCTCATTTTATATCCCTCATCTTACATCGCCTCTCGGTGCCTGCGAAGGTTTTCACCGATGAGACTCTCTCATTTTATTTCTTTCGAGGAATCGGGGTGTTGTAGATACGACCCTCTTTTCTAGAGATTCCTTTGACTATCAATTCGTTCCCAATCTTACGATCCTCTTCTTTGCTGGGGCTTGGTGTATTATTCTCGGTCTTATTCGCCTGACTCGACATCTCTTGAACATTGATCGGGAGGTCTTTTGGACGTTGATGTTGGTTTTGGTGTGGGGTTAAAGAAAGGCTATGAAAGAAATGAAAATAATTTGATGGGTGATGTGCTACAACTTTTGGAATCGAACCTTTGTTGGAATTTTAAAACATAACTTCTGCCCCAGTTTTCTTGCTTGGGGAATTTATTATTTATACTTATGTTGCGCTATGTGCGTTACGCACGCTGTGCCTATTACGCACACTATGTACATTATGCATCGGATATCCCCTATGATGCATACTATGACCGAGCCGTGAGGCGCCTACGTATCCTCTTTGAGGAATCAGGTCAAACGTAGTTCCCACGGTTTTGTATTTCTTTATGATTTCATCTTCTTCTTTTTTTTTCTTTTTTTTCTTTTTTTTTCGTATCTTTCCCATTAGTGATTCCAAAAGAGGGGTATTGAAAGAATTTGCTTAAGGCTCAAAGGGGGAAGCAAGGGTTAAACAGTGTTTGGGTAGAAGAAAGAATTGCCTCCGTCATCTCATTATCCAATAAATGCCAGATACAAACAAACAAACCGAATAATTGCCGTAATTAAAGAAATTACGCATAATATCTCTTGACTGCATCTGAATTGATAGCCATGTCGACACATCCACCCTCGACATCTGTCAAACACAAAGCACCGTTGGACAATACTCTGGTCACGATATAAGGCCCTTGCCAATTTGGGGTGAATTTGCCTTTCGCCTCGACCTGATGTGGGAGGATCTTCTTCAATACCTGCTGCCCTACTTCAAACTTCCTGGGGCGCACCTTTTTATTATACGCTCTAGCCATTCTCTTCTGGTACAGCTGACCGTGGCACACTGTTGCCAATCTTTTCTCATCTATCAGGCTCAACTGTTCCAAGCGAGCTTTGATCCATTCATCATCATCAATTCCGGCTTCAGCGACAATTCGGAGGGACGGAATTTCGACCTCCGCTGGTATCACGGCCTCAGTTCCATACACCAACAAATAAGGAGTTGTGCCTATGGAAGTCCGGACGGTAGTGCGGTAACCCAACAAAGCAAAGGGCAATTTCTCATGCCACTGTCTGGACCCTTCCACCATTTTTCGCAGTATCTTCTTGATATTCTTATTGGCTGCTTCGACTGCTCCATTTGCCTTAGGACGATATGGGGTGGAATTGCGGTGTGTAATCTTGAATTGTTGGCATACCTCTTTCATCAGGCTGCTATTAAGATTCGCACCGTTATCCGTGATGATCACTTTTGGGATCCCAAATCTGCAGATGATATGGGAGTGAACAAAGTCCACCACTGCCTTCTTGGTTACCGATTTGAAGGTTTTAGCCTCAACCCATTTGGTGAAGTAATCAATGGTCACTAGAATGAACCTGTGACCGTTGGACGCTGCTGGCTCGATGGGCCCAATGACATCCATGCCCCAGGCCACAAACGGCCAAGGTGCTGACATCGTATGTAACTCTGTTGGCGGAGAATGAATCAAATCTCCATGTATCTGGCACTGATGGCATTTCCTCACAAAAGTGATACAGTCGCGTTCCATGGTGAGCCAATAACACCCTGTTCGAAGGATCTTTCTTGCCAATACATATCCGCTCATGTGTGGTCCGCAAACTCCCGCATGTACCTCTTCCATAACCGTCATTGCTTGACTGGCATCTATGCATCTCAACAATCCCAAATCCGGGGTTCTTTTGTACAATACTCCTCCACTGAGGAAGAAACCATTCGACAAACGCCGAAGGGCTCTTTTTTGGTCTCCAGAGGCATGTTCTGGATATATCCCCATTCTGAGGTATTCCTTGATATCATGAAACCAGGGTTCGCCATCTGCTTCTTCTTCTATGGTATTGCAGTAGGCGTGCTGATCACGGACTTGGATATGCAGAGGATCAACATACATTTTGTCAGGGTGGTGCAGCATTGATGCTAAGGTGGCTAAGGCATCTGCAACCTCATTGTGAACTCTCGGGATGTGTTTGAACTTCACCGATCGAAATTGCTTGCTCAGATCATGCAAGCATTGTCGGTATGGTATGAGCTTTAGATCTCGTGTTTCCCATTCACCCTGAATTTGATGTACCAAGAGGTCCGAGTCTCCCAAGACCAAGACGTCTTGGACATCCATGTCAGCAGCCAAGCGCAGACCCAGAATGCAAGCCTCATATTCGGCCATATTGTTAGTGCAATAGAAGCGCAGTTGGGCCGTAACAGGATAATGCCGTCCTGTTTCAGAAATGAGTACTGCCCCTATTCCAACCCCTTTTGCGTTTGCAGCTCCATCGAAGAAAAGCTTCCAACCCGATTCCTCGGGTAATTCCAACTCATTCGTATGCATCACCTCTTCGTCAGGAAAATACGTTCTTAAGGGCTCGTATTTTTCATCAACGGGATTTTCTGCCAAATGTTCTGCCAGTGCCTGGGCTTTCATGGCCGTCCTTGTCACGTAGATGATATCAAATTCTGTGAGCAGAATTTGCCATTTTGCCAACCTCCCCGTGGGCATAGGTTTCTGAAAGATATACTTCAATGGGTCCAAGCGGGATATGAGATAAGTAGTATATGAAGACAGGTAGTGCTTCAACTTCTGAGCTACCCAAGTCAGGGCGCAGCATGTTTTCTCGAGTTGAGTGTACTTGACCTCATGCACTGTGAATTTCTTGCTAAGATAGTAGATGGCCTGCTCCTTCCTCCCTGTGTCATCATGTTGCCCCAGTACACAACCAAATGAATTTTCCAAGACCGTCAGGTAAAGGATTAGGGGTTTCCCGGGCTTAGGCGGGACCAATACGGGTGGATTAGACAGATACCCTTTGATTTGGTCGAAAGCCTCCTGACACTCTGCCGTCCAACCTACTGCAGCATCCTTTCTCAGTAGCCGAAATATGGGCTCACAAGTTGCTGTGAGTTGAGCGATGAACCTGCTGATATAATTGAGTCTACCCAGCAAACTCATTACCTCTGTTTTGTTCCTTGGCGGTGGCAAATCTCGGATGGATTCAATTTTGGACGGGTCTAACTCAATCCCCCGTCGACTGACGATGAATCCTAGCAACTTCCCTGATGGAACCCCGAATGCGCATTTGGCCGGGTTAAGCTTGATATCATACCTCCGGAGTCTTTGGAAAAATCTCCTTAGGTCTGCTACATGGTCCTCCTGACGCCAAGATTTGATGATCACATCATCGACGTACACCTCAATTTCCTTGTGTATCATGTCATAAAACACCGCAGTCATTGCTCGCATGTACGTTGCCCCGGCGTTCTTTAACCCGAACGGCATTACCCGATAGCAGTAGGTTCCCCATGGCGTAATAAACGCTGTCTTCTCAGCATCCTTTTCGTCCATTAGGATCTGATGATAACCCGCATAGCAATCCACAAAGGATCCAATCTCGCGCCCAGCGCAATTATCGATCAGGATATGAATGTTGGGTAACGGGAAATTGTCCTTGGGACTTGCTTTGTTAAGGTTGCGGTAGTCGACGCACACCCTGATTTTTCCATCCTTCTTTGGGACTGGTACCACATTGGCCAACCACTCGGGATATCGAGTGACCCGAATGACCTTCGATTGCAACTGCTTAATCACTTCTTCTTTGATCTTTACACTCATTTCTGTTTTAAATTTCCTTAGTTTTTGCTTGACCGGAGGGTATGCCGGGTCAGTGGGCAATTTGTGAACCACTAAATCGGTGCTCAATCCAGGCATATCATCATATAACCATGCAAAAACATCTTTGAATTCCCTGAGAGTTTCGATCAATTCTGCTTTGACATTCGGCTCAATGTGGATGCTAATTTTGGTCTCTTGGATGTTATCAGCGTCTCCTAGGTTCACAGCCTCAGTGTCATTTAGGTTAGGCTTGGGTTTCTCTTCAAATTGGCACAGTTCTCGGTTTATTTCTTCGAAGGCTTCCCCTTCGTCACCTTCAGATTCATTATCACAAACGACCTCTTGCATCATTGAGTCAGATTCAGATTGATTATTTAGACTAGGTCGAAGATCCGCTGTGCATGCCATGTCATTAGGACCAGTAAAAAGAGAACTGTTCAGAAAGAAAAAGAACAAAACAAGAAATTAAAATGGGACAAAAGAAAAGAACTTTATTAAATTTGCAGGATAAAAAGGGTTCACACTTTTACAAAACGAAAGTAAAGTTGGGATTACACCCTTGAATAATCCGATCAAACAAACAAACAAACAAAATATTAATCAAAGCCTACTACCAAGACTCCCCTCGGACAGGAAGAGGAGTAACCGTCCAATTGTTGGTCTTGGCCTCAGGCCCCACAAATTGTATCTCTGCTCGGCTGGGACCTTCTCCAGCTTCCACCATACTGACATCCGCAAATAGCCTCTCAAAACTCTGATCCAGGTATTCATTTATACCGATCAAAGGTCCTCGAATCTTTGGGATCGCTGACCCCTTGGCACTTGCTTTAACAAAAGACCTTGAGAGGCGTGGCACTGGTTTAGGCAGGGACCAGACTATCTTCTTCATTTTTCGCGCTTGCTTCCTGTCTGCTGTGGTTGGTTTGAACCCCAACCCGAAAGTTTCCAGATTCTTAGGAAGGGAGACAGGTTGGACTATCCCTTGAAGTTCAACTCCCAGGCCTTTTCCCGGCACAAACCCATTACCCAGCATTTCTGATACCATCATTACTGTTGCGGCAGTCACCCTAGGGTGCGGGATGATTTCTCCTTCAGAAATTTTGTTGGCCGACCCTGTATCGAGAATCTGGTAGACCCAGGGACCCTTGTCATCAGTGGTCTCTATGAAAGGCACAATGGTTCCGCCCATGGTGCATGTCGTATCCTCGCCGTGCAACACGACCTCTTGTCTTTCCCACTCGAACTTCACTGTCTGATGTAAGGTGGAAGGCACCGCTTTAGCTGCATGAATCCAAGGTCGTCCTAACAGCAAGTTGTAAGATACCGTGGCGTCCAACACCTGGAATTCCATGGTAAATAGGACCGGACCAATGGTTAATTCAAGTACAACATCCCCCACAGTGGCTGTTCCGTTTCCGTCAAACCCTCGGACACAGATGCTATTCTCCCGGATTCTTCCACGGTCAATCTTTAACTAGTCCAGGGTGGATAATGGACAAATATTGGCGCTTGAGCCGTTATCCACCAATACTCGGGTTACCACCGAGTCTTCACATTTGACAGCTAGGTATAGAGCTTTATTGTGCTCCGTTCCTTCCACCGGCAGGTCATCATCTGAGAATGTTACCCTGTTCACCTCGAAAATCTTGCTGGCAATGGTTTCCAGGTGGTTTACGGAAATCTCACTGGGTACATGGGCCTCGTTCAGTATCTTTAACAGGGCCCTGCGATGTTCCTCGGAATGGAGGAGTAATGACAATAGTGAGATCTGGGCAGGCGTTTTTCTCAGCTGCTCAACCACAGAATAGTCTTGTACTTTCATCTTCCTCAGGAAGTCTTCAGCCTCTTCCTCTGACACTGGCTTCTTGGTTGCCACTGGGTTGGTTTTTCTTAACTCCACCGGAGCAAAACATCGACCTGATCGAGTCAGCCCTTGCGCTTCACAACTGACTTCTTCCACCTGTTTTCCTTGGTACGTCACCACTGCTTTTTCATATTTCCAGGGCACAGCCCTGCTGTCAAGCATAGGCAGTTGGACCACCGGCTTTATGGTTACCCGTTCTCTACATACCCCTTTTAACACGACCGCCGGTGTGGGCAGGATCCCTGGTATTACCAACTTACTTGGCTCGGGTTTGCTTGCTATGACGGACGGGTTCTTCCCCCATAATACTACCGGCTTGACACCTTCTCCCTGCGACTGTACATTTGTTCCTCCACTGGTTAAGACTTCTTTTGGGGCAGCTTGGACCATCATCACTGTTTGTGAGGGTTTTCTTAATTCACCTCCCTCACACACCAACTCAATCATGTGAGCTTCGTGGTGCGCTGGCAGCGGATTTTGGTTGATGTTAGGAGCCTCCGGTGTCTGGACCTCGATCTTATTGGTGTCAATAAGATCCTGTATGGCATGCCTTAACTTCCAACACTTCTCGGTATCGTGCCCGAGCATCCCTGAACAGTATTCACAACTGATTGAACGATCCAAATTCTGAGGCAGGGGATTTGGTTCCCGAGTATGGACAGGACTAACCAAACCTAATTGCCGCAGCTTGTGGAACACAGCGGTGTAGGTTTCTCCCAGTTCGGTGAAGGTTCTTTGTTTCCGCAACCTATCATTTCTGGCATCTGGATTTCCCCGGAAACCTGCCCCCGAAGGATTTCTATATGCCCTTGGTGGAGGGTAAGTGTTTTGTGGTGGTGCATATATGTTCTGGGGAGCCGGTGCGCGCCATTGTGGGCGAATCGGAGGCTGAGTGTATACCTGGGCTTGGTGTACGGAACAATGTGGTTCTCGAGGTGGATAGAAATTTTGTGGTGGGTTGTATGGGTAGTTTGACCTGTGAGGCCTGGGTTGGTTGTAGTGCGGCCTGCCAGCCCTGGACCAACTGCCTGCCTCGATCGTGGCAACCTCTTCTTTCTTTCTTCTTAGCGCACCTCCCGTGCCGCTTTGAATAGCCTGGGTTGTGGCCTTAAGTGCCGAATAGTTTAAGATCTTGTCCGACCTCAAACCTTCTTCTATCATGACCCCTATTTTGACCACCTCGTTGAAAGATTTTCCAACCGTTGTCACCAAGTGACCAAAGTAGGTTGGATCCAATGTCTACAAAAAGTAGTCTACAATTTCTCCCTCTCTCATGGGAGGATCGACTCTAGCTGCTTGTTCTCTCCAGCGGAATCCGAACTCGCGAAAACTTTCCCCGGGTTTCTTCCCAGTTCTCAATAACGTGAGACGGTCAGGGACTATCTCTAGATTGTACTGGAAATGACCTGCAAAAGCCTGTGCCAGATCATCCCACGTGTACCACCTGCTGAAATCCTGCCTGGTATACCATTCCAGTGCAGATCCGCTCAGACTTTGGCCGAAGTAAGCTATCAAAAGCTCATCCTTGCCTCCTGCCCCTCTCATTTTGCTACAGAATCCCCGCAAATGTGCCATGGGATCACCGTGCCCTTCATATAAATCAAACTTGGGCATCTTGAACCCTGCCGGGAGTTGGACATCTGGGAAAGGGCACAGATCTTTGTATGCCACGCTGACTTGGTTGCCCAGCCCGTGTAAGTTCCTGAAGGATTGCTCCAGGCTTTTGAACTTTCTCAACACTTCATCCTGTTCAGGGGCCTTAACCGGCTTCTCAACCTCTGCCGGAACTTCCAAATGGGGATTGTAAGCCTGTGGTTCGGGTGCATGGAATGTAGGCTCAGGGGATAGTATTGTGTATCGTGAGCCTGAAACAATGGCTCACTGGTCGTTCGCTGCAAAGGGGCTGATGCAGGTCCCACAAAAATGGGAATATTGGGTGTTGGGAGAGGTTGATGGGGTGGTGGAGCTTGGGAATCATGAGGGCTTCTTTCTTGATGATAGAGGGGATTTGGGCGGCTTGTGGAGGGGCCAGAGTGAGGGTATTCCGGCATGTGTCCCAGTGTCTCAGGGCTCTTTTGTGTTTTGGCCAGGGCTAGCTGCATTGCATGCATCTCTAGTCCCATCCTTTCAATCTTTTCCATTGCCTCTTTTAGCAGCTGGCTCATCGGCCTTTCTTCCTCATTACTATTCTCTGAAGTAGTCATGCTTGTCGCTACCGGTCCTTTGGATCTGGTTTGGTATGAATGTGTTGCCAGAATTCTTTAACAACTAACTGTCTAATATCAGACAACAACAAACTTTGTTAGTGTTAGAGCTTAACAGATTTGATCATAACACATAGAGGATGCAATGCACCTAGGCAGTTAACCGTTTCTACATGCTTTGCTTCAAACCACATGCGTCATCCCGGTTTGTTCATTCGTCTTTTTTAGAGTATTCTGCGAAACCCCGCGTTTTATTTTATTTATTTATTAAAAGCGGTCGAATCTTATGGGGATTGCCTACGTATCACGTCCCCGCGTGAATCAGACCAGGCGTAGTTCTGCCTCAAAGTATAGACACATAGAAATTCTTCCGGAGTCCCTTAATTTCATTATCAAAATTTGCTATTACACATTACTTCAAACAAAATAGCAACAGTACAGACTCCAGGGTTTTAAACTTGGTTTGAGGAAAAGAAAACAATATTGGGGAGACAACAAACAAAACAACCAGGACTCGATTAACCACTAATTTTCCAACTTAGGGACCCACGAGGCATCTTTCGGCCCTTTCGCGGCCCTGGGTGTAAGGTCTCGTTGCAAGCTCTTCAACTCGTTCATAATCCGATGGACGCAGCCCATGATGGAAGCAATGAGGTTTTCCCGAGGTGTCTGCTCGCATGCCAAACATTTTAGGTAGATGTAATGCCCGACTTCGTCAATTCTTGCCCGAATGTTGTCCCTTTCTGCGAACAATTGCCTTATCTGTCGGCTCTTTAATCCTAGCGTTTGTGCATTGGCGGCGAGCTGATCCTGGAATATATCCATTTGCCTTGCCATCCTTGTCATTGTATTGTAATAGCGTCTCCGGTCGGCCTGGGCATCTTGTGTTTGCTTGAAGATCCGCTCTTGCAAAGCGGAATTTGTCTCCTTTGCTGCTTTGACGCTCAGTTCACAATTCCTCATGACTTGCTGTAGGCGCTTCCTCCGGGCCATTGTACCTTCTGCCCATTTGGCCCTCATCCTTGCTATGCAAGCCTTTGATTGGTCTAATTCTTCTTGGCTCTGGATGACCTGATTTCTCAAACTGGCTATCAATCTTTCGTCGGAGCAGCGCTTCTGTCGGTCGATGTTATTCTTACTGGCTTGGCGAAGGCGGGCCCTCAGGGTTTGGTTCTCTTGGGCTAACTTGTCTTTTTCAGCCTGCTCTTGGGCGACTCGCACGTTGTTTTCGAATACCATCCTTTCAATTTGTCGCTTCAACTTCCTAATTTCAACCAGGTAACATTCCTCTTTTGCGAGCCAATCCCATTGTTCTTGCGATGACTCAACAAAACTTCGGAGGTGAGGCCGTTTGGTTGGTCGTTTCACGATGCTCTTCTTGTTCTGCCAAGTGAGATAGGCCGGCGAGACTTCACCTCTAGACACATCATTTACCCGGGTATTTGCCGTTAAGTACTGGCATTCACTCCATATGCAACGAACTGTCTTTTCAGGAAATTGGCCGTCACTGCTGACCTCGACTGCATAAGTGCTGAGATCTTCGTCCGGGTGTAGTACTTGACATCTTCCCAACTGTCTCATTACCCTGTAAGGGGCATAAGGTTGAATACCCCTGAGTCCCATCAAGAGGAAGTGAGGACCAGTGGCGGGCATGTATATGATTTCTTCCACAGAAAGCCAACCCAAAGTCCAGTTTACTTGGTCTGCGGTGATGATCCGGAGATAGGATATCCATTCTTCAAACCCTCCTGGTGATCGAAAACCTGAAACCCTTAGGCTATAACCCTCGATGCAGCCCCCATTTGTAGACATGTAGTGCATATACTGAGGATGGTGACACAAGTGTTCGATCATCCACATCTGTAACAACAAGTTGCACCCTTCGAAGAAGTCTGTTCCAGCTTTACAAGCTGTGAGGGCTCGATATATTTCTGCCATTATCATGGGAGCAAGGATGCTTTTATCGTTGGTAATCAAGATTTTGACGATTCCAGCCACCTTTAGATCGATATTTCTATCTTTTCGGGGAAACACCACAAGGCCCAAAAATGCCACCATAAAAGCGAACCGCCTATGCTCATTCCATTTTACCAGATTTCCCCTGCTACAAATACCACTTTCTGGATCATTAAATCCTCCTTTGCTCCCGTACCTCTGGTATATGAATTGTAGGGTAGAAAAACCTCTATCCAGTTCAGCGTATGGGACTCCTTTGCTTATCTTCAACAGATCCATGAATTTGTGTGAATTCACAGCCCTTGGAGCGATCAGGTATTTGTGTCTCAAACCTTCAGTGACGTCCATGTAACCCGCCATTTCTTCTAAGGTTGGGGTGAGTTCAAAATCTGAGAAACGGAACACATTGTGGGCTGGATCCCAAAATGTAACTAAAGCCTTTATGATGTCGCACCGAGGCCTAACTTTCAACAAATCAACCAAACCTCCCAGGTGCAGTTTGATCTTGTCTTGCTCTGACCTTTCCAAATCCTCCCACCATAATCGCACTTCCAGGGGGATTTTGCTTCTAACTGTTACCGGCAAACTTGGACTCATACTCATTCTGCATGAGCATTGGGGTGATTAAGCAAAGATCCAGACTCATTAGACTCAAATACCAAATTGACACACTTCTAAAAGAAAAAATGAAATTTGGTTGTTTTTCAAAAAAGCATGATGTTACCTTAAGAACTTTCGTTCTTTGGATTGTACCTATATTTTGAAAAACAAGTTGAGCCCGATGGGGGTGCCTACGTATCCCGCACCATGCGAGAATCAAACTGACGTAGTTCGGGCATAAATTGAATTTTGGGGACACCCTATTTTTCTCTTAAAAATGAATCAAAGACTCCTTTTTTTTTTTTTTAAAACAAATTAATAAGACACACATTTTTTCAAAATTCTGGCAGAGCTTTGACCATTTTTGTGACTTTTCAAGAATAAATAAGTAACCCCTTAACCGTTATTCCTCTTCCTTTTCCAAACATTCCCGATATTCAGAAACCGGTCAGCATGCAAGCCTTGAAACAAGTAAATGCATAAAGCAAACAGGATGTAGCAGGATGGTCTTTATTCTCAGGTTGCCTGTCCTAGACGGACCCAGCCCCTGTGCTAAGTCCCCTAAGTCAAATGAACATGATGCAAATAAGCGTTCCTACTAGGGATCCGGCATGAAGTTATGTTATGCTAAGCTGTAAAACCTAGGTGCTTGTTCTAGACCTGGCTTACCCGAGCGGACAACTCGAGCCGAGGATGGGAGCTGTGTACCGGTAACCAAAAGGCCATCCGACTTTGCAACTCCTCCGAATCCTCGTTCTATTTTGGCATATGACACTAACAGAAAGAAGCCACGACCAGCGTGCGCTCCTCAAGAGAGAAGAGAAGGGTTTCGGCACAGTTTATATATACAGTCCAAATAATATCAAGGCGGTAAAAGCAACACTTAGCCCATTAGGCTCAAAACATGTAATAAAATCAGATAATAAATAAAACCAAATAGTAACAATTATTCTAAGCTCGAATTCTTAACCCTGAACCAGTGGTTCTGGGTGCTGGTCCCCAGCAGAGTCGCCAGAGCTGTCACACCTCCTTTTTCCGCACCCGAGAGGGTACAAGGGAGTTTTTCCAATTCAAGGACAATCGAAACGGGATGAGTTTATTTATTTCAGAGTCGCCACTTGGGAGATTTAGGGTGTCCCAAGTCACCAATTTTAATCCCGAATCGAGGAAAAGAATGACTCTATATTACAGTCTGCGTACCAGAAATCCGGATAAGGAATTCTGTTAACCCGGGAGAAGGTGTTAGGCATTCCCGAATTCCGTGGTTCTAGCACGGTCGCTCAACTGTTATGTTCGGCTTGATTATCTGATTTTAAATACAATACGAACTTATGTGCAAATTTTATCTTTCAACCGCTTTTATCATTTACCGTTATTTTTATCAAGAATTGCAACGTTATAAAATGTATCTCGAACCACGTTACAATCAATGTACCCGTGGTCATCGACACGCTTTGACTCCGTTGAGATTTGGATTTGGGTCACATCAATGTGCACCCGAGTTTAAGGAAATTAAATTATTAAAGGCGCGCCTAAAGCGACTAGCGTATTTATTTTGGGTAGGACCGTGAAATTTTACTAAACGGTCCATCCCGAAGTCTAAACAATTTTTAAAGCAATATTTATTGAGGGCCCCGCAATTTGTATTTTATTTGGCGAGGCTCATCTCGTTCTTTATTTTTAATGAATTTGCAACGTCATGGACATGCATCTCGAACCACGTCACAGTCAATGTACCCGTGATTAGAAAGGCATTTCGAATCCGTCGAGATTTGGATTTGGGTCACATAAATGTGCACCCGAGTTTAAGAAGGTAAAGTTTATTAAAGCGTATCCTAAAGAGACTAACGTGTTGTCATTTCAGGAAGGTTGCGAGATTTGCTAAGCAACCCGTCCTGGAAACTAAATGCTTCAATAATATACATTTAACAAGGGCCCCGCATCTGCGCGTTTTGTTTATTTCATCGAGGCTCATCTCGTTCTTATTTTAAAGGGATATCTTATAGCAACTACGTTTCTTGTCGTGTTTGTCTCTATCAATTGAAAACAGTAGAAAGTCCTAATTAATTACATGTTTGAAGATGTCGTAACAACATTCAGAAAGGCTTAAAAATCCGAAACGGGGCTGCATACACAGTCAGCCGATCCAGTAACCACGGGCCCAAATCCAGCCCAAGCATGATTGGCCAGACCCGGGCCACTGCTTGTTCGATGCGAGCCTGCCGGGTCTGTTTTGACCCGGGCTCGACCTCTCGTGGGGTTGAGATTGTAAACCGTGTTCTTTATCTAAAAAAAAAGTTTTAGCAGTTATATATGGAACACGTATTGGAAAGGAAAGAAATTAATTTATAGTGTACGATTTTCATGCTTCGCATACATTACTTGTTTATACTACACTATTGCATTAAATCTGAGATACAACCCACTGCCTTGGGCATACTCTTATCACCATCCTATATACACAATCTAACATTCAACTACCATTCATTGACAGTTTACTAGGACTGTAAGCTAACTTCAGTATCCAAAACAAGAAGGTAAACTATTATACATTATATGAGGTCTAACATAATATTCTGTGTATATATAGACATCTGCAGATCTTCTCCATTCATGCTCAAACTTTTCAAGTTACATTGGTAATATATTTGTGTACCTGGTATAGAGGACAACAGGAGGGAGAAAATGATCAGCTGAGTGGTATGCAACAAACACAGCAACAACAACCAAACAGTAACAACTCAACAACAAACCAACAGCCACAAATGCTCTCCACAGTCCAACAGACAAATAGCAACAGTTTCCAGAACAACAGAAACCACAGATGGTCGAGGCCCAAACAAACAATCCCAGAAAAAGAGTAATGAACCAGTAGAAAATCCAAGATACCAAATGTGACAGCAACAGGAAACCCAATAACCCCAAAGCTCAGCTAATACCCGATACAGTTCCAGCAATCAGGAAGACTAAGACTCGAACCACAGCCCACAGAAAACTCAGTATAGTAACAATCACAGCAGAAAACACACAGCCTTTCTCTTAATGGAACAGTAATGACCCTAGTTAGAATAACTGGCTTGGCCAGGATAGCCCAACCAATTTAGCTCCTCGTGCAGTTTTGGGCAGTGATTGATTAAAGTGTTCTGAAAATTTCCCCCTTTTGTTTTCTCTTTTTCTGAAGACTCAAAGTCCAGCCCCTTTTAAGTTCTCAAATGGCCTATTTATAAGCCAAATGACTCGGTGCAGCTAGGCTGCCCTCATGCTGCAACTTGCAGCCTGCCCATACCCTGTTAAACCCATGCTTGAACATCTCTTGATGCCAACCATTTGCTCACCACGCCTGGTTTATTCTTTAATCCAGGGTTATGGGCTTATTTTAGTATTCATTTTAAGCCCCATACCCTTGTGTCTTGTTCCCCATTAGTATTAGTTTAATCTTAATTAGTACCCTACTTGTCAGCTTCATTTAAACTAATCTTTCTGTCCTTTTGACACCCCAGAATACCCCTGCTTAACCTTGATTATTACTGCCCTGCCTATTGCAGCATCAGGGCAGTTTTGAACTGATGAAAGTTCAAATTCAAGGCTGCCTGGGCTGAATCTTTTTAATCATTTTTACAATGCAAACAAACCATTTTAACAATGCTGGGGCATTCAGTTAGTGGCAACGTTCAATTAGTCATGCGACATTATTAGCTTGTTTGATTCATTAGTTATAGAAACTAATCAGCGACATTTATCGAGTCGACTATACTAATTATAGCAGGTAATAATCAGTCGCTCATATAAACAATACGTTCAGGGACCTAAAGGGCATCAGACAATTTTGTGTTCAATTACTGGGGCCTATATAAGTTATTCATGCGACGACCATACTAATCGGACATGCTCATCATAGGATACATTTAAATCATACACAGAAACAATTGACCAAATAAAAGGTCTTTACTGAGAGGAAAGAAATTAAGAAACTATCAAAAAATAATAAAAAAAACAATTACCACACAGCAATGCTAATGACTTAATCAGCAATTAATATAAACGAAAAGGGAAAGAAAACTTACCGAAAAATGTTTAAATCAAACAGACCCAAATCCGACTTAACTCTGCCCATTTGAGGCCGAACAAATTTTAACCAGGGTGTTCTCACATGAGAACACCTTGGTTAAGATCCATTGAACCTCAAAACCCCTTTCAAGACCGGGCGGATTCCCCAGGTGCATGTGTTCTAAGGTCTGGATTTCCAGATCTGATTTTTAAGGAGTTGTGGGTAGATTCGGACCAAACCAAGCTTGGTTTGGTCACGAGGAAGGTCAGGGGAGTGGCTGGTACAAAAATGGCGAGGTTTGGTGTAGATCGAGTTTTGCCTCGAATCTTCAAATCCAGATTCGAGACGATAGGAGATGATTCGAGGTTCGTGGTTAGTGGATTCGTGTTCAGGGGAGTGAGGGGGTCTTAGGGTGTTCAGGGGGGTGGTCACCGGCGTTCGTGCCGCCGGCTTTAATGGCGAGGGAGACGGGGGCGGCTAGGGTTTCTAATGGGAGGTCCGGGTTTGAGCTTGGGGACGAAGGGGTGGGGTGTTGGTATAGGGGGCGTGGGTGTAAGGGAAGGCTTATATATGGTCTATGGGATTGGATCTGAGCCGTTAGATCATATGATCTCAACGGCTTGGATCTGAGGGTGAGAAATGAGACGGAGTCGTTTGGTAGTTAAACGGGGTCGTTTGGTTTAAGTGAGGGTTGGATCGGATTGGTTCCTGGGTCGGGCTTTGAAACGGGTTATTGAAAGTGATCCTGGACCGTTGGATTGGATTGATTGGAACGGCTGAGATGGATTGGCCTGAAACGGTGTCGTTTCAGGAGGTGTTTGGGCAGGCCTGGACTTGGACCGGATTTGAATGCTGGTTTTGGGCCTGTTTTTGTTTCACTTCTTTTGGCCCAACCGATTTCCTTCACTCTTTGTTTTCTAATTTCATTTTTTCTTTTAAAACAAAAATAAAAATAATAAATAATAAAAATAACGAAATTAAAACTAAACAACAATGCAACATTTTAACACAATTATCACAAAATATTTAAGTAAGTTAATTAAAAGCCTAGAACGAACGATGCACACATATATATATTTTTTGAATTTTCTTTTACTGACCGAATTATGGTTTAATCATCCTAACATACATATTTTGTATTTTTGTTTGTTAATGATTAAATGCAAAAATGGACAGATCCACAAATGACTAACAACACATGTCACGAAAACTCGAACAATTGTACAGCGAAACCATTTGTTACTATTTTTATTTTCTTTTGGAGCGATTGCTCGTAAAGCAAAAATCACGTGCTTACAACGGGCATGCTTGATACCAACGTATAGATACTCGTCACCATGCCTATACGCCGTACTCCACAATTAACACGTAGCAAATAAGACACTACTCATAATCCCTCAATCTAAGGTTAGACCAAACACTTATCTCGATGCCACGAACACAATTGACGTCTCAACTATCACTTTACCCCTTGATTCCACCACCAATTCGCTCGAATCTAGCCACAAGTTACTTAATTACATCAATAAACGCTAAATGAATCAACTCCAATGCATGAAAATAGTTTTCCCAAGTTTTACCCAAAAGTCAAAAATCGCCCTAGGCCTACATGGTCAAAACCCGAGGTTCGAACCAAAATCCGATTACCCATTCCCCCACGAACCCAAATATATAATTTGTTTTGAAATCAGACCTCAAATCGAGATCCAAATCCTCAATTTTTGAAAAACCCAGGTTCTACCCAAAACACCCAATTTCCCCCATGAAAATTATTGATTTTGAGTTAAAATCATGTTAAAAGATGTTAATGATTGAAGAAAATGAGTTAAAATTGACTTACAATCGATTTGGAAGAATAGTTGTTCTTGAAAAATCGCCCTAGGGAGTTTGTGTTTTGAAAAGAGGTGAAAAATGGTTGATTTTCGGCTAAGTATAAAAAGTTGCAGGTATGGGAATTGTGAACCCCGACCCCTACTATGTTCGCTTTTGCAAGATGGGTTGGCCTGGGCTTCTTTCGCAATTGCGACACAACCCTCACATTTGCGATATCACATTTGCGAGCCATGCAAAGCCTGCAGGCCTGAACATACCAGCTAACACCTGCAATTCACCAAGTCTAAAATCCATTCTGTGGCATATCCAAAACTAACCCGAGCCCTCGCAGATCCAAACCAAACATGCACACCAACCTAAAAATATCATACGGACTCGCTCGTGCATCCAAATCACTAAAATAATATCAAAAATTATGAATTTAACATCAAAATCATGAAATTTCCTTAAGAACTTAAAATTTCCAATTTTCTCAAAATGATCCAATTCACGTCGTTTCAAGTCCGTTTCTTACCAAACTTCACAGACTTATCTTAAATCACATATAAGACCTGTACTGGTTGCCGGAACCAAAATACGGGCCCTATACCATCAAGTTCTAATCACAATTCATTTCCAAATCTCATAAATAATTTCAAAAAATAATTTTCTTTAAAAAATTCATTTCTCAGGCTTGGGACCTCGGAATTTGATTTTGGGAATACGCCCAAGTCCCATATTTTCCTACGGGCCCTCCGTGACTGTCAAATCACGGGTCCAGGTCCGTTTACCCAAAATGTTAATCGAAGTCAAATTAATTCATTTTAAAGTCAAAATTTATCACTTTTTTTTACAGATTTTCACATATTGGCTTTCCGTCTACGTGACCGGACTGCACACATAAATCGAGGTGAGACTAAAAGAGGTTTTTAAGGCCTCGAAATGCAACATTCATTTAAAAAATAAGTGATGCCCCAAACAACCGTTCATCCTCGAACGGACATAAGAAGGAAGTACCTGAGTCAGGGAAAAGATGGGGATAACGGCTCCGCATATCGGACTCGGACTCCCAGGTCGATGCCTCAGCAGGCTGACCTCTCCACTGAACACAAACAGAAGGAAAATTCTTCGATCTCAACTGACGAACCTGCCGGTTCAGAATAGCTACCGGCTCCTCCTCATAAGACAAGTCCTTGTCCAACTGGATAGTGCTGAAATCTAACACATGGGATGGATCGTCGTGATATTTCTGAAGCATGGACATATGAAATACTGGATGCACGACTTATAAGCTTGGTGGCAATGCAAGTATATAAGCCACCTCTCCCACTCGATCAAGAATCTCAAACGGGCCAATCAACCTAGGGTTAAGCTTGCCCTTCTTCCCAAATCTCATCATGCCCTTCATAGGCGACACTCGAAGCAATCCCCGCTCACAGACCATGAATGTAAAATCACGAACCTTGCGGTCGGCATAACTTTTTTGCCTGGACTAAGCTGTACGAAGCCTATCCTGAATAATACTGACCTTGTCCAAGGCATCCTGAACCAGATCCGTACCCAACAACTAAGCCTCCCCCAGCTCAAACCACCAAACTGGCGACCGACACCACCTACCATACAAAGCCTCATATGGAGCCATCTGAATACTCGACTGGTAGCTGTTGTTGTAAGCAAACTCTGCTAAAGGCAAAAACCGATCCCACAAGCCTCTAAAGTCAATGACACAAGCTCGGAGCATATCCTCCAAAATTTAAATAGTCTGCTCGGACTGCCCGTCCGTTTGAGGATGAAATGTTGTGCTCAACCCAACCCGTATGCCCAACTCTCGCTGAACTGCTCTCCAGAAATGCAATAAAGTGCGTACCTCGATCCAAAATGATAGACTCGGGCACACCATGAAGACAAACAATCTCCCAGATATAGATCCCAGCTAACCTCTCGAAAGAATAGGAGACTGCCACAGGAATGAAATGCATTGACTTGGTCAGCCTATCAACAATAACCCACAGTGCATTGAACTTCCTCTGAGTCCGTAGGAGTCCAACAACGAAGTCCATAGTGATCTGCTCCCACTTCCACTCAGGAATCTCAATCTTCTGGAACAAACCACCAGGCCTCTGATGCTCATACTTAACTGCTGACAATTCAAACACTGAGCCACATATGCATTGATATCCTTATGCATTCTCTGCCACTAATAATGCTGCCGAAAATCCTGATATATCTTAGCAGTGCCCAGATGAATAGAGTACCGGGAACTGTGGGCCTCCACTAAAATCAACTCTCGAAGCCCATCCACATTAGGTACACAAACTTGACCCTGCAATCTCAAAACTCCATCATCACCTAAGGTAACCTTCTTGGCACCTCTGTGCTGCACCGTATCTATAAGGACACATAAATGGGGATCATGATACTGCTGATCATGGATACGCTCCAATAAAGAAGAACGAGCGACCGTGCAAGCTAACACACGACTGGGCTCAGAAACATCCAACCTCACGAACCGATTGGCCAAAGCCTGAACATCCAAAGCAATCGGTCTCTCACCGACCGGAATATAAGCAAGACTGCCCATACTGGCTGACTTCCTACTCAAAGCATCGGCCACCACATTGGCCTTTCCCGGATGATATAAGATGGTGATATCATAGTCCTTTAATATCTCCAACCACCTTCTCTACCTCAAATTTAGCTCCTTCTGCTTGAACAAATACTGCAGGCTCTTGTGATCCGTGAATATCTCACATGCCACGCTATATAGATAATACCTCCAAATCTTCAACACGTGAACAATGGCTGCCAACTCCAAATCATGAACCGGATAGTTCTTCTCATGAATCTTCAACTATCGCAAAGCATAGGCAATGACCTTGCCATCCTTCATCAACACCGCACCAAGCCCAATATGAGATGCATCATAATAAACTGTATATGGCCCTGAACTTGTGGGCAAAACCAACACCGGTGCCGTAGTTAGAGCTGTCTTGAGCTTCTGAAAGCTTGTCTTACACTCGTCCGACCATCTGAACTGGGCACCCTTTTGGGTCAACCTGGTCATCGGGGCTACGATAGATGAGAACCCCTCCACGAATCAACGATAGTTGCCTGCCAATCCCAAGAAACTCCTCTATAGTTGATGCTGGTCTAGGCCAGTTCTTGACTGCCTCAATCTTCTTCGAATCAACCTGAATACCCTCTGCTGATATAACATGACCCAGGAATGCAACTGAACTCAACCAGAACTCACACTTCGAAAACTTAGCATACAACTGACTATACCTCAAAGTTTGAAGAACCACTCTTAGAGCTGTGAGCGCATGATTTTTGCCCTACATATGAATAATTCCCAAAATCCCAAACAAAATAATTTGTCTTGATTTTTACAATTTTTGTGCATCTTGGTGTCATTCTCTGATAATTGTTGCATTTTATTTGTGCATGATCAATTCATATAAAATACAAAAATATGCATTTTTTCATTTAGGATCTAATTTCATATGTTAGTATTAATCAGGGATTAATTTGTTTTATAATAGAACATATGGAAAATAACAAAAATAGTCTACTTTTGCATTTTTAATTGTTTAACTGCGAATTCATCCCGGATTAGTTTTTAAAATAATTTTAGGAATTAATTAGTTTAATTTTGAAATATATTAGGACTTTATTTTAATTTTTACAATTTTATAAAATTTTAAAAAATATATATACAAATTGAAATACAAGAAATAAGGGAAAAGAAAGGAAAGCATTAAAGAGAAGGGTTGCCCATGATTTGGGCCAATTAATATCCCAGCCCATTCCCTTCCAATCCTGTACCCATGCCTAACAGCTGCTAAACCCACCCAACCCCGGTGGTCCGACCCGACCTGTCCCCTAAATAATGCACAATCAAAAGAAAACCAAGACTTAAATCCCTAATACGCAGAGGCTGTAGTACTGCTCCTCTTCTCTACCCGAATCCAGCCCCAAATTCCATCCAAATTCCAAGCGAGTGAGCCTCAAATACACAACCCACGCGTCTCTCTACCTATCCTCTTGCTGTTGCTAACAGATTTTCTGATGCCAAGATTCGCTTCTGTTCACTCGCTCGATTTTGAGAGGAAGCACGCGATTGGAAGGTCCTAGAGACGATTTGTTGGATGAATGTGAGGCATTAGATTGGTTTCGTTCAATCCGAGCCCCACATTCATCAGGGATTCGTTTCATAAAAGGGCTGAATCCGATTCTTTGAGAGGGGGAAAAAAAGGTTCAGAGGTTGGATTTCTAATTTCTATTTGGTTTTTCTGATTCTCGGCATTATTGATTGATACCGAACCCTCATGGTTTCGGATTTTCTTTTAGTCTTCAATCTCAAAAATACAAAAAAAAAATGGTCCCAGATTTTCATTTCTCTTCATTAGAGTAAAAACAAAATGAAACAAATATAGAAAAAAAGTTTCGATTTCTTCGCATATCGTCTCTGGTTTAATCGGCGTGTGATGGAGTTGGTTTACAAATGGATCTCGTTTGAGAATTGCTGAGTTCGTCGCTGTCTAAACTTCTGATTGTTACTCGCCTTTGCTACTGACTTGGTTGTGTTTCGAACCTTTTGTTATTTTACTGCTGATAGTTTGGAGTCGAAATCGTGTAATGTCCTTCGATTCTGTTATCAAAAGAGATTCGAAATTTCAGGTTCAATCTTCGTCTCTCTGTTCTTGCGATTCTGTTTTGTTTTAGTGCTTTGAACTATGTATTTCTGTCTCGAATGCTCTGTTTGTGCTGGGATCGAATCTCATGTTGAATGAATTCATTCTCAGTAGTCTGATGTATTGGTGTATTTTCAGTTAGTAGAAGTCGAATTGAATAGTCGTCTTTCATTCCCCACATGCCTTGACAGTTATTCAAGCTTGAAGAATATTCTGAATCAAGTGTCGTCGACTTCAAATGAACAATGTGTTCATGTTTATTTTGGTTCTGTTTAGTTTAGCTTACATATGAATTGAACTCTGAAATTGTCTGCCCTACAATACTGGTACGAATCTGATTGTTTGATAAATGCGTTTGATCAAAGTTAGATTTGATTCTTGGTCGTTTGAGTCAGTGAAACACGTCATTTGCTGTTGGAATCAGTTTGATTAGCTATCTGATAAAAGAAACTTATTATTGTTCAAATAATCCATAGTTCAGTAATGGGTTCTTTAGAGCTTGTTGTAAGTGTTTGGGTTCAGGTTGCTCGTATAAGCTCGCGACGAGTTTCCATAAGCACTGTTTGATATGTCTATTTCATCCTGTCATTCTTCCAGAATAGGACTATATTCTCTGGGTTCTTCTTTTCAGTTTTAGGTTTTTGTTGATATATGCTACTGATTTAGCTAAAGACCAGCTTGAACTCGTGTTAGTTTCGCGTTAAGTGATTTTTTTTATGGTCCAGGTCTGTTTGTTTCAATTGTTTGGACTTAAAATTTAAGTTTGAGGTTCAGTTGTGTGAGTTGTTCTTCGGTGGTTCTGTTTTGTTAAGCTGCAGCTTTCCTCTCGCCTTTCTTTGGCTATTCAAGTTTGTCTCGGATGATGTTTAGAGGCATTTATCTCAATCTCGAAATGTAAATGTTGTTCAGGCATCCATGTGCTATGAATTTGCTGAAATTTGTTCGTATATACATGGTGGAGTTTGTTCTCTGATGTTTTATGTGGTTCATGGTGTGGTTTTGTTGATTTTAGGATTAAAATGGTATGCTTGATTTTAGAGCAGCTGGTTTGTTTTTGGATCTCATCATCTGTAGCTAGAATGTTTTACCTGTGGCTCAATTTTTTTTTTACGAACTCAAAATATATAAAGGGGAATCATGATTTGTTACCCTACTATTTCCGTTCGTCTTAGTAGTACTAATTAATACCTCGTTTTGTGCTTGCCAATGGTTAGAGGTAGTAGGCTAGAGACAATCTGTTCGAAAAATGCTTGGGCAATTCCGTATGATCAGAAGTAATTTTCTTTTTAATATGGTTTCCCACCATTTCAGCTTCTATAAATCATGCTTTACGATAAATTTCAAAGCAAAAGAGAAGAACAATTCATGAACATTCATAGGCTGCTTTAATTAAGTACACCCCTTTGGGACAATTTGAGGTGTGCCATGTCGAACAGAAGGACAATTGCGTGGCCCTCACTCAATTAATTTTATTCCCTTAGAAATCGAGGTGTGCCATTTAGTTGAAATTCCATGGCCCTCACAAAGTGCAAACGCGTAGTTGCTTTGAACGCGCTCTTAATAAAATTACCTTCCTAAATTCGGGTGCGCATTGATGTTACCCAAATCCAAATCTCGATGAAGCTGAAATGTGTCGATAACTGTGGGTGCATTGATTGCGACGTGGTTCGAAACACGTTTTCGCGACATCGTAATTCTTATAAATGTGGAGCCCTTAGTAAATAGTTATCAAAATATTTAGAATTTGTGGATGGCCATTTAGCGAATTTCATGGCTTTTCACCAAAGTAACACTATGTTAGTATCTTTAGGCACAGTTTAATTAAATAACCTTCTTTAAACTCGGGTGCGCATTGATGCGACTCAAATCCAAATCTCGACGAAGTCAAAATGTGTTGATAACTGCGGGTGCATTGATTGCGACGTGGTTCGAAATGCGTTTTCATGACGTCGCAATTCTTTAAAAAATAATTATAATATAAGCGGTGTAAGATTAATAAAAGGCACATAAGCAAGCATGTATTAAAATCAGATAAAATTAAATACAACAGTTAAGCGACCGTGCTAGAACCACGGAGCTCGGGAATGCCTAATACCTTCTCCCGGGTTAACAGAATTCCCTACTCGGATTTCTGGTTCGTGGACTGTTAACAGAGTCATATTTTTCCTCGGTTCGGGATTCAATCAGTGACTTGGGACACCATTAATATCCCAAGTGGCGACTTTGAATAATTAATAATCAAATCCCATTCCGATTGTCCTTTAATTGGAAAAACTCCTTTACGCCCTTACGAATGTAGTGAAAAAGGAGGTGTGACAGATGCTGCTCGTGCTCTTCCTGGCTGCGGGAATAGATCAAAATATTATCAATGAAGACTATCACGAACGAATCCAAATAGGGCCTAAACACTCGGTTCATCAAATCCATAAAAGCTGTTGGGACATTGGTCAACCCAAATGACATTACCAAGAACTCATAATGCTCGTACCGAGTGCGGAAAGCTGTCTTAGGGACATCGGATGCCCTAATCCTCAACTGATGGTAGCCCGAACTCAAGTCAATCTTTGAAAATATCTTAGCCCCCTGAAGCTGATCAAACAAATCATCAATCATCGGCAATGGATGCTTATTCTTGATTGTAACCTTATTTAATTGCCGATAATCAATACACATTCTCATCGATCCGTCCTTCTTCTTAACAAACAACACTGTGGCACCCCAAGGCGAAATACTAGGTCTAATGAAACCTTTCTCAAGTAAGTCTTGCAACTGTTTCTTCAACTCTTTCAACTCAAGCAGGGTCATACGATACTGCGGGATAAAAATGGGCTGAGTGTCCAGAGCCAAATCAATGCGAAAGTCAATATCCCTGTCGGGTGGCATACCCGTTAGGTCCGAAGGAAATACCTCACGAAACTCACGAACAACGGGTACAGAATTAATAGAAGGAACCTCAGCACTAGAATCATGAACATAGGCCAAACACCCCTTCTCGGTCATACGCTGAGCCTTCATATAGGAGATAACACTATAAGTAGAATGACCAGGAGTCCCTCTTCACTCTAAACGAGGTAAACCCGACAAGGCTAAGGTCACAGTTTTGGTATGACAGTCCAAGATAGCATGATAAGGTGATAACCAGTCCATCCCCAATATGAAATCAAAATAAACCATGTCCAGAAGAAGCAAATCTACACGAGTCTCAAGACCTCCAATTACAACTACACATGAACGATGGACTAGATCTACCACAATAGAATCACCCACCAGTGTAGATACATAAACAGGAGCACTCAAAAAATCACTAGGCATGACCAGGTACGGTGCAAAATAAGATGACACATAGGAGTACGTAGATCCTGAATCAAACACTGAAGCATCCCTACTACAAACCAGAACCGTACCTGTGATAACTGCATTAGAAGCCTCAGCCTCGGGCCTGGATGGAAGAGCATAATATCGGGGCTGGGCCCCACCACCATGAACTACATCTCTAGGATGGCCTGCTACTGGCTGGCCTCCACCTCTAGCAGCCTGAGCTCCACCTCTAATACCTCTACCTCCACCTCTATCACCTCTACCCCCACCTGTAGCTGGCTAGGTGAGCTGTGGAACACCTGGTGCCTGAACCATAGCATAGGAACCCTGCTGCTGAGAACTGCTCGATGCTCAAGGGCAATATCTAGCCATGTGCCTCGTGTTGCCACAAGTAAAACAAGCCCTCGGCTGCTGGGGCTGACGACCCTGCAAACTCTGAAGCGGCGGTGCACTGATAGGAGCTGGTAGTGCACTATAGGTCTGCTGATCAGAATACTGCATATGAGAAGCACGACCACTTAAAGCACCATGAGAAACTTGAAGTGCTGACTGAAAAGGCCTAGGAGGATGGCCTCTACCATATGAATCTCTGCCTCTAGATGATGTACCACTGATTCAGCTGGAATGACGAGGCCTCTTGTTAGACCCCTGACCACCTCCTTGCGATAGAACCATCTCAACTCTCCTGGCCACATTGGCCGCCTCCTGGAAAGAAATTTCACTCCCAGTCTCCTTGGCCATATGAAGTGGAATAGGCTGGATAAGTCCCTCAATGAACCTCCTCACCCCCTCTCTCTCTCAGTGGGAAGTATGATAAGAGCATGACGAGCCAAGTCGATGAATCTGGTCTCATACTAAGTAACAGTCATAGAACGCTGCTGGAGATGCTCAAACTGCCTCAAATAGATCTCTCTCTAAGTAATAGGGAGACACTTCTCCAGAAATAACTGGGTAAACTGCTACCAAGTCAAAGCTAGTGATCCGGTTGGTCTAGCCAAGCAATAATCTCTCCACCAAGTCTTGGAGGATCCAGACAAGCAAAGAGTAGCAAAATCGACCCCATTGGTCTCCACTATTCCCATGTTCCTGAGAACCTCATGACAGTTTTCTAGATAATCCTGGGGATCCTTAGAAGATGCACCGCTGAAAGTAGTAGTGAAGAGCTTGGTGAACCTGTCCAACCTCCACAAAGCATCGGCAGATATAGCTACTCCATCACCGGTCTGAGCTATCGCACCCAACTGAACTGCTCCAACTGGCTAAACTTTTGGAGTCTGGAACTGGGGAGCTACCTGCTCCGAAGTGCGAGCAGCGGGAGTCTGGGCTCCTCCTCCATCCTGAGAAACGACTGGTGCTATAGGAAGCAAGCAGCCCGGGTGACACTCTCCATAAGGCCCACTAGTCGGACCAGAGCATCGTGGAGTACAGGGGTAGCAATAAACCTCTCTGACCTGAGTTGGGCCCACCGAAACTGTCTGGGCCGGAACCTCATCATCAAAGTCAACCTGAGGCTCCGCCGCTGGTGCTGCTACTTTGGGCTGAGCTTTGCCCCTACCTCATCCTCTAGTACGGCCTCGGCCTCGCCCTCGCCCTCTGCCCCTCGTGGGAGCTACTGCTAGGGGCTCGGGCTGCTAGTTAGTGGAAGAGGAAGTGTGTGTTCTCTCCATCTGCAAAAGAATAGAGTAGAGATTTAATTAGCAATGACAAACCAAATCGCACGATATGAGAGAATAAATGTGAAGTTTTTCCTAACTCTATAGCCTCTGGGAGATAAATACATACGTCTCTGTACCGATCCCTCAAACTCTACTAAGCTTGTTTGTGAACTGTGAGACCCATGTAACCTAGAGTTCTGATACCAACTTGTCACGACCCGATTTTCCCCACCTTCGAGAGTCGTGATGGCGCCTACTAATGTGAGCTAGGCAAGCCAATTATTGAACAGATTACCTTTTTACCCATCTTATATTCTTTAACAATTATGAAGCACTAGCTTTTAAACAACGAAATTTAACTTAAGCGGAAGAAAAATAATAAACTAGCTGAACATGAATCCAATACAACTGTTTAACCAAAAACTTCCCAGAACTGGAGTCACAGTTTCACAGACGGTCTAAGAGCACTACAAATAAAGGCCCGAAATAAATAAATACAACACTGTCTCTGAAAATACATGAAAGAAACAGGAATAAAGGAAGATATGAGGTGACGCCAAGGCCCGCAGACGTTTGCAGGGCTACCTCGGGTCGCCTGTGTGTACTGAAGACAGCACCTTCACTACGGTCTAAGCGCTCCGGTATCAGTATGTGCAAACAATGTAGAGTGTAGTATCAGCACAACCGACCCCGATGTGCTAGTAAGTGCCTAGCCTAACCTCGGTGTAGTAGTGACGAGGCTAGGACCAGACTACCAAATTAACCTGTGTAGTTAAATCATATACAACGGAAAAATAAACGCAAATAATTTCAGTTAAAGATGGGAGGGGGAAACATGCTTCGGGGAAATAACAGGTAACAACAGAATATCAGGAGAAAAGAAACCAAGAATCCAATTACTAATAAGGATAAGGAAAACAAAGGCAGATTTCACTTTCATTTCACATCTCGTTGCAGGCGTGCAACCCGATCCCATTTCACATATCTCGTTGCAGGCGTGCAACCCGATCCCATTTCATATATCTCATTGCAAGCATTCAACCTAATCCCGTTTCAGATATCTCGTTGCAGGCGTGCAACCCAATCCCATTTCACATATCTCATTGTAGGCGTGCAACCTGATCCCATTTCAGATATCTTGTTGCAGGCGTGCAACCCGATCCCATTTCATATATCTTGTTGCAGGCGTGCAACGCGCTCCCATTTCTTTTATCAACACCTATCACAAAAGGGTCCCGTCAAGGGAACAATAATATCAAAACAAAAATCCAGGCAAGGGAACAATAATATGACAATAACATTCCGGCAAGGGAACAATAATAATAATAATAATAATAATAATACCCCGGCAAGGGAACAGTAATGATAATAACATCCCGACAAGGGAACAATAATGATAATAACATGTGAAGCGCAATAAACCACAATGGAGTTATAACAATTACAATACAAGACTCACGGGCATGCTTGACACCAACGTATATATTCTCATCACCATGCCGATACGGCGTACTCCACAATTAACACGTAGCGAATAAGACACGACTCCTAATCCTTCAAGCTAAGGTTAGACCAAACACTTACCTCGATGCCATAGACACAATTTACATCTCAACTATCGCTTTACCCCTTGATTCCACAACTAATTCGCTCGACACTAGCCACAAGTTACTTAATTACATCAATAAACGCTAAATGAATCAACTCCAATGCATGAAAATGAGTATTCCCAAGTTTTACCCAAAAGTCAAAAATTGCCCCCAGGCCCACATGGTCAAAACCTGAGGTTCGAACCAAAATCCGATTACCCATTCCACACGAACCTAAATGTATAATTTGTTTTGAAATCGGACCTCAAATCGAGGTCCAAATCCCCAATTTTTTAAAAACATAGGTTCTACCCAAAACACCCAATTTTTCCCATGAAAATCATTGATTTTGAGTTGAAATCATGTTAAAAGATGTTAATGATTGAAGAAAATGAGTTAAAATTAACTTACAATCGATTTGAAAGAAGAGTTATTCTTGAAAAATCGCCCTAGGAAGTTTGTATTTTGAAAAGAGGAGAAAATGGTTGTTTTTTGGCTAAGTATAAAAGGTTGCAGGTTGCAGCGAACCCCGACCCCTGCTATGTTCGCTTTTGTGAAGGGGTTATCGCATTTGCGAGATGGAATTTGCGAACACTGTGTCGCATTTGCGACTGTTGGCTGAAAATGGGGAAATCGCATTTGCGATCAAAAACCTCGCATTTACGAGATGGGCTGGCCTGGGCTGATTTCGCAATTGCGACACAGCCCTCACATTTGCGATATCGTATTTGCGAGCCAGGCTTCGCAAATGCGAAGCCTGCAGGCCTAGACACACTAGCTAAAACCTGCAATTCACCAAGTCTAAAATCCACTTCGTGGCCTATCCAAAACTCACCCGAGCCCTCGGGGCTCCAAACCAAATATGCACACCAACCTAAAAACATCATACAGACTCGTTAGTGCATTCAAATCACTAAAATAACATCAACAACTATGAATTTAGCATCAAAATCATGAAATTTCCTTAAGAACTTCAAATTTTCAATTTTCTCAAAATGATCCGATTCACGTCGTTTCAAGTCCGTTTCTTACCAAACTTCACAGACTTATCTTAAATCACATATAAGACCTGTACCGGACGCCAGAACCAAAATACAGGTCTGATACCATCAAGTTCTAATCACAATTCTCTTCGAAATCTCATAAATAATTTAAAAAAACAATTTTCTTTAAAATATTTATTTCTCGGGCGTGGGACCTCGAAATTCGATTCGGGCATACGCCCAAGTCCCATATTTTTTTACGGGCCCTCCGGGACCGTCAAATCACGGGTCCGGGTCCGTTTATCCAAAATATTGACCGAAATCAAATTAATTCATATTAAAGTCAAAATTTATCATTTTTCATAGATTTTCACATATTGGCTTTCCGAATACACGTCCGGATTATGCACGCAAATTGAGGTGAGACTAAAAGAGGTTTTTAAGGCCTCAAAACGCAAAATTCATTTTAAAAAATAGGTGATGACCTTTTGGGTCATCACATTGTTCGACCAAAAAGTTTTAAGCCTTTTTTGTTGAATCAATTTAATAAATAGACAAAGGGTGAATCTAAGTTAAAAGTAATAAATCCCAGATCTAAATTTCAGCAACTTGGAGGGTATGGGACCGTGCTCAAGTCAATGGATGCTAAGTTAATGCTCAATGACTCTTAATAAATATGAGGATGAAGACATGCAATAAATATGACAAATGATATTAAATGTAATAAGAAGGAATTTGTTACCCAAGTGTTGAGTGGGATGGATGATTTCTTCTTCTGACTATAGCATGTGACAGCAAACTTATGGGAATAAACAACGTGTTCTTGGATCTTGTGAATAAAAAAGGAATGTTTTGTAATGGAATCAAACAGAGGAGACAAGATAGGCTTTTTGTATATTCTTGATAGTCAACTCTTTACAAGGTGATCTTTCATAAAAGTTCCCTCCTCCCTTTTGTTTCCTCTCTCTTCCTATTTATAAGGGATATCTCTAGAAAATCCTAAAAAAGTATAAATGGGAGAATATTCAATGGAATATTCCTATTCATAATCCTAGGAATATTCTAACAGTTGCAACCGTTTGTTCTCTACTCGACCTCGGTGCTGGTCTCTCTCTCTCTCTCTCTCTCTGAGCGACTCCTCGCCGCTGAACCATGCTTGATTTCAACCCTGGGCTCAGCTCGTCCGTCTGCATTCGCTAAAGTAGACTTAATTTTGACCCATACAAAGCTCAAATTCAAAAATTTGGGTTTTCGAAATCAAAATTTATCTTGAGTGGGTGTTGTTGGAATAGACTGGGTACATCTTAAAAGAGTTTGAATCTCAATTTTGGGATGATTTGGTGGAGTTTTGAGATAGTTTGAATTGAAAATTCGAAGTAAAAGATGATATGCGTTATGTATATCATTTTTGTATCACATGTATTATATGTGTATTAAATATGTATCACATGTATATCCATGTATACCTGTGTGTGAGATACATGCATGATACATGTGTCACAAAAGAATTTTTTCAACTTGATTTTAACTAAGAATTTTGATACCAAACTAAATCACCTCTAATATTGCTCAAATTTTATATATTGCCTTATTTATATGTTTTCAACAAATTCCAACCACACGTAGTGAAAAAAAAAATCCTCTTTTGCCAATTTTAAAAAAAAAATTGTATATCATTTGGTAATGAATTTTGACTCCAACCTAGTTTAACTCACCTTCAAACTTCGTCAAAATTGTGTTTTTAACGAATCGCAACAGTACTCATTTTTTTAAAAAAAAATCATTTTTTTACCTATATTTTTTGAATGTTGTATATCATTGATAATTATTTTGATAACATGATTAAATAGCTAGTTGTTGGTAAATAAGTAGTAGCATTTTTGGGTACATTCCCATAAGATTAATCTCAAAGGTGGACAGTGAAATGATTTTGAGTTTGCAATTAAAGTAAGGATTAACTTATATTTACTGATAAGTGTAAAGTACTTGTGCACTCTCAATGTTATTTTACCCGTTGTCATCAAAGGTTGCTTTACTTTTAAAATTACAAATTCCACTTACCATGGATAAGCATGTAGGTATTTTTTAAGTAATATAATAGTGTATATTTTTTTATACATGGTATGTGACATTAGCTAAACTATTAAAGTAATAGGAATCATTGTGAGCGAAAGCAAAGAAAAAATGGACTATGCGTGATTTTCATGCGTTTTAGCTTCAAAGAAATGGAGAATTAAGAAGAAAAAAAGAAAAGAAAGATACTAAAAGCTTCTCAATCAATGACATTAATCTTAACCATGTATTTCATGCATGTTTGTTTCACAATATCTATGGTAGAGGTGCGCAAATATTATCCATACAAATCAAATTTATTACCTCCCGGTCATTGTTGCAAAATTATTTGCGTCCATCCTAATCGAATTTATTACCTCCTGGCCATTATTGGAAAATCATAATTTCTCTACCCTTGTTAACTTGTGAAAAGAAAAACTAAAACACATTTAGCCCAAAATAAAGTAAAGAGTAAGTAAACGGTAAATGCTGCTTATTCGATCGATTTTCTCTTCTTTTTTTCTCTCTATGTTTTGCGGAAATCTTGATTATTTTTTCTTAAACAATTCGAATAACTCGATTTATGAGTTATACTGTTTCTTTATTTTATTTTTGTCTGGCAAGATAGCATATGTGACAAATATCTCTAAGGTGTGAACCTTCTATAATTCTGGGATGATCATCGAACTAATAATCTGTCGCAGGAAATCACAAAACCAAATTTTGTAACAAAAATATGCATAAATTTTCGTGTTAATTTGCTGAAAATACAGTACGTCGGTAACTGATATATCAGTTACCAGAATTTCCATTTCCAAGTCAGATCAGCTAAAATTTCCCCTTACCATGTTAGTTTTCTTTTACAGTACAAACTACTATTTCATAAGAAAGGCTAGCGACCATCACCTCCACTTACAGACATCCTTAGAACTTCTCGAAATATGCCTGGCGTTAGTAAATACTCCTGTCCCAATTTATCTGGTGTAATTCGGATTTCGAGAGTAAAACTTTTACATTTTGACAGTAAATTTAGACATAAAATCTATGAGTTTTTTTAAATAAAATTTATATAGTTGGAAACTACGTAAAAAATATTATACACATATGAAAAAATCCCTATCAAAGAAAAACTTGTTTGATTCTTGTATGGGTCAAAATCAAATCAGAGAAATTCGACTTGCGGAAATAATTGTCATGAGTAACCTGCGAATCGAAGTGATCAATAAGGCCGAGGCCGAGCAGTGATCTATAAGACCGAGGCTGAGCAGTGATGTATAAGGCCGAGGTCGAGTAGTGATCTATAAGGCCGAGGCCGAGCAGATAGATGTAACAACTAGTTTTGCTTTGGAATCTTCAAAGGGAATATATTCTTCTGGATATTCCCTCTAATTGTATTTTTTTTTTAGGGTTTTCTAGGGATATCCCTTATAAATAGGAAGAAAGGACTTCTTAAAAAGGTGGCTTTCTCTCCTAAAAAGACAAAGGGAAGAAAACCAAGAAAAGGTTTAGATAGTGAATACAAATCTCTGTAATAGTGATTATTGAATCAATAAAGATAGATCTCGTCATTGTCGATGGCATTCCATCTTTTCCGTCTATATAACTACATCATGGGATAATATGTCAAGAATGTAAGCCTATCATTTACATTTGATATCTTATAAAGTTTATAAGCTTGATTATATCTTATTCGATGTGTTTAGATCTAGAGTTAATTATCCTTGACTAAGATTTATTCTCTATTTTTTTTCATTAATTAGTTTAACAAAAAGCTTAACTCTTTTTGGTCAAACAATCACCGCCTCATAAATTGGGACGGAGGGAGTACCCTTCAACTGAACCATGCAGTTGGTTCTACAAGACGCTAATGTTAGTGTGGTATATCATCCATTATATATTCCATCCTCATGGTTACAAGTTTTTTGATGTTGGAACTAAGTAGCTAATTTTGATCCTCAGAAATAAAGACCCTGCTAGATATAACTCGGTGGATCCATTGAAAGAAATACAATCGGACTGAATCTAATGGTACTTAGCTTGTACAGGAGTGTGGTTCATGCACACAATCACTCGGAGCTTCATACTAGCTAGAGTTAGAAAATATCCATGTGTTTGCACCTGATCCAAACATAAAGACATAACTTAATGTGCTTTCCTATCTCCAGCAAAGTCACTATCTGTAAAGCCAATTAACTCTGACTTTCCTTCTTTCTTGTACAAAATACCATAATCAATGGTACCCTGCAAATACCTGAAAATTCTTTTAGCAGCCAACAAATGAGTCTCTTTTGGGTGCTCCATGTACCTGCTAACAAGACTAACAGAATACATTATCTCAGGTCTAGTGACTGTTGCATACATTAAACATCCCACGATCTGCTTATAAAGAGTGCTGTCAATCTTCTTCCCTGTAAGATCTTTTTCCAACTTCAGCCCCGTCCCTGCAGAATTGCACTTTGGCATTTCAAACCTCATCAAAATGAAGATTTTGATGCCCAGAAATGAAAATTCCAGATAGAAGATTGCTTCACTTTAATGCCCAGAAAATAACACATCAAGCAAAGATCCGACATACCAAACTCAGTCAACATCGATTGCTTAAAATTTTTAAGCAATATAGGATTTTCCAGTATAGATCAAATCATCTACATATAAGCATACAATGACAAGCTTTCCATCTTCAATTTTTGAATAGAGCGTATGCTCATATAGGCATTTTCTAAAACCTGCCATATTGAAATAATCATCAATGCGACTATACCAAGCTTGTGGAGCTTGTTTTAGCCCATACAATGCCTTTTTCAATCTATAAACCTTATGTTCCCTGCCTTGCTTCACATATCCAGAGGGTTGATCTATTAGATATACCCGCTCTTTTAATTCGCCATGTAAGAAGGTCGATTTCACTTCTAGTTGATAAATTGGCCAGTTGTTTTGGGCTGCCAATGCTACCACCAACCTAATGGTATCAAGTCTAACTACTGGAGACCTCCTTGTACTCCACACCATACTCTTATATTCTTTGGCCACCAAACGCGCCATGTACTTGTCAACTTCACCATTCTCATTGAGTTTGGTTTTGTAATCCCATTTGACTCCAATTGACTTTTACCCTGTCACCCCTTTTTCATTCCAAACCTCACTAAACCTTCTTAAAATAATAAAAAAATTTAGTAAAAAGCATGAAAAGGGTTTTCAATTTGAAAAGTGACAAAAACTGTATTCAAAAAGGAAAACTCAGAGTCGCCACCTGACATCAGGTCATCGTTTTTTCAAAAATAATTATTTTTATTTCAAAACACTTTGAACTCTAAAACTAAATCTACATCAGAGATTTTGATAAGGGGGTTCATTTGACTCGGGGAGAAGGTGTTAGGCATTCCCCGAGTCCCGTGAAAGTCACGGTTGCATACTCGATCTAGTTGGCTTTTAGACTATTTGAATTGAGGTAAAATAATCATAGAAAAATAAACACACAAAAAGGCTCGAGGTCGTCCCCACCTAATAAAAATAAACTACTGCAAGTTGTACTTTTGGCCTTCAAATACAAGTACTACGAGGCATTCCCCAGAATAAAATATATACAAGTCCTTCGGGGCATTCCCCGAATAAATTTAACTAAATTAACAAAAAAGTCCTAAAGCTTGCCTACCCAAATGTTGTCGGCCTAAGCATGCTCCTATCGGAAGATGTAATGAAAGTAAAATAAATAAAATTGAAAGAAACAGAAATTAATTTCATGCTCATTCCCTTCTTAATTTTCCTTTCATGCATTTGACCAAGCCCCAATTCCTGAAGGATATGAACAAATCAATTACTAATGGGCTCGGCCTTTTCCCACTCCCACAATCCAATTCATCAAACAAACAAGAGCGTGACTTCAGCAAAGCAACAACAATGTTTGAGCAAATAACAACCAAACAACTAACACCACAAAATCGAAGATACCAAATTCAAGAGCTAAAAGGGTGCACGAGAAACACACAACATGTGACAATATGAATTGCTAAACAAATTAGCTCAACTTACTTAGCTCATTCTGGTTCAGCTAAATGCACTTTTCCTTTCTTTTAATTCAAAAAAAGTGAGGGGGTACAGTAAGGCAAGAAAAGTTTGATGGGCAAATATCTTTCCACAGGCTAAATCTCAATAGAAAGAACAAGAAAAAGTTCAATCAAACTAAAATATATATTGAAAACCTACATCAATATTTATACTACTCAACATCTCATTTAAAAAAAAAAGTGACTCCATTTATTAAACAACAAAATTCAGTCTAGTCCTCAATCTGGCCTTAATAACAGAAGGTGTATTAATCAAATGCAAGAAAATGATTGCAATCTCCAATGATTCATACTACCAAACTTTCATTATCCAGTAATCAAGAAGTACTCCATCAAGTCAAGAAATATTCAACAATTCCCCGTTTACCTTAAAATCCCACAAGCAAACAGTTGGAGTTCACAAACTTAAAAAGCCTTTCAAAAACTGATTTGAAAAAAGAAAAAGCACATAACATATGCTGATTATCTCGTCAAGTATCTCTAATAGCACAAGTGACATAGATCCATAAATTCAAACACATATCCGCGTCATTTGACCCTTTATACGAGTCCATCGGAGAAGAATAAAGAAGACTAAAATGACACACGTAGCGACACAAAGCAAACAGAGTGGCACATTTCAGGAATCCATTCAATCACAAACAGAATCCTACTTTAGTCGATCGTGTTAGACTCGAACATATTCTAAGATTATAAGACGTATGCACACACAGGACACAGCAGAACACATGATGGTGTAACTTAATCCAGACTTAATACTATCTGAAAATCACGAGATTCTCTCTGTTAACGCCCAGATTCGATTATTTATCTCTAAAACATGTCAAGCAAATTCAAACTTCTAAGTCCATTTTATCATACTTCGAATCAACATTAACAGAGCAAGAGAATAAAGACGAACCTGGAAATTAAGCTTACGATTAATTCTGTAGGAATCGATTACAACAGAAGAGGATTTGGTGACGAACTTGAGAACGAAAACACCTACTGAAAATCCAGAGTCAACAATGAAGCAACAGAGGAGGAAGCCAGCTCAGGGAACGCGGACACGAACACCTAGACTGGCGAACAAATCTTCAGCACTCAATAACGCTTCAATCGAATCCCATGACGGAAAATGAAAACAGAAACTGAAAATAATTTATTTTTTTTGTTTTATTTTTTTTTGATTTTCTGGAAGCGAAAAATAAAAAAATAAAAATGGAAGAATCAGAAGAAAGCCTCAAGAACCCTAGAACCCTAATTTCTTCAAGTGCTTTTTCTCAATCTCCCCTCCTCCCCTTTTCTCTGTCTAAAGGCTCCAAATATATATCCTTCTCTCGAAGCTTCTTATTCCTCAGCAAGAAATCATGTGGGACCCAAAATCAAATCTGAAAATCCCCCTTTCACAAACAAAAATCGGAAAAATGGAGACTTAGGACAAAAATCTTCATCCAACGGTTCCCATTTCTCCCAAATTTATTCAAGGGCCTCGGATTTGTGTTTAAACAAAAGGAAAATAAAAGAAGAAATTTGTGTGAGTCGGATTGAAATGATGAGATTTGTACGAAATGAGTGACGTGGAAGAAGGAGAGAAGAGAGGGGGGGACCATGGGACTCGTTGAGGGTGAACTCGCCCGATTCCGGCGAGTTTGGGCGAGTTGGAAGCGGCAATAGCATGGAGATGGGGGTTAGGGGTGTGGCTGAAGCTTGTATCTTTAGGTTTAGGGTTAGATTGGGAAAAATTGAGGTTATATTTGGTGTGGGGGAAATAAGGTGAACCGTTGGATTTGGTGAATGGATGGCTGAGATTAAATCAGAAAATGGGGCGGGTTGGTGGGTATTTGGGGCGGGTCTGTGGAGTTAAGTGGAAAGGGACGGGCTGCCTAGATTTGGGCTTCTTCTTATCCCGAAATCGGGCTTGTAATTTGGGATTCAACCCTTTTAAATCTACCAATTAAGAAAACTTAAACCTTTTCTTTACAAAAATGATTTAAAATTAATTATGATTAATTAAAGTAAGATATATCATATATATATATATATATATATATATATATATATATATATATATATATATATATATATATATATATATATATATATATATATATATATATATATTATTTTTTGTATTTTTCAAGGATTATACTAAAAATAAAAATATAAAAAACCATGACAAACTTAGCATAATACTACTATTAAAATACTAATGAACTTAAATAAATAAAAACAAAAAACAAACATATCTGATAAGATAATTGAGACTTTCTTTCTTTTTTTTTTTCTTTTTTTTTAATTTTATGATTTGAAATTAAAAATAAAATAGGCTAAAATTACATAATAACTCAAGTAGATATTTTAAAACATAAAAATACTAAAACTAACTTTAAAACTGTGCGAGTCAAAAATTACATGTCTACAGCTGCCCCTCTTTGACGGGAAACACAAAGTGTTTTCAGACAAAGAACAACAAGACATGTTTTTTGACTCGACCCTTATTTAGAGAGACAAAAACTAAAGAAAAGAGAATGTGACCGAGCCCTGGTGTCTGAGCTGCCTACATATCCTTGGCTATAAAGAAATCAGGCCACGTGTAGTTCGGAGTGAGAAGAGCGATGGAGTATACCGAGGTGGAGAGCCGAGTGAAGTGCTGTCGAGGTTCCGGTCCGCGGTTCCTGCCATTACATCAAAAATAAAAGGAAAAATTACAGCATAAGTAAAAGAAAAATATAAGATCCTATCTACTTCTTGTCTTGAATCTTCCTTGAATCTCTACTTGATCTTCAATATGAAACTGAAAAATGGACCCTGTTCTTCAGGCGGGCTCCCGATGCTTCTTAAATTTGCAAATTGAAGTAACTTTTGAAAGAATTCCCTTGTTCTCCAAGTGGGTGTCTGATTGCCAAAACTTGAATTGTATTCCCTTGTTATCCAGGTGGGCGCCTGATTGCCAAAACTTGAAATATATTCCCTTGTTCTCCAGGTGGACGCCTGATTTCCAAAACTTGAATCATATTCCCTTGTTATCCAGGTGGGCACCTGATTGCTAAAACTTGAACTGTATTCCCTCGTTATCCAGGTGGGCGCCTGATTACCAACAACTGAATTGTATTCCCTCATTATCCAGGTGGGTGCCTGATTACCAAAAACTTGAATTGTATTCCCTCGTTGTCCAGATGGGTGCCTAATTACCAAAAACTTGAATTGTATTCCCTCATTATCCAGGTGGGCACCTGATTGCTAAAACTTGAATCATATTCTCTCGTTATCCAGATGGGCACCTGATTGCCAAAAACTTAAAACTGTATTCCCTCGTTATCCAGGTGGGCACCTGATTGCCAAAAACTTGAAACTGTATTCCCTCGTTATCCAGGTGGGCACCTAATTACCAAAAACTTGAATTGTATTCTCTCGTTATCCAGGTGGATGTCTGATTACCAAAACTTGAATTGTATTTCTTTATTATCCAGGTGGGTGCCTGATTACCAAAACTTAAATTGTATTCCCTCATTATCTAGGTGGGCGCCTGATTGCTAAAACTTGAAACTGTATTCCCTTATTATCCAGGTGGGCGCCTGATTGCTAAAAACTTGAAATTGTATTCCCTCGTTATCCAGGTGGGTGCCTGATTGCCAAAACTTGAATTGTATTCCCTCCTTATTCAGGTGGGCGCCTGATTGCTAAAACTTGAAACTGTATTCCCTCGTTATCCAGGTGGGCACCTGATTGCTAAAACTTGAAACTGTATTCCCTCGTTATCCAGGTGGGCACCTGATTACCAAAAACTTGAATTGTATTCCTTCGTTATCCAGGTGGCTGCCTGATTACCAAAACTTGAATTGTATTCCCTCATTATCTATATGGGTGCCTGATTACCAAAACTTGAATTGTATTCCCTCCTTATCCAGGTGGGTGCCTGATTACCAAAAACTTGAATTGTATTCCCTCATTATCCAGGTGGGCACCTGATTGCTAAAACTTGAATCATATTCCCTCGTTATCCAGGTGGGCACCTGATTGCCAAAAACTAAATCTCATTATCCAGGAGGGTCCTGAAAACTGAGCCATGCTCACATCTTGGAGGATTCTGAACAGAATTTCTTGCTCCCTGAACCATGATTTTCCATGGGAGGTCCCTCTAGATTAAAAAAATGTTCTTGCCCCTGTTTCAGACAAATAAAATCTTGTTAGTTTGAAAACGTGGTGGTTAGTTTGTAACATCATTATTGAGTGTCTGCTTCCGCCGCTGCCATGCTTCATTCTGATTAGCTGCTTCGGGATAGCAAGGAGTTGTTTGACTTTTTAAGTGGAACTGGACCACAAAACCTCTGCATAACCTGAATCTCTCACACCCACTTGTTGCATTGTGTTCTTTTTGTGAAAGTTGTTGAATCCTTGTATTTTCTCAAAATTCAAGATTCACTTGATTGTCTGTACCTCAGTTATTACCATACTTGTTATTCTAAATCAAGTCAATTGTGATGTGCCTGGCCGGACTCCGCTTTGTGCAATTTAGAAGCTGGTAGTAGGCTTTGAAATCCTTTCCTGCTTGGTCAACAAGGTCTAACTCAAAAGAGACTCATAAAGATAGACTCAAAGAGCAAAGTGAAATGATTTTTGACAAAAGGAGCAAAGGAAAATTTTGAACACAGATGACTATATGAAGAAAACTGGAAAAAGAAGACTTATCTAAGGGAAGCGGCCAGCTCCAATAATCATGACATGCATTTCGGATTGATCAGCCTAATCCGTCCAACCAATCATATTTTCAGTTCATGTCATGTCTTCATACTGCAAAACCGGGCTTCCACTGATCCAATTTCTTTGTAAAGTCATGAGCCTCATTCGACTTGCAGTGCCCCGAAGGGTTTTCACCGTCAAGCCTCTCTCATTTGTTCAACTCTCAACTCACCATCGCCTTACGGTGCTCGTAAGGGTTTTCACCAATAAGACTCTCTTATTTCAAATTTTTCTCCCAGCTCACCATCGCCTTACGGTGCCCGTGAGGGTTTTCACCAATAAGACTCTCTCATTTCAAATTTTCTCTCAGCTCACCATCGCCTTACGGTGCCTGTGAGGGTTTTCACCAATAAGACTCTCTCATTTTATTCATTTTTTTCTTTGTGCCCATGAACAAAGTGTTACCCATGATGTAAATCATACCTCTATCTCGCTTGACTTGGCATCCTCAAAGATTGATCGGAAGGTCTTTCTTTGGACCGTAATGTAGGCTTTTGGACAGGGTTAGAAAGAAAGGGTGGTATGAAGGCACAAACTAACTTAAGATGAAAAGGGATCAAAATTACAACTTTTAGAATCAGATCTTTTCAAAATCAAAACTTCTGCCCCAGTTTCTTTGGGTCTGGGGAATTTTTATTTTTATTTTGATGGGACCGAACCGTAAGGCTGCTTATGTATCATTAAAAGGAATCAAATCGAACGTAGTTCAAAAGAAAGTTGTTTGTTTTTGTTGCTTTTTCTTTTCTTTTCTTTTCTTCTTTTTCTTTTCTTTTCTTTTTTTTCATTTTTCTTCTTTCTCTTTTTTTCTTTCTTTCTTTTTATTTTCTTTTTCCTTCTTTTCTTCATTTTCTTATTTTCACTCATTTATATTATCATTTTTTCATTCTCTACTTCTGCTACTGATTCCAAAAGAGGAGTATGAAAGAAAATAAATAAGGCTCAAAAGAGGTAGCAAAGGATGAAAGTGTTTAGGTATCGGAACAAAATGCCTTCGTCATTTCAATTTTGAACATGCCAAGTACAAAATACAACTGAAGGTAAGGAAAGAAATCATACATAGTACCTCTTAACTGCATCAGAATTGATAGCCATATCTACACATTTGCCTTCTATGTCTGTTAAATACAAAGCACCATTGGGCAACACTTTTGTCACAACGAATGGCCCCTGCCAGTTTGGGGCGAACTTGCCATTCGCTTCAGCCTAATGAGGAAGGATGCGTTTCAATACCATCTGGCACACTTCGAATTTTCGAGGGCGCATCTTTTGTTGTATGCTCTTGCCATTCTCTTTTGATACAATTGACCATGGCATACTGCAACCAATCTTTTCTCATCAATCAAACTTAACTGTTACAACCGGGTTTTGACCCACCCATCATCATTAATTTCAGCTTCGGCAACGATCCGAAGGGATGGAATCTCAACTTCCGCAGGTATAACTGCCTCAGTTCTATATACCAGCAAATAAGGAGTTACTCCTACTGAAGTGCGAACAGTAGTGCGATAACCCAGTAAGGCAAACGATAACTTTTCATGCCACTGCCTAGAATCTTGAACCATCTTACGAAGTATCTTCTTTATGTTCTTGTTGGCAACCTCAATAGCTCTATTTGCCTTGGGGCGATATGGAGTGGAGTTCCGATGCATGATCTTGAACTATTGGCATACCTCTTTCATCAAATGACTGTTGAGATTAGCAGCATTGTCTATGATGATCACCTTGGGAATTTTGAACTGACAAATGATATTCGAATGAACAAAATCTACCACTGCCTTCTTGGTCACAGACTTGAAAGTTATAGTTTCGACCCACTTGGTAAAGTAATCAATGGTCACTAGAATAAACCTATGCCTGTTTGATGCTGCTGGCTCAATTGGTCCAATGACATCCATGCCCCAAGCAACAAAGGGCCAAGGTGCAGACATTGTGTGTAACTCAGATGGGAGAGAATGAATCAAATCACCGTGTACCTGGCATTGATGGCATTTGAGAACAAAGCTGATGCAATCTCGTTCCATGGTGAGCCAATAATAACCTGCTCGAAGTATCTTCTTTGACAACACATACCCATTCATATGCGGCCTGTAAATTCCAGAATGCACTTCGGCCATGATAGTTGAAGCTTTTTTAGCATCTATGCACCTCAGAAGTCCCAAATCTGGAGTCCTCTTGTACAAGATTCCCCCACTTAAGAAAAATCCGCTAGCCAAACATCGAATGGTTCTCTTTTGATCACTCATGACATGTACTGGATATACCCCCGACTTGATATATTCCTTGATATCATGGAACCAAGGCTCGCCATCAATTTCCTCTTCAACCACATTACAATAAACATGTTGATCATGAACTTGAATATGCACAGGGTCGACATAAGCCTTGTCCGGATGATATAACATTGATGCCAGAGTAGCTAAGGCATCGACAATCTCATTATGAGCTCTAGGAATATGTCTGAATTCTACCGACCTGAATCGTTGACAAAGATCATGCAGGAACTGTCGGTACGGTATGAGCTTCAAGTCCCAAGTCTCCCATTCTCCTTGAATCTGGTGGACCAAAAAATTTGAATCTCCTAGAACAAGTATTTCCTGGACTCCCATGTCTATAGCTAACCTCAAACTTAGAATGCATGCTTCGTACTCAGCCATGTTGTTGGTGCAATAAAATCGCAGCTGGGCTATTATAAGGTAGTGTTGCACTGTTTTAGAGATGAATACATCCCCTATTCCGACACCTTTCATGTTAATAGCCCCATCAAAGAAGAGTTTCTAACTTGGCTTTTCATCATGGTCAACCTCGTCAACACACATGACCTCTTCATCAGGAAAATAAGTCTTCAGTGGCTCATATTCATCATCCACCGAATTCTCGGCCAAGTGTCGACCAAGGCTTGGGCTTTCATCGCGGTCCGAGTCACATAGATGATGTCAAACTCTGTAAGTAAAATCTGCCACTTTTCCAGTCTTCCCGTGGGCATAGGCTTCTGAAAGATATACTTTAGAGGATCCATGCAAGAAATGAGGTAAGTAGTGTAGGACGATAGATAATGCTTCAACTTTTGTGCCACCCAAGTCAGGGCGCAGCATGTCCTCTCAAGCAGAGTGTACTTAACCTTATAGGGAGTGAACTTCTTACTGAGATAATAGATTGCTTGCTCCTTCTTTCCCGTGATGTCATGTTGACCCAATACACAGCCGAAAGAATTATCCAAGACTGTTAAATACATAATTAAAGGTCTTTCAAGCTCTGGTGGGACAAACATAGTTGGATTCAACAGGTACCTCTTAATCTTATTAAATGCTTCTTGATACTCGTCAGTCCACTTGACTGCATCATTCTTCTTCAGCAGCTTAAAGATGGGCTCACAGGTTTTTGTGAGCTGAGCAATAAACCTGCTGATGTAATTTAACCTTCCAAGCAGGCTCATCACCTCTGTTTTGTTCTTTGGCGCCGGTAACTTTAGAATGGCTTTGATCTTCGACGGATCTAACTCAATGCCGTGTCTACTAACCACGAATCCCAGCAGCTTCCCCGACGGGACACCAAATGCACACTTCGCTGGATTGAGCTTGAGGTTGTACTTGCGGAGCCTTTGGAAAAACTTTCTCAAATCCTTGACAGGGTCAGACTGCTTCTTTGACTTTACGATCACATCATCTACATAAACCTCAATCTCCCTGTGTATCATGTCATGAAATATGGTGGCCATCGCCCTCATGTAAGTTGCCCCAGCATTCTTCAAACCAAATGGCATTACCCGATAACAATATGTTCCCCCTAGCATGATGAATGTTGTCTTTTCTGCATCTTCCTCATACATCAAGATCTGGTGATACCCTGCGTAATAATCCACAAAAGACCCAATCTCATGCTTGGCACAATTATCGATCAGAATGTGAATGTTCGGCAATAGAAAATCATCCTTTGGGCTTGCTTTGTTAAGATCACGGTAATCAACACAGACCCTGGTCTTACCATCCTTCTTTGGTACTGGCACAACATTGGCTAACCAAGTGGGATATCGAGTGACCCGAATGACCTTTGCAATAAGTTGCTTTGTGGTTTCATCTTTGATCTTCACACTCATATCAGTCTTGAAATTTCGCAACTTTTGCTTGACATGAGGGAATGCTGGATCAGTTGGCAATTTATGAACTACCAGATCAGTGCTCAAGCCCGGCATATCGTCATATGACCATGCAAAGACATCTTTATACTCAAACAAAGTATTGATTATTTCCTCCTAACTTGCGATTCTAAATGCACACTTATCTTGGTTTCCCTAACATCATCCTTGTCCCCTAAATTGATTGCTTCAGTTTCACTCAAATTAGGCTTTGGTTTTTCTTCAAATTTTTTAGCTCTTTACTGATTTCCTCAAATGTTGTTTCTTCATCATATTCTATTTCATCATCATATTCTACTTCTTGGATTATTATATCCAAATTAGATTGGCTTTTAAGACTCAGCTGAAAATTCTTCATCCATGTCATGTCATTGCAACCAGCATAAAAATAACTGTATAAAAGAAAAAAGAACAAAATAAAATACTATTAGGAATAACGGAAAACAGGAAATTGCATTTCATTGAAAATAAAAGGATAGAAGGGTTTGAACATCAAAACAAGCAAACACTAAAAATCTGGATTACAACCCTGGAATAACCCAGATAACAGACATGGAAACAAAGCAAACTACCAAAACGCCTTCCTGGTGGGGAGATAAGTAGCTTCCCAATTGCTAAGCTTCACATTTGGCCCAACAAGCTGCACATTTGCTTTACTAGAACCTTCACCAACTTCTACCATATTGACCTTATCGAACAGACTCTGGAACCTCTTGATCAGCTCTTCATCAACATCGACCACAAGTTTTGGGATTGAGGAGGTTGGAGGTTTTTTGGCCCCTGACTTGACAAAAGACTTAGAGATGTATGGGAGAGGCTTGGGGAGTGCATACTTTCTGTTTCAGATTTTTCACCCTTTTCACATCCTTCTCTGTGGGCATGAATCCCAAACCAAATGTACCAAGATTCCCACTGGGGTGCACTGGATGCACAATACCTTGCAGAGATGAGCCCAGACCCTTGCCCGGCACAAAACCATTCTTCAACATTTCATTCGCAACCATGACGGATGCGGAGGATAGCTTAGGACCCGAAATGCATTTTCCTTCAGGAATTTTCTCAACAGAGACTGTTTCAAAAGTCTGATAAACCCAAGGTCCCTTATCATCTTCAACTTCGATAAACGGAACAATTGTGTCATTACAAGCTGACAAGTCCTCATCACCGTGCACAACTATTTCCTGCATGTCCCATTTGAACTTCACCATTTGGTGCAGAGAAGACGGGAGTGCCTTAGCAGCATGTATCCAGGGCCTACCCAACAATAGATTGTAGGAGACAACCACATCTAACACTTGGAATTCCATGGTAAACTCAACTGGCCCTATCGACAATTCGAGCATTATATCTCCAACAGAATCTTTACCTCCCCTATCAAAGCCTCGAACACACACACTGTTTAAGTGGATTCTTTTGGTGCCAATCTTCAGTTTTTGCAGAGTAGACAAGGGGCAAATATTCGCACTAGAGCCATTGTCAACCAAAACCCTTGAGACAACAAAATCTCCGCACTTCACCGTGAGATAAAGAGCTCGGTTGTGTTCTGTACCCTCCATAGAAAGTTCATCATCTGAGAAAGTGATCCTATTTACTTCGAAGATCTTACTAACTACCTTTTCCAAGTGATTCACTGAGATCTTATCAGGATCATGTGCCTTATTCAAAATCTTTATCAGGACCCTGCGATGTTCGTCTGAATGTATCAACAAAGACAAAAGAGAAATCTGAGCTGGTGTTTTCTTTAACTGCTCCACGATGGAATAATCCTGCACTTTCATCTTTTTCAGGAACTCCTCAACCTCTTCCTCGGTGACCGATTTCTTTACTGGCATTTGGCTATCCTTGAATAGCTTGGCTTTCCTTAATTCTTCTGGGGTGAAACGTCTCCCAGAACGAGTCAATCCTCTAGTTTCATTAACTTCCTCCTCTATTATTTTCCTTTGTATGTCACTATCACTTGTTTTTAATTCCACGGAACAGCCTTGGCATCAACCACTGGCAGCTGAGCCATTGGTTTAATGATCATAGGGGTGATAAGAGCCCCCTTCACAACTATGACAGGCTTAATTGGAATCCCTGGAGGATTGAGTCCTGGATTGCCCTTTTCAAATGCCATCACTTCTCTATATCATACCCTGGAGCATCAGAACAATAGGCGCACCTCAGGGAATAATCGAGGTTTTTTGGAGGATCTTTAACTCAATCGGCCTCAAGACGTCCAATTGCCTTAACCTTTGAACAGACTAGTATAGGACTCTCCAAGCAGGGTAAAAGTTTATATTCGTTGTTGCCTCTCTCTTCTATACTCTGGCCTTGATCGAAAATTTGAACCATTGGAGTTTTGGTAAGGTTGTGGAGGTGGATAGGCATTTTGTGGAGCTGGGTAGGTATTTTGTGGGACTGGGGCACGCCATTGTGGGTAAGGAGTGGGTTGAGCATATGGTTGTGCATGGTGAACAAGGTATTGGGATGGCCTGGCTAAGTATTGGGGGTTTTGCGGGGAAAAGTAATGTTGAGGTGGATTATATGGAGCTTGGGCATAGGTTTGAGGTCGGGGTCGAGGATGAGTGTATTGGTGGGGTGAACCCCTCTGGCCATGCCATGATCCGAAGACAACCATAGCGACATCTTCCTTCTTCTTCTTGCCTAACAAACTTCTGATACCACTCTGGATTGCCTGGGTGGTTTCTTTTATAGCAGAATAGCTCATGATCTTACTCGACTTGAGCCCCTCTTCCACCATTTCTCCCATCTTCACCACATCATTGAAAGACTTACCAATGACTGAGATCAAGTGGCCATAGTAAGTGTTACAACCCATATCCACACGCTTTAGTTCAAGACATATATTAGTTAACATAAATCCAAGAAGGAATTACCTTTGAGATGATAAGAAGTTAATCCTATTGGTCTTAAGTGATACAAGGGTGTATAAGGGTGATTAACAAGTATTAGAAGTTAAACGAATCAAGGATGTTGTAACTCGTATTTTTAGGTAAACCTAGAGGTTCTTAATAAACTCAAGGTCATGTATTAAGGTGTTTGAATCATATAATATCTGTATCATAAGTCTTGAAGTCAAACGAGTTATGAAACAAAAGTCGACAAACGTTGTCGCAACTTAGGTTCATAATTTTACTTAAACATTAGGTTAAATGTTTCTAAGCTTTTATCCTAATTTACAAAGAATTATGGGGTGATATACCCACCAAATTAAATATCTATGAGTCTAGTTTCTAACGCATTAAACCGTTTGTCAATACGATCTCGGAGTATAGAGATATTCATATTTTTGCAAGCCTGCGCAGATTGGTAGATGACAAGTAGGTGCATCACCTACTTGCCAAAATGATAGGACAAAATTAAAAGACCTAAGTTGGCCAAGAGAGGAATTTTAAGGGGTTATGAACTCAGTTATTTCATCCATATTTCAGACCCTCAAAACCAAATTTAACCCCTGAAACTCCTCCCCAAAAATCTCACACAAACCCTAATCGATTTTCCCTCTCTTTCAAGTTCTATTTGAAGGTAAAACCTAGAGTTTGAAGAACCAAGGGAAGGGCTGAGTTATCCAACAAGTAAGGTAAGTTACTGCCATCTTTCATACATTTTTCTCTACTGTGAATTCATGGTAATTCGTTCTATATATGTAAGAACTCACGGGACGGTGATCGAAGCCGTGAGTTCGAGTTATTCACTTGTAGCGGACTGTTTTGTGGACTGTTTTGTGTTGCTATTGGGCTGCGTGTTTTACTACTATTTTATGGAGTTTTGGAGGTGTAAGGGTGTGGAGGAACACCATATATATGTAGGGTTATGGGCTGATAGTGATTCGTAACATTTTCGGGTCGTTTGACACGACTACGGTGGTCGTCGTATGTATGATGTAATTAGGTTGTGTGTGGACTATTTTGGGAGGCTCAATATGTTTATTATTGATGTTGTTTGGGCTGTTTGGTGATTGTTTGGAATGGTGTGAAGTCATATATATAGGGGAGGTGTTGTCCGTTTCAACGTAAAATAGGTTGTGGTCGATACATAATAGTTATGACGCTTAAATGATAACGATAGTATCGTTTCTCTTATTGTAGACTAAGGAGTTGTGACAATTGCATAGCTTGTGATTGGGGCAGTATATACAAGGTATGTGAGGCTATCCCTTTTATTCTTTTGCATGACTCCGATTGTACATAATATAATGAACGAGCTTCCAAAGATACTCTACTCTTAGAAGCTAGCAATACTTACATTGCTTTCCCTCTTATGGAACGATTGATGTTAATGTTTCTTCTCTTATTCTTATGTTATCAATGTTGTTGGTACTTCCTGATTCTTATAAGGCTCATAGTGAAGAGTTATTCCTAATAACGTGTATAGAGGTTACCGACCTTACATCACTCCGAAAGGTTGAGAATGTGATTCCATGAGTTGAGCATGTCACTCCGAAAGGTTCAAAATGTGATTCCAATGAGTCTAGCATGCATCATATATATGTATCTATTTTACTCTACCGAGCCACGCTATAGTCGGCCGGGTACGGCACCTATTGTGCAACCACTGATCAGTTGGGTTTTACCGAGCTCCACGTGGCCGGGTACGATTCTACCGAGCCTTATGACGGCCGGGTACGTTTTTACCGAGCCTATTATGGCTGGGTACGATATGATGATGATGATGCCCACAGAGGCGTATGTTTTAAAAGTTTATGTATACATACATATGTATCATGCATTTCATGTCAGTAGCCCTCAGAGGTACTCAGATGTTCCAGGTTGTATATTCTTTATCCCTGCTTACATTACTATTCGTATTTATGGTTCCCTGCCTTACATACTCAGTACTTTATTCGTACTGACGTCCTTTTGTTTGTGGACGCTGCATGTCGTGCTGCAGGCCCTAATAGACAGGCAGGTGCAGCTCCCCCACCATAGTAGGTTGTCCAGTTCAGCAGTGATTGGCGAGATCCCTTCTCCGGACTTGCCGTGGTCTTGGTATGCATTTTTGTTATAGACATTATGGGTATGTCGGGGCTCTATTCCGGCTATGTTGCAGCACTTATGTTCATTTAGAGGCTCATAGACAAGTGTCGACTCTTGTATAGTTTGGTATGCCTTGTCGGCTGGTTTTTGTTGTATAGTCTTTCATGGTAGTGTGGTAGCTCGTACCTTATATGTAGTTTTTGATTGTCTAGTCATCCCCTGCTATGTATGTTCATGCCATCATATTTTATTGTTGGTTGTCCATGATCCAGGTCTACCATTTATATTGATCTCGTCAATCCTAAAAGATAATAAAAAAAAGTTAGATAAAATGTACGTGGGTGCTCGGCAAGTATGGTTGGGTGCCAGTCATGGCCCTCCAGTTTGGGTCGTGACAAACTTGGTATCAGAGCAAGTCTGTCCTAGGGATTGTCTATGAGTCGTGTCTAGTAGAGTCTTGATTATGGATGTGTAGTGCGCCATATTTATAATCAGGAGGCTACATGACATCTTGGGTTGTTACCTTCTTCCTGAATCTAGATCGTGCGTAGAGTTGAGTCGTAAGTGTTCGTCTCTAATATTCACCTTGTTTTCTTTCAGCGAAGCCTTCGACTAGGAAGCAAACAATTAGTAGACAGCTTGATACAGCTGCAGGAGAGGGTACCAGTCAGGTGCCCCAAGCCAGAGCAGGCCAAAGTGAGGCTCAGAGTGAGATATCATCTCATACCTCATCTACCCTGTCTCCTCCAAAGGATATTAGGAAGCACCCAGCACCTCCAGTTCCTCCGTCTGGCACTACAGACCAGGATATGCGGAGTGCTTTGCAGTTATTGACTAGCTTGGTAGCTGCTCAGGCTCAGAGGTAGAATACAGGTGCTGCTGATAAACCAGTTACTACGAGAGTTTGTGATTTTATTAATTTAGACCCTCCAGTGTTTACCAGATCAGACCCCAAGGAGGACCCCCAAACTTTTATTGACCAGGTTCATCGTACATTGCGGGTTATGCATGTTAGTGATACAGAGGCATTAGAGTTGGCTTCTTATCAGCTACGGGATTTAGCGGTTCTCTGGTATGATAGTTGGGAGAGATCCAGGGGTCCGAACGCTCCTCCAGCTGCGTGGAAGGAATTTTCTGAGGCCTTTCTTCGTCACTACTTGCCAGTTGAGATACGACGAGCTAGAGCTGATAAGTTCTTGAACCTTAGACAAGGTAATATGAGTGTGCGAGAGTACAGTATGCAGTTCGATTCTTTAGAAAGGTATGCTCCCCATATGGTGGCCGAGATGAGTGATAGGGTGCATTTGTTCGTGAACATATTGGGACCACATCTGATAAATAAGTGCACGATAGCCTCCTTGGTGGAGGGCATGGATATTTCCCGTATTCAGGCTTATGCCCAGACCCTTGAGGATCGTAAGCGCCAGCAGAGGGCAGATAGGGAGCAGGATAGGGGCCAGCATAAGAGGGCGAGATTTGCAAGGTATTCTAATGACTTCAGAGGCAGCGTCAGGCCCCAGTCTTCGAGGAGTTCGGCTCCACCTGTAGCTAGTGCTCCTCCACAGTTTCGGAGGCCTCAATATGATCGATTTACCCATTCTGGTCCAGGTCAAAGTTCGCAGGCATCAGGCTCGCAACATCACAGGGATACTAGTCAGACAAGACCTACAACACCACATTGTGATCAGTGCGGCAAGGCCCACTTTGGACTGTGTCGTCGAGGTTCTGATGCATGTTATTCTTGCAGACAGCCTGACCATATGATCCGGGATTGTCCTAATAGGGGAGGTGATGGTATGGCTCAACCGACTGGATCTGTGTCTGCTTCTTCCTCATCAGTTTGACCTCCAGCACGAGGTTTTCAACAGTCGACAGGTCGTGGTAGAGGTAGAGGTGCAGTGCCGAGTTTGAGTGGTGGTCAAAATCGAACCTATGCTCTAGTAGGTCGACAGGATCTTGAGTCATCTCCAGATGTTGTTACAGGTATATTATCTGTGTTTTCTTATGATGTATATGCGCTGATTGATCCAGGATCTACATTATCATATGTTACACCCTTTGTGGCTAATAAGTTTGGCATTGAACCTGAATTGATAAGTAAACCCCTTGCGGTATCTACTTCGATAGGAGATTCTGTGATTGCTAGAAGGGTATATAGAGGTTGCACTATGATGATTTGTAGACGTCAAACCTCGGCAAATTTATTTGAGTTAGAAATAGTTGATTTTGATGTGATAATGGGAATGGACTGGTTGGCCTCATGCTATACAAATGTTGACTGTCATACGAAGATGGTTAGGTTTCAATTTCCTGGTGAACCCATCATTGAATGGAAAGGGAATATTGCTACACCAAAAGGTAGGTTTATTTCCTATCTTAAGGCAAGGAAAATGATCTCAAAAGGTTACATTTATCATTTCGTTCGCGTTAGGGATGCGGAGGCGAAACCGCCTACTTTACAATCAATCCCCGTGGTCAACGAATTCCCAGATGTTTTCCCAGATGAAATCCCAGGCCTTCCTTCTGAAAGGGAGATTGAGTTTAGCATTGATGTGTTGCCTGACACTCAACCGATCTCTATCCCTCCATACAGAATGGCCCTGACAGAGTTGCGAGAGTTGAAGGTGCAGTTGAAGGACTTGCTGGATAAGGGCTTCATTAGACCTAGCACTTCACCTTGGGGTGCACCAGTCCTATTCGTGCGGAAGAAAGACGGGTCATTACGGATGTGTATCGACTATCGACAGTTGAATAAGTCTACTATAAAGAACAAGTATCCACTTCCAAGAATTGATGACCTGTTTGACCAACTCCAGGGTGCCAAGTATTTCTCCAAGATTGATTTACGTTCAGGGTATCATCAGGTGAGGGTTAAGGAGAAGGATATTCCAAAGACGGCCTTCCGAACAAGATACGGGCACTTTGAGTTCTTGGTGATGTCGTTCGGGCTAACAAATGCCCCAACAACTTTTATGGATCTCATGAATACTATATTTAGGCCCTATCTTGATGTGTTCGTGATTGTATTCATTGATGACATTCTAGTATATTCTCGTTCGGAGGCGGAACATGCGGGCCACTTGCGGATAGTATTACAGACGCTTCAGGATCGTAAGTTATATGCTAAGCTCTCCAAATGTGAATTTTGGCTGAACTCAGTAGCATTCCTTGGCCATGTGATATCTGACGAGGGTATTAGTGTCGACACTCAGAAGATCGATGCAGTAAAGAATTGGCCGAGACCTACAACACCATCAGAAGTCCGCAACTTCCTAGGGCTAGCAGGATATTATAGGCGGTTTGTGGAAGGGTTTTCCTCTATATCATCACCATTGACTAAGTTAACACAGAAAGCTACCAAGTTCCAGTGGTCTGACACTTGTGAACGTAGTTTTCAGGAGCTGAAGAATCGATTGACATCCGCACCAGTGCTCACTCTTCCTGAAGGAACATAAGGTTATGTGGTATATTGTGATGCCTCAGGTATAGGTTTGGGGTGCGTATTGATGCAACGTGGGAAGGTGATTGCTTATGCAATAAGACAATTGAAGAAACATGAAAAGAATTATCCAACCCATGATTTGGAATTGGCTGCAGTAATATATGCTTTGAAGATATGGAGGCACTACTTATACGGCCTCCATGTTGACATCTACACAGATCACAAGAGTTTACAATACATCTTCAAGCAGAAAGAGTTGAATTTGAGGCAGCGTAGGTGGCTTGAATTACTGAAAGACTACGACGTTGAGATATTGTATCATCCCGGTAAAGCCAATGTTGTGGCAGACGCTCTCAGCCGTAAATCAATGGGAAGCTTAGTACATATTGAGGCAGGTAGATGGGGGTTGACTAAAGAGCTTCATCAGCTAGCTAATATGAGAATCAGATTGTTAGACTCTGATGATGGAGGTGTTACTGTACAGAATACATCAGAATTATCTTTGGTAGCCGAGGTAAAACCACATCAATATAAAGATCCTATCTTAATACGATTAAGAGAGAGCATTCAGCAGTGTAAAAGTATGGCTTTTGAGATCGGAAGAGATGGGGCACTGAGATACCAGGGCCGATTATGTGTGCCTAATGTGGCAAGGTTGCGAGAGAAGATTATGAATGAGATTCATCAATCCCGATATTCCATCCATCCCGGCTCGACAAAGATGTATCATGATGTCAAGGAGCAGTATTGGTGGGATAACATGAAGAAGTCTATTGTAGAATTTGTAGCCCAGTGTCCCAATTGTCAACAAGTAAAGATAGAACATCAGAAACCCGGTGGATTGCTTCAGAATATAGAGATTCCGACCTGGAAATGGGAGGTGATTAATATGGACTTCATTATTGGATTACCTCGCTCTTATCATAAGTTTGACTCCATCTGGGTGATAACTGATCGACTTACAAAATGTGCCCATTTTCTACCAGTTAAGACAACTTACATGGCTGAAGATTATGCGAAGTTGTATATCAAGGAGATTGTTAGGCTTCATGGTGTGCCGGTATTTATTATATCAAATCGAGGAGCTCAATTTAAAGCTAACTTTTGGAGGTCTTTTCAGAAGGGTTTAGGCACACAAGTGAATCTCAGCACTGCATTTCATCCGCAGACTGACGGACAGGCTGAACGTACCATTCAGACACTGGAAGATATTCTACGAGCATATGTTCTAGATTTTAAGGGAAATTTGGATGACCATCTTCCAGTCATAGAATTCGCCTACAATAATAGCTACCATTCCAGTATTAAAATGGCCCCATACGAGGCACTATACGGGAGAAGATGTAGATCACCAATGGGATGGTTCAAAGTCGGTGAAACAGAATTATATGGGCCAGATTTGATTCACCAAGCTATTGAGAAGGTAAAAGTGATACAGGAGCGATTGAGGACGGCACAAAGCAGGCAAAAATCTTATTCCAATGTCCGACGTCGTGATCTGGAGTTTGAGGTTGGTGATTGGGTTTTCCTAAGGATCTCACCAATGAAGGTTATTATGCTTTTTGGGAAGAAAGGTAAGCTGAGTCCAAGGTATATCGGGCCGTATAAAATTCTTCGACGGATTGGACAGGTTGCTTATGAGTTAGAATTGCCATCCGAATTGGAATTTGTCCACCCGGTATTCCATGTATCTATGTTGAGAAAATGTATTGGAGACCCTTCTCGAGTCTTCCCTATCAAAGATGTACAGGTTACAGAGGACCTATCATATGAAGAAGTGCCAGTGGCTATATTAGATCGACAAGTCCGCAAGCTGAGAACAAAAGATGTAGCTTCCATCAAAGTATTGTGGAGGAACAAGAATATGGAAGAAATAACATGGAAAGCAGAAGAGGAGATGAAGTCTAAATACCTGTACCTATTCCATAATGAAGATAACAAGGATGTTGGTGGAACACATGATACATTGGAAGGTGAAATGGCTCTATGAGGTAAGCAATAACTTGAGAATACACTTCCTTAATACAAAATGGCGATATGCAGATAATGTACATGTCCATAATGCTTTGCATACTCTTGTAAGGCCATACATTGAGTTAACTGCTTGCAAGTTTTTCCTCTATTTATGGGAGAAACTTGGCTGGAATCCATGATGATTTAAACTCCCCATGAACCCTTACATTCGAGGACGAATGTTCCTAAGGGGGGAAGGGTGTTACAACCCATATCCACACGCTTTAGTTCAAGCCATATATTAGTTAACATAAATCCAAGAAGAAATTACCTTTGAGATGATAAGAAGTTAATCCTATTGGTCTTAAGTGATACAAGGGTGTATAAGGGTGATTAACAAGTATTAGAAGTTAAACGAATCAAGGATGTTGTAACTCGTATTTTTAGGTAAACCTAGAGGTTCTTAATACACTCAAGGTCATGTATTAAGGTGTTTGAATCATATAATATTCGTACCATAAGTCTTGAAGTCAAACGAGTTATGAAACAAAAGTCGACAAACGTTGTCGCAACTGAGGTTCATAATTTTACTTAAACATTAGGTTAAATTTTTCTAAGCTTTTCTCCTAATTTACAAGGAATTACAGGGTGATATACCCACCAAATTAAAGATCTATGAGTCTAGTTTCTAATGCATTAAATAGTTTGTCAATACAATCTCGGAGTATAGAGTTATTCATATTTTCGCAAGCCTACGCAGATTGGTAGATGACAAGTAGGTGCATCACCTACTTGCCAAAATGATAGGACAAAATTAAAAGACCTAAGTCGGCCAAGAGAGGAATTTTAAGGGGTTATGAACTCAGTTATTTTATCCATATTTCAGACCCTCAAAACCAAAGTTAACCCCTGAAACTCCTCCCCAAAAATCTCACACAAACCCTAATCGATTTTCCTTCTCTTTCAAGTTCTATTTGAAGGTAAAACCTAGAGTTTGAAGAACAAAGGGAAGGGCTGAGTTATCCAACAAGTAAGGTAAGTTACTTCCATCTTTCATACATTTTTCTCTGCTGTGAATTCATGGTAATTCGTTCTATATATGTAAGAACTCACGGGACGGTGATCGGAAGCCGTGAGTTTGAGTTATTCACTTGTAGCGGACTGTTTTGTGGACTGTTTTGTGTTGGTATTGGGCTGCGTGTTTTACTACTATTTTGTGGAGTTTTGGAGGTGTAAGGGTGTGGAGGAACACCATATATATGTAAGGTCGTGGGCTGATAGTGATTCATAACATTTCCGGGTCGTTTGACACGACTACAGTGGTCGTCATATGTATGATGTAATTAGGTTGTGCGTGGACTATTTTAGGAGGCTCAATATGTTTATTATTGATGTTGTTTGGGTTGTTTTGTGATTGTTTGGAATGGTGTGAAGTCATATATATAGGGGAGGTGTTGTCCATTTCAACGTAAAATAGGTTGTGGTCGATACATAATAGTTATGACGCTTAAATGATAACGATTGTACATAATGTTATGAACGAGCTTCCAAGATACTCTACTCTTAGAAGCTAGCAGTACTTACATTGTTTTCCCTCTTATGGAACGATTGATGTTAATGTTGCTTCTCTTATTCTTATGTTATCAATGTTGTTGGTACTTCCTGATTCTTATAAGGTTCATAGTGAAGAGTTAGTCCTAATAACGTGTACAGAGGATACCGACCTTACATCACTCCGAAAGGTTTAGAATGTGATTCCATGAGTCGAGCATGCATTATATATATATATATATATATATATATATATATATATATATATATATATATATATATATATATATATGTATCTATTTTACTCTACCGAGCCGCGCTATAGTCGGCCGGGTATGGAACCTATTGCGCAACCACTGATCAGTTGGGTTTTACCGAGCTTCACGAGGCCGGGTACGATTCTACCGAGCCTTATGACGGCCAGGTATGTTTTTACCGAGCCTATTATGGCTGGGTACGATATGATGATGATGATACCCACAGAGGCGTTTGTTTTAAAAGTTTATGTATACATACATATGTATCATGCATTTCATGTCAGTAGCCCTCAGAGGTACTCAGATGTTCCAGGTTGTATATTCTCTACCCCTGCTTACATTATTGTTCATATTTATGGTTCCCTGCCTTACATACTCAGTACTTTATTCGTACTGACGTCCTTTTGTTTGTGGACGCTGCATGTCGTGCTGCAGGCCCTAATAGACAGGCAGGTGCAGCTCCCCCACCATAGTAGGTTGTCCAGTTCAGCAGTTATTGGCGAGGTCCCTTCTCCGGACTTGCCGTGGTCTTGGTATGCATTTTTGTTATAGACATTATGGGTATGTCGGGGCCCTGTTCCGGCTATGTTGCAGTACTTATGTTCCTATAGAGGCTCATAGACAAGTGTCGACTCATGTATAGTTTGGTATGCCTTGTCGGCTGGTTTTTGTTGTATAGTCTTTCATGGTAGTGTGGTAGCTCGTACCTTATATGTAGTTTCTTGATTGTCTGGTCATCCCCTGCTATGTATGTTCATGCCATCATATTTTATTGTTTGTTGTCCATGATCCAGGTTTACCATTTATATTGATCTCGTCAACCCTAAAAGATAATAAAAAAAGGTTAGATAAAATGTACGTTGGTGCTCGGCAAGTATGGTCGGGTGCTAGTCATGGCCCTCCAGTTTGGGTCGTGACAGTAAGTTGGCTCCAAGGCTTGAAGAAAGTATTTAACCATCTCGTCCTCTTCCATCGGAGGTTGACTCATGCATCTTGCTCCCTCCATTAGAACCCATATTCTCTAAAGCTTTCACTGGGTTTCTTTTCCACCTTGTTCAGAGATAGGCGGTCTGGAACAATGTCTATATTGTACTGAAAGTGCCGGGCAAAGGCCTGAGCCATATCGTCCCAGGTGTACCACCTGCTGGCGTTGTAACACCCCAAAATTTTTATAATATTTGCATTCTTGATTGAGCATTTTTATAATGAGGAAATATTTTACTTTGCACTTCCTAAATGTGAAATGGTAAATATATTAAAATTTCTTACTTTAGGTTGTGTTAATATTGGCAATGAAGTTCCATGATGTTGCTATATGTAATAGTTAATATTATTTTGACTAGTTGTTATTAAATATAATATATAATTAAATTTTTGGGTTTCCAACCTTTTGTATTTATCTCAGAATATTTAATAGTTGGGTAACCATTTTATTTCATATCTATCCATAAACTCCCCATTTTTGCTACTCTTCAAGACAAAGAAGAATAGCTATCCATCTCTATCTCTCTCTCTCTCTCTCCTCCGTAGAAACTAGAATCTGAAGTTTCATGGAAAAAAAATCATGAATTTCTACTAAATCAACAAGCAAATTTCGTTTTTGGTGAAGATCAAGTTGCTCCTCTTGGTAAGTTTCTAAACTCGTTTTTATACTAGACACCTACTAGTATTGTTTACATAGTTGTTTGTACAGAGCTCCGATTTAAGTTATCCAGAATTTTATGGAAAGGTATTTCATAAATCTATAAATCTTATGAAGGAACCAAAATCTAGTTTTGTTGGTATTTACCTGAAAAAGGATCAGAAAGTACAGGGCAGGTGTTGTCCAGATTTCCAGTTTTAAAAATACTCCATGTACTGCTGTTAGTAATTTTAGCATAACGTTTTGTTCAAAATTTATATGGAGGTTATTCAAGATATTCTGAAATGGTAAGACATAGATCTACAACTTTTTTGAAGACTATAAAGTCTAGTTTGTCCGTATAGATCTTCAAAACTGAGCCACAACTCGGAACAGTGATACTGTCCAGAATTTCTATTTCAAATGTTTTTGGATAATTTTCACCAATATCATGTTTAGTTTGACTTGCTAAATCACTGAACTTATTTAGATATTTTATTATATATTTAAGGTATATAAACCCTTGGAAAAAATCAAATGGGAAGTGTTTGAGGAAGTGGACAGATTTGGTTTGTTTACGGCGTAGACGATTCGAATGTCCCCAAGTCGTGATTGAACTGTTTCGTGGTAAAACACCAAGGTTTGTGTATAAACTTGTACTCTTTTTGCTGGCTGGAATATGTTGAAATAACTTGATATTTTATTTTTCTTGGCTTCAATTTATATTGTTATATTCGTATTATATCAAGTATTGTAAGATATTTGCTAAATCGCTCATTCGTACGGATTGTTTGATCATTTTGCATTCTTGTTGGGACTTTGTCCTTCTTGTGGAAGTGACTTTGTTACCCATCTTGGCGTGCCTCTTGATTCGGATCTTTTGTTATCTTGACTTTAGATTTGTAGTTCGTCTTGAATTATGGAACTTGTCCGTGTTAAGTACGAACTAGGAAGCCATTTTTACTATGGTTCTTGATTCTCTTGTCCATTGGGTTTTGACCCTACTTGATTTGGGGCTTCGGTCCATATTGATATCTGATTATTCTTAGTGTGATGGCATGACATACATATTGGGCGAAAAATGGATATTTGGTATACTCGCTTAAATTGATAATATACACTTTTTAGACTCTTGAACATTGTTATTGATATTTGGAAACACTTCAAAGTTTGATATTGATATGTTTGATATATTTGTTCACTTGTTTTAAATTATGTTAAATTGAGCTAACTATGAATGAAAAGGGGAATTGGAGAATTTAATGACTCCAAGCCTAAAGTTTATACACCACTAAGCTTTATGCTTAGCGATAGTTGTTTTCTATCGTAGGAAATGTTCGGGATGAAATCTGAAGATGGCCAGGGTGAAGTAGTCTTTTTGGGAGAATTTATGGAGATCACATTTGCATATGCACCTTGGTTTGCATAGTTTTGGGACATGTACATGATATACAGGATATACAGGATATACAGGATATACAAGATATATACATATACATATATATATGTCACATCACACTTATGTTATTTGGAGGCTTGTTGGATTTTAAAGACCAAAATCTTGTAACTTGAATTCGTAACCTATTTTATTGTATTAGGGTGTTTTAATAACTCAAGTCTTGTAATATGCTGAATTTACACTTTGTCTTGTAAATATGTAGAAAAGGAGAAAACTAGTTTCCTTTTTTTTTTATATCTGATAGTTTGAAATTTATGTACAACACAAACTTGCAGTGATTTTGAATGATTGTATAATTCAGTTAGGAAGTTGCTTTAATCTGTTGATTAATCAAGAAGGGTTATATCACCATATGTTAATATTTTGACATTGTATTTTATTTAAAATAAAAGTTATGGTGTATTTTCACAAAAAAATATATCGCACTTTGAACCTTTTCGCATGGGCCTACTTCCGCTACTAAAATTATTCTGAATATTTTTTAATTAATATCTCTTTTAATATTTTGTAAGTAGGAAATTAGATTTGTTTCCTAAGTAGTACCCTCCCAAAGGGGTTGCTACAAGTTTTGGTATCAGAGCCACAGTTTGTGATTCTAGGATTTGTTTTATTGTGATAGTACCTAGTAATTGTTATTATTTCCTTTCTTGAAAATGATTTGAAGTTTATAAATTTTTGCATACTTGTTTAATTTAATTTATTGTATTTTGTGTGCATATGCATCATGTACATGTCCCTAATACAGTGTGATCTTATCTTTTATAGGAATTTTAATATGGCCTCTTCTTCGAATAGAGCTGTTGAATCCGTTGATGAAAGTCTGGGTTACATTATGATCCCCAGCAGAGTCGCCAGAGCTGTCGCACCTCCTTTTTGCCGCGCCCGCGGGGCGCGTGGGGAGTTTTCTCCAATTGAAGGACAGTCGAAACGGGATTTGTTTATTTGTTTTAGAGTCGCCACCTGGGAATTTTAAGGCGTCCCAAGTCACCAATTATAATCCCTGAATCGAGGAGAATATGACTCTGTTTATTATTCTGCGAACCAGAAATCCTGAGTAAGGAATTCTGTTAATTCGGAAGAAGGTGTTAGGCATTTCCGAATTCCGTGGTTCTAGCACGGTCGCTTAACTGTTTTTATTATTGGCTTAATTATCTTGATTTTTATTAAATGCTTTTTGTTACATGACTTTTCTACCGCTTTTACTTATTGTGATTGAGAACATTCTTTTGAATCGAATTACGCGTACGTATATTCGTGTTTTTTTTTTAAAAAGAAATGCGGAATTGTGTCACGCGTACGTGTACACAATAACTTTTGATAATATATTTATTAAGCAATCATCATTTTTTTTTTTTGAAATTATGTCGAATCAAGAATATTTGTTTTTCTGAATAGTGAACCGTACATCTCGGTTTTTTATGAAATTGATTTAACGCCTTTGGAAAAATCCTTTTATTAAATATTCGTTCGAAATTGCGCGTACGCATAATCCGAATTTAGCTTTTTTTTAAAATATAATCAGGGTACACGAACGTATCCCTAATTGCGCGACATATTTATAATGATATTAGGGATTTTTCCATAAATTGTTTTATTATATTATGAGAAATCTTCATTTTTAGATATCCTTAATTCTAAAAAAAAAAGAATTCACAATTTATTGAATTGTTGCTCGTTGATTATAATTTCCGCATATAACATGTTCATTCAAGACTATTCAAATTTTAGGAGTAAAATAAACGAAATGTGAATAAAAATACCACTTTCTCGTAAATATGACATATATATATGTATATACCCCAAAAATGAATTACATGTGCAACTACACAAAAAAAAAATGTTTTATAAAAGGAAGGGATATTTTTAAAGAATTTTTCATTGTTTATTTAATGAAATTCTATTTCTACTCACCCTTAATATAACATGTTGCGATTCATGCTTATACCTCTCAATCTCATTCTCTTACACTTGTTTTAATTTAATAGGCGAAATTAGATTAACTTATTTACGACGGTAAATAGGTATCAAATTGATAAGAAAGGGAATTATAAATTGATTAACAATATTGCCTTTCATGCAACATAGTTGTATGTCTGAAACATTCCTAGCATTTTAACATCATAATGAGATACATCAACTCATCATCCATTAATGATTCTATATATACCTATTATCATGCCATATATGAACGTACAACTCACATCATTCAATCCATAATTAAATTATGTATTAGAATAAACTAGCAACATGGTTTTTACTCTTTATTCAACTAACAATTTTTAACCTTAATCCATAACCAAACAATCGAAATACATTAACCATGCATTTTTTCATTTTTGTCATACTCTATACCTGACTAACAACGTCATATGATTTAACTAATAGCCAACTTTATGCTATGTTCCCTATCTTAAAAATTCAATCTTAACTATAATGAAATTCTAGTATAAGTAATATTATTACAACACTTATATGAATTTCAAAAGAGAATAATCAGCTGACAATTAACATGTCAAGCATACTTCTATATGAAACAATCATGAAACACAAAAAAACTGAAATTTATAATAACAAACTTAGATAAATGGAAAAATAGAAATGCAATTCAAGCTTCATTGATTTATCATGCTGAATCTCTTTCCAACATAGAATTTAAGAGGATATGTACCTGGAAATGGAGGTAGGAGGAGTAAATGTCAGTCGTAGCAGCAATAACAAAATCAGTAGAATATACCAATAACACAGCAAGTCTGAACAAGACCCGTTAACCCAGATGAATAGTGACAGAGACTAAAGAAAAATTTCAGATTTGGACTAAACAATATTCACAGGCAAACAACATGATTTCAGAAAGAATACATTTCAGATTTCAATTTCTTCCTGTTTCAAATTCCCATTTTTTTTTAATTTTCTGTTTCTGCTGCTGTACCTGTGTGTGAGTATATATGTGAGTGTTCTATTTCTATTTCCTTTTCTACTGTATCTGTTTCTGTTTCAGATTTTTGTTTTTTTCTCTTAAAAAAACTGCCTTAAGCTCTATCCCTTTTTCTGAAAACCTCTCTTTTTTGAAACTCTCCTCAAAATTCTCTCTCTCTGTCTTAAAACTGATCAAAAGACTCCCCTCTAAGGTCTGTCCAGCTCCTGTATTTATACAGGGTTGGTTCTATACTAATTAGTATTGGAGGGACCCTTTATCCCTTTAACAACCAGAAAGTTTCCATTGAAACTTCTTTTTAATACTTTATGTGATCCTAACATGATTTTCAGCAGCCCCATTATCCTTTGTTCCCCCTTTATTACTTAAATATAGCCATTATCACTACATTATAATACACTAGCCTTAACACCCTGTTTTTTACTGTTTCATTCCCAAAAGTGCCCCTGAAATCCTGATGTTATTACTAAAAAATCAGAACCTACAGCAAAACAGATTCTAAAATCTGTACAAACTTAGTTATTCCAGCTATAACCAATCCTATTAACCTCCTAACACAATTGTATTTGACCAGCTTTTGTAAACTTGAATTTAAATTGGACATTACAGCAATACTATACTGAATTCAGAATTAACATTATAACAACATATTACTGAAATTATCATAACAATTCAGACTGGATTTAACACTGAACCAAAATCAAACACACACAGGATCATTGTCAATCCTGACAATGCCTTGAAACTTTAATGTTCAAACAATATCATATATACAACACTCATTATGACAGATTCATATAAACCAGGATGATTTAACTGACGAGTATTAGTTAAAAACAATTATCTACAATATCTGTCAACAAACAATACATAATAACAGAAAACAGATTGTTTCAATTAGTAATATTATGAATGAGAATTCATAATATAACTAATCGACGAACTTAATCGAGTCGATTGCTTACATTATAAATATTCACAACCAACAGAATTAATTTTATACTTGACCATATATATGGGCATGAGACAAAGATGACAGAATTAATCAAATAAAATCATGAAAAATTAACAAGCTATTAAGACAGACAACAATACACGTAGAATACACAAAGAAATAGAAAATACCTCTGAATCTTCAATTAGACTCGAACTCAACTCGGCTTTCGGATTTTTTGTTTGAAATCAAACAGACCTTAGTCGAAGTATTTTCCACTGAAAATACTTCGACTAAGGTCGATTAAACCTCAATCCTTTAATCAATTTGGACAAAATCCAGAAATTTGGTATTTCTAGGTTTCCTGAAGGCTCGATTTGGGATCTAATCATTTCTGGTTAGATTCGAGGGAAACCAAGTACGACACAAGGGTGAGGGAAGCCTAGGGGTTATTTGGTGTCACTTTGGAACAGATCTGGGTAATTTTTGTTTGACTCGAATCTTCAAAAGAAGATTCGAGAAGCTCTGAAGTGATTCGAGCCAAACTATCTTCAGATCCATAACAAGGGTTGTTAGGGGAAGCCATGGTGTTAATTTGGGGTTGATTGGTTTAGGTCTGAACTTGGCTCGAATCTTCAAATGAAGATTCGAGAACCTCCAAGGAGATTCGAACCAAGCAGGTAACATATTCGGATAGAGGGTGTTCAGGGGGTTCTGGGGTGTCAAGGTGGTGACCGTCGGCGTTGATGCCGCCGGGTTTCAGGCGGTGGAATCCTAGGGCGGCTAGGGTTAGGAGTGGGGGGTCTGGGGGACGATGATGAACAGTGTAGGAGGGGGGGTGTTCAGTTAGGGGCCGGGTAAGGCTTGGGGACTTATATAGGGGTGGGGTGGATTAGTATCGTCCGTTGGATCAAGTAGAATGGATGGCTAGGATCAATCCACTTAACCAAACGACATCGTTTGGTTTAAGTTTGGGAAAGGGGTCAACCCGGGGGTGAAATGGATCGGGTCTGGGTGAGTTTTTGAGGCCGTAGGATCAGGATGGATGAACGGTTCAGATTTGATGGCCCTAAACGTCGTCGTTCCTTTTGTGCAGGGGCTGAACTGGACCGTTTGATTGACATGAATCAACGGCCCAGATTAAAAATCCAGAAGCGACGTCGTTTGGTCTGGTCTGAATTGGACCGAACAGGGGATGTTGGATTGGGCTGCTGGGGTAATTGGGCTTGGATTTAAATCCAGGTCCGGTTTTTTATTCCTTTTTCAACTAATTTATTTTTCTAATTTAAATTTTCAATTTTAATTATAAAACAATTTTAACTTCACAAAAATATATTAATTAATCTATAACAACTATTTAACACATAGTCAAAACATTAATCACACAGTAACACATTTAAAAATAGAACGAATGCATATTTTTTGTGATTTTATTTAAATTATCTCTTAAATGCATAATTAAATCCTATATGCATGCAATATGTATTTTTTCATTTTATTATGATAAAATAAACATTTACAGACATAACACAAATATTTAACACCACGCAAACTCAAAAAATTACACAGTAAAAGAAATTTATTTTATTTTTTGATTTATTTTTGGAGTAGTTTTCGTTAAAGCAAAAATCATGTGCTCACAGCTGCCCCTCTTTGTGCGGAAACTCGAAGAGTTTTCGTGCAAAGATAAAGTGAGCGGATACGAGCAATTTTTGCCCGTTCGAATACTCCGTGGGAAGCATTTTTAGAAAGATTTGACCGAACCTCTGCCTCAAAGGTTTCCTACATATCCTTGGCTATAAAGGAATCAGGTCAGTGTAGTTCGAAAATTTTTGGGTAGCTGGGACTACTGTGGGACTGTGATGTTACTGCTGCTTCATGCTTTTTTTACTGCTTGCTGACCTCCTTATTACACCTTACTTTTAAAGTAAATACAGAAACTAAACTAGATTATGGTACAGGAATTATAAAAATCTTATCTAGATCATGCCCTTGCGTTTCTTGTTGTCTTGATATCTTGGTGACTCTTGGGCATTTGGCTTATTCCGTATTCCTTTTCATTGTATCCCGTATTTTCTTTAGGGACTCTTGTTGTTTCTTGCTGGGGATTCTGTTGGACTCCTCTGCTTTATTGATTCTAAATGTGCTCCTTTCATATGATCGAGCTTTTGATTTCATCACTTCAATTGCATTCCCTTACTCTTCAGGTGGGTGCCTTGACTGTTTCTTTTCTTTCTTCATCCTCATTCTCCAGGTGGACGCCTGACTTTTTTAATTCTCTGTCCTCATTCTCTAGGTGGACGCCTGACTTCTTCAATTCTTTGTCCTCATTCTCCAGGTGGACGCCTGATTTCTTCAATTCTTATCCTCATTCTCCAGGTGGACGCCTGACTTCTTCAATTCTTATCCTCATTCTCCAGGTGGACGCATGACTTCTTCTTTTCTCATCCTCATTCTCCAGGTGGACGCCTGACTTCTTCAATTTTCATCCTCATTCTCCAGGTGGACGCCTGATTTCTTCAATTTTCATCCTCATTCTCCAGGCGGACGCCTGGTTTTTTCAATTTTCATCCTCATTCTCCAGGTGGACGCCTGACTTCTTCAATTCTTATCCTCATTCTCCATGTGGACGCCTGATTTCTTCAATTCTCATCCTCATTCTCCAGGTGGACGCCTGACTTCTTCTTTTCTCATCCTCATTCTCCAGGTGGACGCCTGACTTCTTCTTTTCTCATCCTCATTTTCCAGGTGGACGCCTGATTTCTTTAATTCTTTGTCCTCATTCTCCAGGTGGACGCCTGACTTCTTCTTTTCTCATCCTCATTCTCCAGGTGGACGCCTGATTTCCTCAATTTTCATCCTTATTCTCCAGGTGGACGCCTGATTTCTTCAATTTTTATCCTCATTCTCCAGGTGGACGCCTGATTTCTTCAATTCTTATCCTCATTCTCCAGGTGGACGCCTGACTTCTTCAATTCTCATCCTCATTCTCCAGGTGGACGCCTGACTTCTTCAATTCTTATCCTCATTCTCCAGGTGGACGCCTGACTTCTTCTTTTCTCATCCTCATTCTCCAGGTGGACGCCTGATTTCTTCAATTTTCATCCTTATTCTCCAGGTGGACGCCTGATTTCTTCAATTTTCATCCTCATTCTCCAGGTGGACGCCTGATTTCTTCAATTTTTATCCTCATTCTCCAGGTGGACGCCTGACTTCTTCAATTTTCATCCTCATTCTCCAGGTGGACGCCTGATTTCTTCAATTTTCATCCTCATTCTCCAGGTGGACGCCTGACTTCTTCAATTCTCTGTCCTCATTCTCCAGGTGGACGCCTGACTTCTTCGATTCTCTTTGTTGCCTTAGCATGGTTGAAAAGACTGTTTTGTGTTTGTAATTGATTCTCGACTATAGGATTTCCCTCTGTGTGTTTTCCTTCAAAACCTTTTTAACTGTAATCATATATCTTTTTTGACTTTACTGATCCACTTTTGATTTCACCCTTCTTATACCCATATCTTTTATCTCCCACCTTTCGTGGTTGTATTTTGTAACCTTGAATCTTGGTAGCATACCTTGACATTCCTTCTTGTTTGTTTGGAATAAAACTTATCTCAAAGCTTTTAGAAAAGTAAGATTATTAGTGACGAAATACGTTGATTTCGACAATTATAAAAAGAAAAATCCAAATTTGGATGACTGTTTGATAAAGAATAAAAACTTATCTGATTGGAGTTACTGGCACCAATGATCAGGGTATGCATTTCGGATTAATCAACCCAGTCTTTAATCAATCTCCTCTCAATTGTCTTATTTTTGTTTTCCCCCAAAATTTCCGTAATCCAACTTCATTTTTCATTTCACAAGCCTGTTGGGCTTGTAACGTCTCAAAGAGTTTTCACCGATAAACCTTCCTCATTTGTTCATTTCTCATTTCCTTTTCGCCTTATGGTGCCTATAAAGGTTTTCACCAATAAGACTCTCTCATTTTTACTTTTTCTCTCAACTTCCGTCGCCTTATGGTGCCCGTTTGGGTTTTCACCTATAAGACTCTCTCGTTTTTACTTTCTTTTCTTGTTTGTACCAGAATGTTATGAACCATCTTCATTTGCTTGACTTAGCATTTTTCTAAGACTGGTCGAAAGGTCTTTTTGGCATGGGGTTAGAAATGGAAAAGCTTAAACAATTTTGGTATGTGTTTAAAATTACAACTCTTGGAATCTTTTCTTATTCCTAATACAATTCTTGCCCCAGTTCCTTGATTGGGGTCGCTTGATGTTTCTTTTTGTGCGCATTTTATGTGTATTGTGCACCCTATGACCGAGCTGTGAAGCGCCTACGTATCCTTCTTTGAGGAATCAGGTCAAACGTAGTTCACCCCATAATAATGATGATTTTTTTTTTTTTTTTAGAAAACTTGATTTTTTATTGATTCCAAGAGAGGGTAGGAAAGAAACAAGTATGGATCAAAGGGGAAGCAAATGGTATAGTGTTTGGATAGCAGAATAAATTGCCTTTGTCATTCCAATCTTTAAAATAATGCTAAATATAAACACTCAAAAAGTTATGCATAATATCTTTTTACTGCGTCAGAATTGATCGCCATATCTATGCATTTGCCTTCAATGTATGTGAAGCATAGTGCACCATTCGATAGTACTCTGGTCACAATGAATGGTCATTGCCAATTTGGGGCAAATTTGCCCTTTGCTTCAACTTGATGTGGAAGAATACGTTTCAGCACATGCTGTCCTACTTCAAATTTCCGAGGACGTACCTTTTTGTTATATGCTCTTTCTATTCTTCTTTGATATAATTGACCATGACATACTGCAGTCAATCGTTTTTCGTCAATCAAGTTCAACTGTTCCAGACGGGTTTTGACCCATTCATCATCATCAATCTTTGCTTCGGCGATGATCCAAAGGGAAGGAATTTCAATTTCTGCAGGAATTACTGCTTCAGTGCCATATACCAACAAATAAGGAGTGGCTCCTACTGAAGTGCGAACAGTAGTGCGGTATCCCAATAATGCAAATGGTAATTTTTCATGCCATTGTTTTGAACCTTCTACCATTTTCCGAAGTATCTTCTTTATGTTTTTGTTGGCTGCTTCTACTGCTCTATTCGCCTTGGGCCGATATGGGGTAGAGTTACGATGTGTAATCTTAAACTGTTGACATACTTCCTTCATTAGGTTGCTGTTGAGATTAACGTCGTTATCTGTGATGATCACCTTCGGGATTCCGAATCGACATATGATATTTGAGTGGACAAAATCGACCACAGCTTTCTTGGTTACTGATTTGAATGTCTTGGCCTCAACCCATTTGGTAAAATAATCAATAGCTACCAGAATGAATCTGTGTCCATTGGATGCTGCCGGCTCAATTGGTCCAATTACATCCATGCCCCAGGCAATGAATGGCCATGGTGCCGACATTGTGTGCAACTCGGATGGTGGAGAATGAATCAAATCTCCGTGTATTTGGCATTGATGACACTTGCGCACAAAACTGATACAATCTCGCTCCATGGTAAGCCAATAGTAACCAGCTCGGAAGATTTTCTTTGCCAACACATATCCACTCATGTGGGGTCCGCAAACTCCTGAATGTACTTCAGACATGACAGTTGTAGCTTGTCTGGCATCTATACATCTTAATAATCCAAGATCTGGTGTTCTTTTATACAACACTCCTCCGCTCAAGAAGAATCCATTTGCTAATCGCCTAATGGTCCTCTTTTGATCTCCTGTGGCTTGTGCGGGATATATCCCCATTCTGATATACTCCTTGATGTCGTGGAACCATGGTTCACCATCAAATTCTTCTTCAACCATATTGCAATAAGCGTGCTGATCGTGGACTTGAATATGTATTGGATCTACATAAGCTTTGTCCGGATGGTGCAACATTGATGCTAGGGTAGCCAATGCATCGGCAACCTCATTATGGATTCTTGGAATATGTTGGAATTCCACTGATTGAAACCGTTGACAAAGATCATGTAGACATTGCCGGTATGGGATGAGCTTCAAGTCTCGGGTTTCCCATTCTCCTTGTATTTGATGTACCTAAAGATCCGAATCTCCCATGACTAAAACTTCTCGGATACCCATGTCTGCAGCTAGCCTTAACCCCAAAATGCAAGCTTCGTATTCAGCCATATTATTAGTGCAATAAAATCGCAATTGAGCCGTAACAGGATAGTGATGCCCTGTTTCAGAAATGATTACAGCACCTATTCCGACTCCTTTCATGTTGGCGGCCCCATCAAAGAAAAGTTTCCAGCCAGGTTTTTCAATTTGTTCCACCTCGTCGATATGCATTGTTTCTTCATCAGGAAAATAAGTCTTCAACGGCTCATATTCTTCATCGACCGGGTTTTCGGCTAAATGATCGGCCAGTGCTTGAGCCTTCATTGCAGTTCGAGTCACATAGATGATGTCGAATTCCGTGAGCAATATCTGCCACTTTGCAAGTCTTCCCGTTGGCATAGGCTTTTGAAAAATGTATTTCAATGGATCCAACCGAGAAATGAGGTAAGTAGTATAGGATGACAAATAGTGTTTCAATTTTTGAGCTACCCATGTTAGGGCGCAACATGTCTTTTCCAGATGAGTATACTTAACCTCATAAGCTGTGAACTTCTTGCTAAGGTAGTAGATGGCCTGTTCTTTTCTGCCAGTGAGGTCATGGTGCCCCAATACACAACCAAATGAATTTTCCAAAACCGTTAAGTAAAGAATCAAAGGTCTTCCTGGCTCTGGCGGGACCAATACGGGTGGGTTTGACAAGTACCCTTTTATTTTGTCGAACGCTTCTTGACACTCATCGGTCCATTTGACTGCAGCATCCTTTTTTAACAATTTGAAAATTGGCTCACAGGTTGTTGTGAGCTGAGCAATAAACCTGCTGATATAATTTAACCTCTCCAACAAACTCATTACTTCAGTTTTGTTTTTTGGAGGTGGCAGTTCTTGGATGGCTTTAATTTTTGACGGATCTAGTTCGATGCCTCGTCGACTGACTATGAATCCCAGCAACTTTCCGGATGGAACTCCAAATGCGCATTTGGCAGGGTTAAGCTTGAGGTTGTACCTGCGAAGTCTTAAGAAGAATTTCCTCAAATCCCCAATGTGGTTGGCCTGATGTTTTGATTTTATGATCACATCATCCACGTACACCTCAATTTACTTGTGTATCATATCATGAAACACTGTGGTCATTTCTCTCATATAGGTTGCTCCGGCGTTCTTTAGACCGAATGGCATTACCCGGTAGCAATAAGTTCCCCATGGTGTGATGAATGCCGTCTTTTCTGCATCTTCTTCATCCATTAGAATTTGATGATACCCGGCATAACAATCCACGAAAGACCCTATATCATGCTTCGCACAATTGTCGATCAAAATATGTATATTGGGTAATGGGAAGTTATCCTTTGGACTTGCTTTGTTGAGATTGCGATAGTCGACGCATACTCTAATTTTGCCATCTTTCTTTGGCACAGGAACGACATTAGCCAACCAAACAGGATATCGAGTAACTCGAATGACCTTTGCTTCCAATTGTTTGGTGATTTCTTCCTTAATTCTCATACTCATATCAGGCTTGAATTTTCTTAGTCTCTGCTTAACAGGAGGCACCGTTGGATCGGTGGGCAATTTGTGGACCACCAAATCAGTGCTCAGGCCCGGCATGTCATCATACGACCATGCAAAAACATCTTTGAATTCTATGAGTGCTTTAATTAACTCTTCTCGAATCTTTGGTTCCAGATGGACACTTATTTTAGTTTCCCGGACATTACTCGTGTCCCCTATATTGACGTCCTCGGTATCACTCAAGTTAGGTTTGATTTTTTCCTCAAAGTGAATTAACTCTTTACTAATCTCTTCAAAAACCTCATCTTCATCATATTCTGATACATAATCACAATATATTTCTTGAATTAATATTTCGGAACCAGATTGATTTTTAAGACTGGGCTGAGGATTCCTCATGCATGCCATATCACTAGAGCCAGCGTAAAATAAACTGTACAAGAAAAGAAGAAAAAGAAAAGAAAGCTATTAGGAATGATAATAAAAAGGAAACTGCTTTTTTATTGGATGATGAAAGATAACAAGGTTTTGCACACTTCAAACCAACTGTAAGGTAAACTTCGGGATTACAACCTTGAAATAACCCAAAACAAACTGAAAGAAAATCAAAATAAACTACCAAGACTCCTTTCGAATTGGGAGAGGAGTGGCTTTCCAATTATTGAGCTTTGTTTCTGGCCCAACGAATTGAACTTCTGCGTTGCTACACCCTTCTCCGCTTTCTAACATATTCACATCACTAAACAATTTCTCGAACCTTTCAATTAATTCCTCCTCAGGATTGACCCGGGATTTAGGAATTGTTGTTACCGGGCGATTTTTAGCGCCGGTCTCGACAAAAGACTTTGACAGATGTGGGACTGGCTTTGGAAGAACCCATGTTTGGCGTTTCAGCTTCCTAGCCCTTATCACGTCATTGGCAGTGGGTATGAACCCTAAACCGAATGTTCCCCAGTTCTCGGGGAGAGATACTGGTTGTACAATTCCTTGCAGAGATAAGCCCAGACCTTTGCCGGGTATAAAGCCATTCTTTAACATTTCGTAAGCTACCATGACTGATGCAGAAGATATCTTTGGATCCGTAAGGTATTTCCCTTCTGGAATTTTCTCTATCGACACCGTGTCGGACACTTGGTATACCCATGGTCCTTGGTCAATTTCTGTTCCCTCGACCGGTACAATGGTACTGCTGTGAGCATTTAAACTTTCTTCTCCATACACGACTACTTCTTGATGATCCCATTCAAACTTGACAGCCTGATGTAGTGTTGACGGGATTGCTTTAGCAGCATGGATCCATGGTCGACCCAATAACAAGTTGTAAGAAACAGTTATGTCCAACACTTGGAACTCCATTGTGAATTCAACTGGCCCTATAGTTAGTTCCAACACTATGTCGCCAAATGAATCTCTGCTTCCACCGTCAAATCCTCGTACGCAGATACTATTTTTCTGGATCCTTTCCTCTTTAATTTTTAATTTGTTTAAAGTGGAGAGAGGGCATATGTTTGCACTGGACCCATTGTCGACCAATACCCGGGTTACTACAGAGTTTTCATATTTCACAGTGAGGTAAAGAGCTCTGTTGTGCTCGGTTCCTTCCACAGGTAATTCATCATCAGCAAATGTAATTCTGTTTGTCTCAAAGATTCTGTTGGCTATTTTGCCCAAATGATTTACAGAGATTTTTTCAGGAACATGAGCTTCATTCAGGATTTTCATCAACGCCAGACGGTGTTCCTCTGAATGGATCAGTAATGACAACAATGAAATTTGAGCGGGGGTCTTCTTTAATTGATCCACAACAGAATAATCATGGAGCTTCATTTTTCTTAAAAACTCCTCCGCCTCTTCTTCCGTCACAGCTTTCTTTGTTGGCATTGGACTGTTTTTAGTTTTTCTCAGCTCTTCGGGAGTAAAACATCTTCCCGAACGAGTCAAGCCTTGCACCTCACACACTTCTTCCTTGATTTCTTTGCCCTTGTACATTACGGTCACCCGTTCATAGTTCCATGGGATGGCTTTGTTGTCGATAATTGGCAGCTGGATTACAGGTGCAATAATAACCCGATATGTACGTGCTCCTTCCACGAATACAACGGGTTTGTTAGCAACCCCTGGTACTATCACCTTTGGCCTCTCTTGTTTTGCGGCAACTTTGCTCGATGACCCCTCATTGACTATCATAGACGGTTCATCACCATTATTGTTCTGTTTAGACACCGGCTTCTCCTCCATTAACTGCTTATCTGGCTTGGTTTCATGAGACTTGATCATCATGACAGTTTGTGACGGTTTCTTTGTCTCCCCATCAGCTTGTATGATTTCTATCATGTTAACCTCTTGATGGGCTGGCATCAGATTTCTATTGATATTTGGAGCTTCGGGGTTTTGAACCTCGATTTTATTAGTATCAATCAGCTCTTGTATTGCATTTTTCAAATGCCAACATTTCTCCGTATCATGGCCTGGTGCACCGGAGCAATATTCACAGCTAATGGTGTAATCCAGATTCTTTGGTGGAGGATTGGGTAGTTTGGATTGTATTGGTCTCAGCATGTCTAGCTGTCTCAACCTGTGGAACAGACTAGTGTAAGACTCTCCCAATGGAGTATAAGTTTTCTTTTTCTGTTCCCTTTCTCCCCTGAATGCTGGCCTAGGCCTGAAACCTGGTCCGGGATAAGCTCGGGGGTAGGTATTTGGTGTGACAGGAGCACGCCAATTGGTGTGAACAGGTGGCTGATTGTATGCTTGAGCGTGGTTAATGGCAAAATGAGGCTCTGAAGGGTGATAGTAATGTTGGGATGAATCATGGTGGTAAGCTGATTGGCGAGGTCGTTGCTGATTATAGTAAAGCGGTGAACCCCTGGGTCCCGGCCAAATTCCTGAATCAACTACGGTTGCTTCCTCCCTTTTCTTTCTTCCGATTCCTCCTACCCCGCCTTGAATAGCTTGAGTAGTTGCCTTAATTGCTGAATAGCTCATAATTTTATTTGTCTTGAGGCCTTCTTCCACCATACCTCCCATCTTCACTACCTCGTTGAATGATTTTCCAACCGCTGAAACCAAGTGGGCGTAGTAAGTTGGTTCCAAGGCTTGGAGGAAGTAGTCTACCATTTCGCTCTCCTTCATAGGAGGATCCACTCTTGCTGCATGTTCTCTCCACCGAAAACCATACTCTCTGAAACTTTCATTGTGTTTCTTCTCAAATTTGGTCAAAGATAATCGATCTGGGATGATCTCCAGATTGTATTGGAAATGGTATGCGAATGCCTGTGCCAGGTCATCCCAGGTGTACCATCTTCCATGGTCTTGGCATGTATACCACTCCAAAGCTGATCCGCTTAGACTTTGACTGAAGTAAGCCATCAATAATTCATCCTTTCCCCCAGCTCCTCGCATCTTGCTACAGAAACCCCTTAAGTGGGCTACTGGGTCGCCGTGCCCGCTGTATAGGTCAAATTTGGGCATCTTGAAGCCAAATGGCAATTGTACATTAGGGAATAAGCATAAATCTTTGTATGCTACACTGACTTACCCACCTAATCCCCGCATGTCTCGGAACGACTGTTCTAGACTTTTGACCTTCCTGAACATCTCTTCTTGTTCAGCATTTTTGGCTGGTTTGTCAATTTCGGTTGGGAGATCAAACCGAGGAGCAGGTGAATTGATTTTAGAGGCTTTGAAGGTGAGCTCCGGGGGGTAATATTGGTTGTCTTGGGCCTGAAATGTAGGCTCACTAGGATATTTGTGAAATGTAGCAGGGGGAGGTGCTACAAAAACAGGAGTCATAGGTGGAGGAAGGTACGGAACTGGTTTTGGAGGTGGAGACTGTGGTGTCTGAGAGGTGGTGCCTCGGTAGTGCTGATAAATGGGGAAACTTGGGGATAATTCAGTGGTGATATTATCCTGAGTTTGGATCATTGATGGAGCAGGGTTATTTGGGTAAGATGGGGGTAACTGTCCTGTAGACCAAGCTTGGTACATTTCAGCCATTTGCTGCTTGAGCTTAAGCATTTCTTCTTTCATTTTCCCGACATCCATCTCTTCTATCTCCATACCTGTGTCAACATCTGGGATAGACATACTTTCGGGTATTGGTCCTTTTGATCTTGTATGATAGTGATAATATGCCAGTATACTCTTTAGAGAAACTAACTGGTTGAATTCTGAAAATGGACAAACTTGTTAGTTTTGAGAGTTTAACACATATATAATCACACGTTGAGATGCAATGCTCCTAGACAAATAATCCCTTTCTATTATGCATTCGCTCGGTTGCTTGTATCGTCCCAGCTTTATTGAAAAAATTGTCATTCGCTTTTATTTACTATATATATCTTTATCGTGGTGGTCGAATCGTATCATGTCAAATATGAATTAGACCTTGCGTAGTTCGGACCAAAGTCAATCATGTTTATTTATTACACAAAGATGGAATTACATTTGAAAACTTTAAGAAAATAGCTTGAAACACACACACTTAAATCAAAATAAAAGATACAATTCATAACATCTCACAAAATGCCCCACTTTCCACTTTTGTTCTCTAATATTGGATTATCTGCTCAATGTGGGGCTTGACCTGGATGGCCTCCCAGCGTACGGTACATCCTTTCCAACTCCATTGCTAGATGACGAGCAAAAGTGGGCGCATGCTCTGTAAACCTTTCATAATCCATTCCTTGGCAGTTTACATAACTTTGAGATGTGAAGACTGCCAGGTCGTGGATTTGTGCCCTGAAACCTTGGAGACGTTGGTCTTGGTCTTGTAATTGCTGCTGACGAGTGGTGGCTATGTCTCTGACACGGTTTTCACGATCTAAAGCTGATTCTAATAGAGCTCGGAGTCTGGCCTGCTCTAATCTTGCTTGCGATCTTTCCCTGTCGAGGTCTGCTTGTTGGTATTCTCTGTTGCATCTTCTTGCCTCTTCTAGTTGTGCACGAAGCTGGTCTTCTGATAGCATCCAATAGTCTTTTTCCTTCTTGAATTGAGCCTTGTCTTTTTCGGATTGCCTATCTTGGCTTTGCTTGTTAGATCTGGCTTCTTCGTTTAATTGTTGGATCCTTTCTTTTGCTTTGCTCAATGCCCTTTCGTTTTCCGCAAGAATGGAATCATAATCTTGCATTTTTTCGAAGAGATTGGCGATGATTTTTTGATCCTTCCAGCTTCTCTTTGGCGTTTCAGAGACTCTTTTCATTTTTAGGAATCGAGCATGAAGATTTTTATTCTCACAAGCTAGACTCTTTTTCTCGCCTTTGGCTTCTTGTTCTTGCAAATCTTTCTCTAAACTGAGGCTTCTTAGATTTTCTTTTAGGGCATGGATAGTGGCTTTGTACCCTTTTTCTTTTTCTCCCCAGATTAACCGTTCTTGGATTTTATCATTGAAGTTTTGAACATGGGGTCTTTTTGTTGGCCTTTTTAGCTCAGGTTCTGGTACATCATCCACGCGAGACCGCTTTTCGAACCACCTCGCATATCCAGGATTTATCTCACCCTTGGTAGTGTCTAGGACTTGAGTATCACTTTTCAAGTATCGGCACCCATTCCACATTTGCTGAAGTGAAGCTTCGGGAATAGTGGCTTCTGGGTGTAACTCGATTACTTGCATACTCAAATCTTCCTCATCAGGAACTATTTGATATCTCCCTAGTTGCCTTAGGACTCTTAGTGGTGCATACGGCTGAATGCTTCTCAATCCCAATAGTAGTAGATAACTATTTGAGGTTGACATATGTATTACTTCTCTCATCGGGAGCCATCCCAGAGTCCATTCAATTTGATTTGCCGTTAAAGCCTTTAGATGAGATACCCATGCTTCTATCCCTTCTGGAGCTTGATAATTTTTTGTTCTTTCCTCATAGCTCTCGATGCAATTAGCTTTGTTCGACCCATACTGTATGATCTTGGGTTGTTGTTGGAGATGTTCAATCACCCACATTTGCAACAAAATTTTGCATCCTTCGAAAACTTTCGCTCCTGATTTGCATAAAGTCAAAGCCCGATAAATATCTGATAGAATGATGGGGACAAGGGTGTGATTTTCTTTAGTGGTGAGGATTTGCACAATTTTTGCGGTGCGAATATCAATTGTTCGCTCTTTATTTGGGAAGACCATGACTCCTAGAAAAGCCACCATGAAAGCAAATCGACGGTGCATCTGCCAAGTGTCTTTGTTTTGCTTATTAGTAAGGCCTTTCTCATGAATTTCGAACCCATCTGACTTTCCAAACCTGGAATACAAAAAGTTGAAGGAACAACATCCATTGATGACATTGCTTTTCCTGATTTGACTGCTGATGTTCAGAAGACCGAAGAATCGATGTATTGATGGAGCCTTTGTGAATATCAAGCTTTTATTTCTTAAACTTCCGTCAAAACCAACATAGCCAGCTACCTCCTCTAATGTAGGAGTAAGCTCGAAGTCAGAGAAACGAAAAACATTGTGAACAAGATCCCAGAAAGTTACTAATGCCTTAATCAGATCATCCCGAGGCTCAACTTTCATAATGTCCGTGAGATTTCCCAAATGTTTGACGACCCATTTTTGACCGTCTTCGCCTAAATCATACCACCACATTTGAAGCTGACATAGAAATTCCTCCGTACTTGTGGATGAGGGGCTTTGTGTAGTGCTCATTTTGTATCTGAAATTTAATTTTAATAAAGTCAAAATTTATTTTGTAAAAATTTATACTAAAAATCATTTTCGAAATTTTTTTTATTAAATATTTTTATTTCAAAATTTAAAACTATATTTTTCGAAAATTTTAAAGCAACCCATTTTATTCCTTGCTTCTTACCAAGATTTTATTTAAGCTGGTCAACAAGCATGTTCGAGGCAAATGAATGCACAAGTAACAAGTAGGATGCATCATGATGGTCTTTTAATTTTTTGGTTCACCTGTCCTAGACAGACCCAACCCGTGTGTTGAGTCTCCAAGGCCAAATGCATATGATGCAAATATTCGTTCCTACTAGGGATCCGGTACATGGCTGAGTTATTCTAAGTGTAAAACCTTAGGTTGATTGTTCTAGACCTGGCTTACCCAAACGGACAGTTTGAGCCGAAGCGGGGGCAACGTACCGGGAGCATGAAAGTCTGCCCGGCCTAGTTACTTATCCCAACTCCGTCTTATTTGATATGACTTTAACAGAAAGGTGGGTCACGCGCACGTGTACACCATAAATTCAGAAGACTCAGAAAGAAGGGGGGTTTCGTAGCAGTTGTATATATTCACAATTCAAATAATATTAAAGCGGTAAAAAAAAACATTTAGCATATTAGCATGTAAACAGTTGATAATTATATAGTAAATAAAGCCAATAAAACAGATATTTTAAGCTCGAATTCTTTAAACCCTGAACCAATGGTTCTGGGTTATAGTAACACTTTTGTCCCCAGCAGAGTCGCCAGAGCTGTCACACCTCCTTTTCGTCGCGCCCGCGGGGCGCGTGGGGAGTTTTCTCCAATTGAAGGACAGTCGAAACGAGATTTGTTTATTTGTTTTAGAGTCGCCACCTGGGAATTTTAAGGCGTCCCAAGTCACCAATTATAATCCCTAAATCGAGGAGAATATGACTCTGTTTATTATTCTGCGAACCAGAAATCCTGAGTAAGGAATTCTGTTAATTCAGAAGAAGGTGTTAGGCATTTCCGAATTCCGTGGTTCTAGCACGGTCGCTTAACTGTTTTTATTATTGGCTTAATTATCTTGATTTTTATTAAATGCTTTTTGTTACATGACTTTTCTACCGCTTTTACTTATTGTGATTGAGAACATTCTTTTGAATCGAATTACGCGTACGTATATTCGTGTTTTTTTTTTAAAAAGAAATGCGGAATTGTGTCACGCGTACGTGTACACAATAAATTTTGATAATATATTTATTAAGCAATCATCATTTTTTTTTTCGAAATTGTGCCGAATCAAGAATATTTGTTTTTCTGAATAGTGAACCGTACATCTCGGTTTTTTATGAAATTGATTTAACGCCTTTGGAAAAATCCTTTTATTAAATATTCGTTCGAAATTGCGCGTACGCATAATCCGAATTTAGCTTTTTTTTAAAATATAATCAGGGTACACGAACGTATCCCTAATTGCGCGACATATTTATAATGATATTAGGGATTTTTCCATAAATTGTTTTATTATATTATGAGAAATCTTCATTTTTAGATATCCTTAATTCTAAAAAAAAAAGAATTCACAATTTATTGAATTGTTGCTCGTTGATTATAATTTCCGCATATAACATGTTCATTCAAGACTATTCAAATTTTAGGAGTAAAATAAACGAAATGTGAATAAAAATACCACTTTCTCGTAAATATGACATATATATATGTATATACCCCAAAAATGAATTACATGTGCAACTACACAAAAAAAAAATGTTTTATAAAAGGAAGGGATATTTTTAAAGAATTTTTCATTGTTTATTTAATGAAAATTCTATTTCTACTCACCCTTAATATAACATGTTGCGATTCATGCTTATACCTCTCAATCTCATTCTCTTACACTTGTTTTAATTTAATAGGCGAAATTAGATTAACTTATTTACGACGGTAAATAGGTATCAAATTGATAAGAAAGGGAATTATAAATCGATTAACAATATTGCCTTTCATGCAACATAGTTGTATGTCTGAAACATTCCGAGCATTTTAACATCATAATGAGATACATCAACTCATCATCCATTAATGATTCTATATATACCTATTATCATGCCATATATGAACGTACAACTCACATCATTCAATCCATAATTAAATTAGGTATTAGAATAAACTAGCAACATGGTTTTTACTCTTTATTCAACTAATAATTTTTAACCTTAATCCATAACCAAACAATCGAAATACATTAACCATGCATTTTTTCATTTTTGTCATACTCTATACCTGACTAACAACGTCATATGATTTAACTAATAGCCAACTTTATGCTATGTTCCCTATCTTAAAAATTCAATCTTAACTATAATGAAATTCTAGTATAAGTAATATTATTACAACACTTATATGAATTTCAAAAGAGAATAATCAGCTGACAATTAACATGTCAAGCATACTTCTATATGAAACAATCATGAAACACAAAAAAACTGAAATTTATAATAACAAACTTAGATAAATGGAAAAATAGAAATGCAATTCAAGCTTCATTGATTTATCATGCTGAATCTCTTTCCAACATAGAATTTAAGAGGATATGTACCTGGAAATGGAGGTAGGAGGAGTAAATGTCAGCCATAGCAGCAATAACAAAATCAGTAGAATATACCAATAACACAGCAAGTCTGAACAAGACCCGTTAACCCAGATGAATAGTGACAGAGACTTAAGAAAAATTTCAGATTTGGACTAAACAATATTCACAGGCAAACAACATGATTTCAGAAAGAATACATTTCAGATTTCAATTTCTTCCTGTTTCAAATTCCCATTTTTTTTTTAATTTTCTGTTTCTGCTGCTGTACCTGTGTGTGAGTATATATGTGAGTGTTCTATTTCTATTTCCTTTTCTACTGTATCTGTTTCTGTTTTAGATTTCTTTTTTTTTTCTCTTAAAAAAACTGCCTTAAGCTCTATCCCTTTTTCTGAAAACCTCTCTTTTTTGAAACTCTCCTCAAAATTCTCTCTCTCTGTCTTAAAACTGATTAAAAGACTGCCCTTTAAGGTCTGTCCAGCTCCTGTATTTATACAGGGCTGGTTCTATACTAATTAGTATTGGAGGGACCCTTTATCCCTTTAACAACCAGAAAGTTTCCATTGAAACTTCTTTTTAATACTTTATGTGATCCTAACATGATTTTCAGCAGCCCCATTATCCTTTGTTCCCCCTTTATTACTTAAATATAGCCATTATCACTACATTATAATACACTAGCCTTAACACCCTGTTTTTTACTGTTTCATTCCCAAAAGTGCCCCTGAAATCCTGATGTTATTACTAAAAAATCAGAACCTACAGCAAAACAGATTCTAAAATCTGTACAAACTTAGTTATTCCAGCTATAACCAATCCTATTAACCTCCTAACACAATTGTATTTGACCAGCTTTTGTAAACTTGAATTTAAATTGGACATTACAGCAATACTATACTGAATTCAGAATTAACATTATAACAACATATTACTGAAATTATCATAACAATTCAGACTGGATTTAACACTGAACCAAAATCAAACACACACAGGATCATTGTCAATCCTGACAATGCCTTGAAACTTTAATGTTCAAACAATATCATATATACAACACTCATTATGACAGATTCATATAAACCAGGATGATTTAACTGACGAGTATTAGTTAAAAACAATTATCTACAATATCTGTCAACAAACAATACATAATAACAGAAAACAGATTGTTTCAATTAGTAATATTATGAATGAGAATTCATAATATAACTAATCGACGAACTTAATCGAGTCGATTGCTTACATTATAAATATTCACAACCAACAGAATTAATTTTATACTTGACCATATATACGGGCATGAGACAAAGATGACAGAATTAATCACATAAAATCATGAAAAACTAACAAGCTATTAAGACAGACAACAATACACGTAGAATACATAAAGAAATAGAAAATACCTCTGAATCTTCAATTAGACTCGAACTCAACTCGGCTTTCGGATTTTTTGTTTGAAATCAAACAGACCTTAGTCGAAGTATTTTCCACTGAAAATACCTCGACTAAGGTCGATTAAACCTCAATCCTTTAATCAATTTGGACAAAATCCAGAAATTTGGTATTTCTAGGTTTCCAGAAGGCTCGATTTGGGATCTAATCATTTCTGGTTAGATTCGAGGGAAACCAAGTACGACACAAGGGTGAGGGAAGCCTAGGGGTTATTTGGTGTCACTTTGGAACAGATCTGGGTAATTTTTGTTTGACTCGAATCTTCAAAAGAAGATTCGAGAAGCTCTGAAGTGATTCGAGCCAAACTATCTTCAGATCCATAACAAGGGTTGTTAGGGGAAGCCATGGTGTTAATTTGGGGTTGATTGGTTTAGGTCTGAACTTGGCTCGAATCTTCAAATGAAGATTCGAGAACCTCCAGGGAGATTCGAACCAAGCAGGTAACATATTCGGATAGAGGGTGTTCAGGGGGTTCTGGGGTGTCAAGGTGGTGACCGTCGGCGTTGATGTCGCCGGGTTTCAGGCGGTGGAATCCTAGGGCGGCTAGGGTTAGGAGTGAGGGGTCTGGGGGACGATGATGAACAGTGTAGGAGGGGGGGTGTTCAGTTAGGGGCCGGGGTAAGGCTTGGGATTTATATAGGGGTGGGGTGGATTGGTATCGTCCGTTGGATCAAGTAGAATGGATGGCTAGGATCAATCCACTTAACCAAACGACATCGTTTGGTTTAAGTTGGGGAAAGGGGTCAACCCGGGGGTGAAATGGATCGGGTCTGGGTGAGTTTTTGAGGCCGTAGGATCAGGATGGATGAACGGTTCAGATTTGATGGCCCTAAACGTCGTCGTTCCTTTTGTGCAGGGGCTGAACTGGACCGTTTGATTGACATGAATCAACGGCCCAGATTAAAAATCCAGAAGCGACGTCGTTTGGTCTGGTCTGAATTGGACCGGACAGGGGATGTTGGATTGGGCTGTTGGGGTAATTGGGCCTGGATTTAAATCCAGGTCCGGTTTTTTATTCCTTTTTCAACTAATTTATTTTTCTAATTTAAATTTTCAATTTTAATTATAAAACAATTTTAACTTCACAAAAATATATTAATTAATCTATAACAACTATTTAACACATAGTCAAAACATTAATCACACAGTAACACATTTAAAAATAGAACGAATGCATATTTTTTGTGATTTTATTTAAATTATCTCTTAAATGCATAATTAAATCCTATATGCATGCAATATGTATTTTTTCATTTTATTATGATAAAATAAACATTTACGGACATAACACAAATATTTAACACCACGCAAACTCAAAAAATTACACAGTAAAAGAAATTTATTTTATTTTTTGATTTATTTTTGGAGTAGTTTTCGTTAAAGCAAAAATCATGTGCTCACAACCCTTACCTAACCTAAATCCTCCTCGTGTTAGTGGAAATGAAGTGGGCAGTAATCCAAGATCAATGAGTCATAATACTCCATTTATGACTCCTCCATTCTCGCAGATGGCTGAATTCTTTCGTCACTTGGCTGGGACAATGTCAGAACCTAGTGAAATGAATTTTGACAAGATGAGAAAAATGGGCGGAGTTGAATTTGAAGGCACTATAGATCCCACGGTAGCTGAAAAATGGCTCGAGCGCATGGAGAGGGCCTTTGAACAACTGGAGTGTACTAATGCTACCAAATTTAAGTATGCTATCTCCCATTTACAAAAAAGATGCCTATTATTGGTAGGTAAGTGTGCCAGATGCAAAAGCAAAACCTCTGGTGCTGACTTGGGATGACTTTGTGAAATCATTTCGTGCAAAATATGTTCCCCCTGTCTATTGTGATGCTAAAAAGAAAGAGTTTCTGAATTTAAGACAAGGGAGTATGCCTATTGCAGAGTATCAACAAAACTTTCTCAGGCTTTCTCGCTATGCTAAAGGTATTATTGATGGTGAAAGAGACAAGTGCAAAAGATTTGAAGAAGGTTTGAATGGTTACATTCGAAAATCAGTGGCAATCTTACAACTTGAGGATTTTTCCAAGCTGATTTTAGCTGCACTTACTTGGGAAAGAACTGATAAGGAAGAAGCTAGTAGGAGAGAAAATAGGTTTAGGAAGGGTAATTCAAATTATGGCGGTTCATCCAAAAAGGGAAAGTTTGACTATTCCAAGACCGAGAGTACACATAAATCATTACATCATAAGCAGAATAAGTCAAATTTTTCTACTGCCAGTACTCCAAGTTATGGCCAAGGCAAAACTCATACATCTACTAGTGCACAGTGCGGGAAGAATCATTATGGTGCATGTAGACGAGCTTCTGGTGCTTGTTTTAATTGTGGAAGTATGGATCATAAAGTGAAGGATTGTCCTAATCCTAACCCTCTTTCTTATACACATATAGAAGGATCAGTTCAAAAGTCTGTCACTACTCATTCTCAAGCTAATAGTAGTGCTAGACCTCGAAATATGCAAGCAGCGGGTTCGAGTGTAGCTAATCAGGCTGGTGGGTCGAGAGTTGTTGCATGAGTTTATGCTATGGGACAGAAGAATGACCAGGATGGTGCGGACGTGGTTGCTGGTAAATTTCACTTATTTGGCATATTTGTTGTTACATTATTTGATCCTGGATCTTCGCACTCTTATGTTTGCTCATCACTTGCATTTCTCGATACTGTTAAATCTGTGAGACTTGACTTTGATGTGCTGGTCACGAGTCCATTAGGTCATCAGGCTATTGTTAACATGATTTACCGAGATTGTCCATTCATGATTCAAAAGCTGGTCTTCCATGTCGACTTGCTTGAAATGCCCTTCCGAGACTATGATGTTATTGTTGGCATGGATTGGCTCCATAGGCACCATGCATTGGTTGATTGTAGGTTGAAGCAAGTGACATTTAGAACTCCTGAATATTCACACATGGTAGTTCAAGGAGAAAGATCATTGACATCTAATTATTTCTGCGGTCTTGGCAAGGAAGATGATTTGTCAAGGTTGTGATGCCTATCTTGCTCATATAGTCGATACACGATTGGGGAGTCCAAGTCTTAAGGACATACCAACTGTGTGCGACTTTCCTGATGTATTTTCTGATGATCTTCCTGGGTTGACTCCAGAAAGGGAGATTGAATTTCCTATAGATCTTGTCCCTGGAACTACTCCTATTTCTATCGCTCCCTATAGAATGGCTCCAGCTGAATTAAAAGAGTTGAAGGCTCAATTGCAAGAACTTCTTGAGAAAGGTTTTATCCGTCCCAGTATTTCACCTTGGGGAGCTCCTATTTTATTTGTGAAAAAGAAAGATGGCACTCTTAGGCTTTGTATTGATTACCGACAGCTGAACAAGGTAACAATCAAGAACAAATACCCACTGCCTAGAATCGATGACTTGTTTGACCAACTGAAGGGTGCCAGCTTATTCTCAAAAATTGACTTGAGGTCTGGATATTATCAGTTGCGTGTGAGGGGGCAAGATGTTCCTAAAACTGCTTTAGGACCAGGTATGGCCATTATGAATTTTTGGTAATGCCATTTGGTTTGACAAATGCTCCTGCTGCATTTATGGATCTAATAAACAGTGTATTCAAGCCTTATCTCGATCAATTTGTGGTGGTGTTTATTGATGACATTTTAGTCTATTCCAAGAATAGAGAAGATCATGATAAGCATATCCGAATTGTCATGCAAATTCTGAAAGAGAGACAACTCTACGCGAAGCTTTCCAAATGTGAATTCTGGCTGAATGAAGTGGATTTTTTAGGGAACATTGTATCATCTGAAGGTGTGAAGGTTGATCCTAGTAAGATTCAAGCTATTATAGATTGGAAACTCCCTAAAACTCCAACTGAGATAAGAGGTTTCTTGGGTTTAGCAGGATACTACAGAAGGTTTGTGAAGGGCTTTTCTATTATAGCTTCTCCCTTGACCAAACTTTTAGGGAAAGACCCCAAATTTGTATGGGATAACAAGTGTCAAGAGAGCTTTGAAAAGCTCAAATCTTTGTTGACACAAGCTCCAATACTTTCTTTGCCAGCTGAAGGAAAAGATTATGTGGTATACAATGATGCATCTTATCGTGGCTTGGGTTGTGTTTTGATGCAAGAAGGGAAAGTAATTGCTTATGCCTCTCGAAAGTTGAAATCGCATAAGTTGAATTATCCCACTCACGATCTTGAACTAGCTGCCATTATTTTTGCCTTAAAAATTTGGAGGCGTTACTTATACGGAGAGAAGTGTCACATATTTACTGATCACAAGAGTTTGAAGTACTTGGGTACACAAAAAGAGTTAAACTTGCGACAACGTAGATGGCTTGAACTCATCAAAGATTATGATTGCACGATTGATTATCATCCTGGTAAAGCCAATGTGGTTGCAGATGCGTTGAGTCGCAATTCCCTTGCAAGTTTAACTCTAAGTCCTTTGCCTTTGCTTCTTGAATTAAGAGCCATGAATGTTTGCCTTTCATTTAATTCTAATGGTTCTATCATTGCTAATTTGCAAGTCAAGCCAGTCTTACTTGAGCAAGTCCAAGAAGCACAGAAGTTAGATGAGAAGCTTGTGAAATGGGTAGAAGAAGTCCAAAATGAAAGAGAATCAAAAATTTTATTAAGGAAAGATGGTACATTATTTTATAAAAATAGGTTGTGTGTTCCTAATGATGATGAAATCAGAAAGCAGATCTTGATTAAAGCACATAGTTCACCTTATGCAATGCATCCTGGAGGTACTAAAATGTATCGGACCATTAAGGAGCACTATTGGTGGAGTGATATGAAGAAAAATATTGCAGAGTTCATTTCTAAATGCTTGGCATGTCAACAAATAAAGGTTGGACATCAAGTCCCAGCTGGTCTCCTGCAACCTTTGTCAATACCTGAATGGAAATGGGAAAGGATAACGATGGACTTTGTTTCTGGACTTCCACGCACTGAAAGAAATCATGATGCAATTTGGGTCATTGTAGATAGACTAACTAAGAGTGCTCATTTCTTGGCAATCAGAATGGACTACTCACTTGAACGTTTAGCAGAATTGTACATTAATGAGATTGTGAAGCTGCATGGAATCCCTGTTTCTATTGTGTCTGATAGAGATCCGAGGTTTACATCCAGATTTTGGTCTAGCTTGCAAGAAGCTTTGGGTTCCAGGTTGAATTTTAGTACCGCTTTCCATCCACAAACGGACGGCCAGTCTGAAAGGGTAATACAAATCTTGGAGGATATGCTTCGAGCCTGCATTATTGAGTTTAAGGGTAGTTGGGACAAACACTTAGCCCTAATAGAATTTGCTTACAATAATAGCTACCAATCAAGTATAGGCATGCCTCCTTATGAAGCTTTATATGGGAGAAAATGTAGAACGCCTCTTTGTTGGAATGAGGTTGGTGAAAGAAAATTTGTGGGTCCTGAGATTGTGCAACAAACTGAAGATAAGGTAAAAATCACAAGGATCGTTTGAAAATTTCTTCAGACAGACAAAAGTCCTATGTTGATCTTAAAAGGCATGAAATTGAGCATCAGGTGGGCGATAAGGTATTTTTAAAGGTTTCTCCATGGAAGAAGATTATGAGATTTGGCCAAAACGGTAAACTTAGCCCTCGATTCATTGGACCTTATGAAAATACTTGAGAGAATTGGAACGGTTGCATATAAGCTAACTATGCCACCTGAATTAGGTAAGATCCACAACGTCTTTCATGTTTCTATGCTTCGAAAATACCGCTCAGATCCATCTCATGTTCTTCCTATTGAGGTTAATCCTGATTTGACATATGAAGAAGAACCAATTCAAATCTTAGCGCGGGAGATAAAAGAGCTTAGAAAAAAGAGAATCCCATTAGTGAAGGTTCTTTGGAGAAATCATTCAGGCGAAGAAGCTACCTGGGAGCGAGAAGAGGATATGCGAGTTCAATATCCACATTTGTTTCGGGACTAGTACAAGGTAAATTTCGAGACGAAATATTTTTTAGGAGGATAGAGTTGTAACACCCCAAAATTTTTTATAATATTTGCATTCCTGATTGAGCATTTTTATAACAAGGAAATATTTTACTTTGAACTTCCTAAATGTGAAATGGTCAATATATTAAAATTTCTTACTTTAGGTTGTGTTAATATTGGCAATGAAGTTCCATGATGTTGCTATATGTAACACTTAATATTATTTTGACTAGTTATTATTAAATATAATATATAATTAAATTTTTGGGTTTCCAACCTTTTGTATTTATCTAATAATATTTAGTAGTTGGATAACCATTTTATTTCATATTTATCCATAAACTCCCCATTTTTGTTACTCTTCAAGACAAAGAAGAATAGCTATCCATCTATCTCTCTCTCTCTCTCTCTCTCTCTCTCTCTCTCTCTCTCTCCCCTCCGTAGAAACTAGAATCTGAAGTTTCATGAAAAAAAAACCATGGATTTCTACTAAATCAACAAGCAAATTTCGTTTTTGGTGAAGATCAAGTTGCTCCTCTTGGTAAGTTTCTAAACTCGTTTTTATACTAGACACCTATGGGTATTTTCTACATATCTTTTTGTACAGAGCTCCGATTTAAGTGATCCAGGACTTTGTGGAAAGGTATTTCATAAATCAATAACTCTTATGAAGGAACCAAAATCTAGATTTGTCGGTATTTACCTGAAAAAAGATCAGAAAGTACAGGGCAGGTGCTGTCTAGATTTCCAGTTTTAGAAATACTCCATGTACTGCTGTTAGTAATTGTAGCATACCTTTTTGTTCAAAATTGATATGGAGGTGATTCAAGATGTTCCGAAATGGTAAGACATAGATATACAACTTTTGTGAATACTATAAAGTCTAGTTTGTCCGTATAGATCTTCAAAACGGAGTCACAACTCGAAACAGTGATACTGTCCAGAATTTCTATTTCAAACGTTTTTGGGTAATTTTCACCAATATCATGTTTAGTTTGACTTGCTAAATCACTGAACTTATTTAGATATTTGATTATGTATTTAAGGTATATAAACCCTTGAAAAAAAATCAAAGGGGAAGTGTTTGAGGAAGTGGACAGATTTGGTTTGTTTACGGCATAGACGATTCGAACGTCCCCAAGTCGTGATTGAACTGTTTCGTGGTAAAATACCAATGTTTGTGTATAAACTTGTACTCTTTTTGCTTGCTAGAATATGTTGAAATAACTTGATATTTTATTTTTCTTGGCTTCAATTTATATTGTTATATTCGTATATATAAAGTATTGTAAGATATTTGCTAAATCGCCCATTCGTACGGATTGTTTGATCATTTTGCATTCTTGTTGGGACTTTGTCCTTCTTGTGGCAGTGACTTTGTCATCCATCTTGGCATCCCTTTTGATTCGGATCTTTTGTCATCTTGACTTTGGATTTGTAGTTCGTCTTGAATTATGGAACTTGTCTGTGTTAAGTACGAACTAGAAAGCCATTTTTACTATGGTTCTTGATTCTCTTGTCTATTGGATGTTGACCCTACTTGATTTGGGGCTTCGGTCCATATTGATATCTGATTATTCTTAGTGTGATGGCATGACGTACATATTGGGCGAAAAATGGATATTTGGTATACTCGCTTAAATTGATAGTATACACTTTCTAGACTCTTGAACATTGTTATTGATATTTGGAAACACCTCAAAGTTTGATATTGATATGTTTGATATATTTGTTCACTTGTTTTAAATTATGTTAAATTGAGCTAATTATGACTGAAAAGAGGAATTGGAGAATTTAATGACTCCAAGCCTAAAGTTTATACACCACTAAGCTTTATGCTTAGCGATAGTTATTTTCTATCGTAGGAAATGTTCGGGATGAAATCTGAAGACGGCCAGGGTGAAGTAGTCTTTTTGGGAGAATTTATGGAGATCACATTTGCATATGCACCTTGGTTTGCATAGTTTTGGGACATGTACATGATATACAGGATATACAGGATATACAGGATATACAAGATATATACATATACATATATATATGTCACACTTATGTTATATATATGTCACACTTATGTTATTTGGAGGCTTGTTGGATTTTAAAGACCAAAATCTTGCAACTTGAATTCGTAACCTCTTTTATTATATTAGGGTGTTTTAATAACTCAAGTCTTGTAATATGCTGAATTTACACTTTGTCTTGTAAATATGTAAAAAAGAAAAAAACTAGTTTCCTTTTTTTTATACCTGACAGTTTGAAATTTATGTACAACACAAACTTACAGTGATTTTGAATGATTGTATAATTCAGTTAGGAAGTTGCTTTAATCTGTTGATTAATCAAGAAGGGTTATATCACTATATGTTAATATTTTGACATTGTATTTCATTTAAAATAAAAGTTATGGTGTATTTTCAAAAAAAAAATATCGCACTTTGAACCTTTTCTCATGGGCCTACTTCCGCTACTAAAATTATTCTGAATATTTTTTAATTAATATCTCTTTTAATATTTTATAAGTAGGAAATTAGATTTGTTTCCTAAGTAGTACCCTCCCAAAGGGGTTGCTACAAGTTTGTCCTAGCGAGTGTACAATTCTAAAGCTGCCCCACTCAGACTTTGGCTGAAGTATGCCATTAGTAATTCGTCTTTTCCCCCGGCGCCTCTCATTTTACTGCAATAACCCCTCAGATGAGCTACAGGATCCCCATGTCCGTCATACAAGTCAAACTTGGGCATCTTGAACCCAGCAGGCAGTTGGACATCGGGGAACAAACACAAATCCTTATAGGCCCCACTCACTTGGTTTCTCAACCCTTGCATATTTCTCAATGATTGCTCCAGACTCTGTACCTTCCTAAACATCTCTTCTTGCTTTGCGTTCTTAGGTGGTTTGTCAGTTTCAACATGAGGCTCAAATTGGGGAGTGTAAGAGTAAGGATTTGGGACTTTAAAGGTGGGCTCCGGTGCATAGTAGTGGGATTCTGTAGCGGGGAATGCGGGCTCACTAAAGGATCGGTGGAGGGTAGCTTGTAGAGGGGGTACAAAAATAAGAGCAGATGTCGGAGCAGGGTACGAGGTTGTTTTGGCTGGCGGAGCATGAAAAGTTTGGGTTGAAGTGACGGGGTAGTTGTGGTAAGGGGTAAAACCAAGTGCGTGTTGTGGGGAAAGATCAATGGTATTGGGCATCTGGGATTGACAGAGTGGTGGGATGGAAGCAGGGTTTTTTATGTAGTTGGTAGGGAATGAGGGTGGAAGGTGTCCCTTAATCCAGTCTTGATACATTTCCGCCATCTGATGCTTCAAACTCCGGACCTCCTCTTGCAATTCCGATTCCGACTCAACAATATCCCTTGGTGGGTCTACAACTCCAATGTCTGTTTCCTTGCTAGCCATAACTATCTGACAGTTCGATCGGGTGTTGTATGGATGACTTGTCAGGATGCCAACAAACTAACCACCTTCCTGTTATTAAATAAAGATAACAGAGGGCAACAACACAAACCATCATGTTAGCGTTAGGGCATTTATCAAATAATAGTATCACGTTACGTGCAATGCACCTAGCAACAATTAATGGTTCTAAAATGGCTTTGAGGGTCGCAGGGTCATATGGCATCATGCCAATTTGCTCATTTCAATCCTTCCTTCTCTTTCTTTTCCAACACCTCTTATCACTTTTTTCTTTTTCTTTCTCTTTTTATTTTGAACCAAAAATGATTTGATCAAGCCCGATGTAGGTTGCCTACGTATCATGTCCTTCATGAATCAGACCAAGCATAGTTCTGGAAAAGTGATGGAAAATAAACTAAAAACAAAATCTTTTTGGGATTTTTCATTTAAAACTTTTCGATATTAAAATACAAAGGGAAGTACGATAATGAAAGACGTGACAAATTCAACTATACTACGACAAGCTCTGACACTACCTAAAGGACTTAGTATTTCTGGACAAGACACGAAAGTAGAAGACAACATAAGACAATCTCAAAACACCTAAATAGAATGACTCTTCAAGATGCTCCTGAATGCAACGACCCTGGCTGGAATGGTCCCGGGCTGTCCGTCATGCTAAAACCCTGTAACATGCCTCGTAAAGAAACACTAATGCTAGGAATAAAGGCCCTGGCGTGTGCCCCCGCATCCTGAAATCCAACCCTAAACAAATATTGGCCATGCTGCTCCACGTTTGCTGCCAATACCGCTAAATGAGACTTTATCAACTCAAGCTTATCCCAAGGATCTTGGTTCGATGCCTTCTCAAAATCATCTGTCTGAACTGCCCGACCCCTAAGTTGTGATGGCAATGGGGTGCTAACCCCTGGTGGGACAGATTGTAACCAAATCAGGTACTCCTGAGTACACTTGGGCCTGCCCACGTCCTCTACTAATATATTTTTCTTCATCCTCTTTGCATTGTTCCAGTATTGCACGTACTTGATTTCGTCAGCCGCCTTTTTGCAAAAATTCATGATGTGCCTCCAAAGATTCAAAGTTGTAGGCTCCTCTTGTCTCCTGCCCAACTGTCGCATTACCTTAACGGGAGTGTACGGCCTGACACACTTAAGTCCTATCAGCATCAGGAAAGGCTGCATGAGGCATCCTACCAAGATATAATCTAAAGGAAGCCAAAGGTAAGCCCACAAAACATTCCCATTTGTCCTCAAACCAAGGAACTCAATCCAAGCTGTGACGCCTACTGGGTATGTAAACTTAGGAGATTTCATCCTACGCTCGATGCATACCATCCGATCCCTCAAGGCACGGTCGATGGGACAAAGTAAGGAAGCAATGTGCAAATGCTCCATCATCCACAATTGTAGCAAAAGATTACTTCCCTCAAAATACCTAACACCTCCCCTAACCTCACTCAGGGCTTGGTACAACTCTTCTAAGATCATCAGAACAACGGTAACGGTTTTGCGTTGCTTCTCATGAAATAGTGGCATTACCACGGACTGCAGATGAGTGCTAATGTTCCTCTCATATAATGGAAAAACCAATAATCCCAACAAAGCAAGGCTGAAAGCTTCGAGGCGACGTCTTTGCCACTTTGCCTTGGTTGTGCAGAACTCATCTGTCACACCTCATTTTTCCGCGCCCGCGAGGGTGTGTGGGGAGTTTTCTCCAATTAAAGGACAGTCGAAACGGAATTTGTTTGTTTGTTTCAAAGTCGCCACCTGGGAATTTTAAGGCGTCCCAAGTCACCGGTTTTAATCCCTGAATCGAGGAGAATATGACTCTGTCTATTTAACAGTCTGCGCACCAGAAATCCGGATAAGGAATTCTGTTAACCCAGGAGAAGGTGTTAGGCATTCCCGAGTTCCGTGGTTCTAGCACGGTCGCTCAACTGTTATATTTGGCTTGATTATTTTTGATTTGTTAAATACATTTTTATTGCATGATTTTATTGTTACCGCTTCTATTTAGATTTAAAGACCCTTCTTTGAATCGAATCACGCGTACGTATATTCGTGTTATAAATTATATTTTTAAAACATGCGGAGTTGTGTCACGCGCACGTGTACACAATAATATAGATAATATTTTTATTAAAATAATCATTTTCGAAATTATGCTTTAAATAAAATCAAGAACATTCGCCCTTTGGTATAATTAAGTAGTGAACATCACATCTCGGGTTTTTATGAAATTAATAATGATATTCTCCGAGAAATCTCTTTTTAGTAAAAATTTGCTCGAAGTTGCGCGAACGCATAATCCGAATCGCCTTTAGAAGTATAATCAAGTCACGCGAACGCATCCTTAATTATGCAAATATTCTTGACAGTAATATAAATTCTCTACAAATGTTATTTGCATCCATCTATTTTTAAATGTAAGAGTCATGAGAAATCACTATTTGAGATGCCTCTAAATTCCTTGAAAAGAATTCACAATTCATTAAGTGTTGACCGCAAATTATATTTTTACGTGTGAATTATATTCCTCAAAAACCATGAGTTTAAAGAGTAAAATAAAAATAAAATAAAAATAAACAACGTGTGATTAATACTACCATTTTTATGGTAAATACAATATTTATCTACCCAAAAAGCGAATTGTGTATAAAACTTAGGAAAACAATTGATTTAATAAATGAAGTAATATTTTTTTTGAAGAATTTTCATTGTTATATTTGGAGCAAACGCTATTTACACATTTTTTGACTTAAAATGTTACAATCTATAAATCCCATCCTTCTTTTACACCACTTGTTTTTAGTCTGAGGTTATAATTGTTTGGTTAATTTTGCTTACGAAGATTGAGTTTGAGATAAATAAACCAATTATTATATTCTGCCTATGCGAATACTTTGCAAAAACTAACTCTATATTTTGTAAAAAATCATTGACATTATTTCATATATTAAAAGAAATGAGTTGATCGCGTTCCTAAAATAACTAAGTCATTTGTTATTAAGAAAGAGAACTAATCTACCAATTGATTTAATACTATATTAACCAACTAAAACAAAACTGAAACTTAAACTAATAAAATTTAAATGAGTAGAAGACATCCTTATAATTCCAAACTTCATTTACTTGCCATGTTGAAGCTCTTCACAACATGAGTTTAAAAGATATGTACCGGAGATGAATCAACGAAGAACTTTGATTGTAAACAAATCTGTCCGAGCCTCGACCAAAGCTCGAAAAAATGACGACGAAGACGAAGAGAAGATGAAGCATCCCGTAGCTACTGCCGCGACGAGCAGCAGCAGCACGACGTTGAGACAGCAGCAACGGCGGCGACAGGCAGCAGCACAGCGCGGACAGCCATGGACGACGACATGGTCGACGTCGAAGCTCGTCCATGGCTGTGTTCGTTTGGTTGTTTGGTTGAGACAGAAGCAGCAGCGACGGGGCTTCGAACAACAGAAGGAACAAACAACGGGCTGGTCGACGCACAAGCAGAAGCAACTGGTGGCGACGACGGACTGTTTTGCCGGAGAAGATGAAGCTCGACCAAACGACGACGAACTAGAGCAACAATGGTGGACGAAGAAGATGAAGTGCTTGGGCAGCAGCTGTTTGGACGATGAGGGTGTGTCGAAGAAGAAGGTAAAGGGCAGCCATGGATGCTTGGTTGGAGCTTTGGAGGAAGAAGAAGAAGATAGGAGAGGGGGGGGGGCGGATGGTTTAGATTTTAGGGTTTTCTTCTTTTAGTTTTTGTTTTGTTTTGTAAAATGTAAGACAAAAGGGGTTTGGGTCTTTTGGGTTATGGACTGGGTCGACCCAGTTCGAAATGGACTGGGTCGTAGGGAAGATTGGGCCATTTTTGGGCCTATGGCTTGAAATCGAAGAAGAGGCCCAATTCCGACTTTCTTTATATTTTCGCTCTTTTTTCTTCTTTTATTTCTCTAAAACTAAATTATAAAAATACTTAAACTATTATTAAGAATTAAATTAAGTTATAAAAGCGCAAATTAACTCCCAATAACAATTAACGCACAATTAAGTAATAATTAAGCATAAAATTGTATATTTGGACATTAAATGCTAAAAATGCAAACGATGCCTATTTTTGTAATTTTTAATTTTTTGTAAACAAATTTAATTAGTAACAATTATAGAATTAAATCCTACATGCAAATGCGACATATTTTTGTATTTTTTTATTAATTTAACAAATAAACAAACACAGACAAATACAAATAATTATCCAAAATATCACAAAATTTCACACCAAGGAAAATCATTTTATTTTGAATTTTTTGGGAGTAATTCTCATATAGGGCAAAAATCACGTGCTTACAGCTGCCCCTCTTTGCCCGAAGACACGAAGGGTTTTCGTGCAAAGATAAAACGAGCGATTTTTGCCCATTTGAGTACTCCGTTGAAGCATTTTTTTGAAAAAGATTTGACCGAACCTTTGCTTCAAAGGTTTCCTACATATCCTGGGCTAAACAGGAATCGGGTCAATGTAGTTCGGGAAATTTTGGTAGCTGGGACTACCGTTGGACTGCAATGTTACTGTTGTTGCATGCTATTACTACTGCTTACCGATCTCCTTGTTACACCGTGCTTAAAAGAAAACAAGAAGCTAAGCTATACTGCAATTTTTCTTGTTGCCTTGCTTTCTTGTCTGCTTGCATTTTTTCCGGTGCTTTTCTTCTTTTTGACACATGCACTTGAGTTTGTGCTGTGACCTCTTGTTGCAACCTTCTGTTTCCCGGTGCCGGGGAATTTTATTGTTTCCTGCTGAGGATTCCTATTGTAACCCTCTGTTTTATTGTCCTCTGACTTGATCTTGAAATGTATGCCTCTGTTATCTGGGCGGGCTCCCAACTTCAATACTTGAAAATTAAAGACTTGAAATGTATGCCTCTGTTATCTGGGCGGGCTCCCAAGTTCAATGCTTGAAATGTAAAGACTGCAATGTATGCCTCTATTGTCTGGGCGGGCTCCCAACTTCGACGCTTGAAATATAAAGACTGAAATGTATGCCTCTGTTATCTGGGCGGGCTCCCAACTTCAATGCTTGAAATGTAAAGACTGAAATGTATGCCTCTGTTCTATGGGCGGGCTCCCAACTTCAACAACTGAAATGTAAAGACTGAAATGTATGCCTCTGTTATCTTGGCGGGCTCCCCACATCAACAACAACTTTTAAAAATAAGCGTCATTCCTCTCTTCAGGCGGGCTCCTGACTTCAACAACAACTTTGAAAATATTCGTCATTCCTCTCTTCAGGCGGGCTCCTGACTTCAACAACAACTTTTAAAAACGTCTTTCCTCTCTTCAGGCGGGCTCCTGACTTCAACCAATACATCTCCATTTCCTTTCTTTAGGCTGGCAAGATTTCAACAACTTTTAAAAATGTCTTTTCTCTCTTCAGGCGGGCTCCTGACTTCAACAACAACTTTGAAAATAATCGTCATTCCTCTCTTCAGGCGGGCTCCTGACTTCAACCGATAAATCGCCATTCTATTCTTCAGGGGGGCTCCTGATTTCAACAACTTTTAAAAACGCCTTTCCTCTCTTCAGGCGGGCTCCTGACTTCAACCGATAAATCGCCATTCTATTCTTCAGGGGGGCTCCTGACTTCATTCGATAAATCGCCATTCTATTCTTTAGGGGGGCTCCTGATTTCAACCAATGAATCGCCATTCTATTCTTCAGGGGGGCTCCTGACTTCAACCATTTTTTCAAAAGTGTCATTCCTTTCTTTGGCTGGCACGATTTTAACAACCCTTTTTTTTTAAAAAAAAATGCCTTTCCTTTCTTCAGGCGGGCTCCTGATTTCAACCAATAAATCGCCATTCTATTCTTCAGGGGGCTCCTGACTTCAACCATTTTTTTTTCAATTCAAACTTCTTCTTTTTTTTTTCAAATTATCCTAGGAGAAAATTCATCAGACTAGGATTTGATATCTTATCTTAGGAGAAAGATTCATCGGACTAAGATTTGATATCTTATCTTGGGAGAAAAATTTCATCGGACCAAGATTGTGACTCTAGGAGATAAATCGTCAGACTAGGTCCATTTTGTTGTGATCTTAGGAGAAAGATTCATCCGACTAAGATTTTATTATATTATCTTGGGAGAAAAATTTCATCAGACCAAGATTTTGACTCTAGGAGATAAATCGTCAGACTAGGTCCATTTTGTTGTGATCTTAGGAGAAAGATTCATCCGACTAAGATTTTATTATATTATCTTGGGAGAAAAATTTCATCAGACCAAGATTTTGACTCTAGGAGATAAATCGTCAGACTAGGTCCATTTTGTTGTGATCTTAGGAGAAAGATTCATCCGACTAAGATTTTATTATATTATCTTGGGAGAAAAATTTCATCAAACCAAGATTTTGACTCTAGGAGATAAATCGTCAGACTAGGTCCATTTTGTTGTGATCTTAGGAGAAAGATTCATCCGACTAAGATTTTATTATATTATCTTGGGAGAAAAATTTCATCAGACCAAGATTTTGACTCTAGGAGATAAATCGTCAGACTAGGTCCATTTTGTTGTGATCTTAGGAGAAAGATTCATCCGACTAAGATTTTATTATATTATCTTGGGAGAAAAATTTCATCAGACCAAGATTGTATCGGGAGGGAAATTCATCATATTAGGACTTTTTATCCTAAGGGGAAAATGTAAAGATCAATGATTTGAGAAACTTACCTTCGTAATTTCTTCTTTTCTTTTCTCCTTCCTTCACGCTGCTTTGTTCTTGCTTGCTGGGGATAATACCACTGCGGGAGTCTTCTTTCTTCCCCTCCTTCAAATTCAATTTTTTTTTCTTTTTGTTTTTTTTTCAACACTGTTGGGGATATAAGTGTTATATTTTTGGGATAACGTTGTTGAGGATAACACTGCTGGGGAATTTTATCCCTTCAAATCGATGCTTCATTCTTCTGGAAGCTGCTGGGGATGATAATGGCTTTTGTTTTTCTGAGCACAAGTGTCATCCCTTTGTTATGTCTGCTGGGGAACAACTTCTCCATTGAAACTTATTATGTTGGGGCAACACTGGTTCAAAGACCATTTCCCTTGAGACTGGTGTTATCTTTATTCTTCCTCGAATGGGTACCTGACTTCCAGAAAATTTTCCAAATGAAAGGAAAATTTTCTGCCCCAGTTTGACAGTCTCCCTTATGGCATGCATTTCTGTAATCAATGTCATTTCCTTTATCTGTTTCAAATTAAATAAAATTTGTTAGTTTAAAACACGGTGGTTGGTTGTGATACTCCTACTGGGGATGACTTTCCCTTTCTCCTTCCTTGCTTTGTGTAAGCACGTGATTTTTGACCCTCCCCGAGGATTTTCACATTTTCTTTAGCATAAATATGAAATTGGGTCTAATACTAGTCTTATTTTTAGTAGTTATTTTGCTTACATAGGACTAGTTAAGCAACGTGTTCCTATTTCTCGGGTCCGGGCAAAAGAATAATATTCGGGTTCAAACTACCCGCTTTTAGGCCTAATTTTCGGACCTAGCCCATAATAATCCGAGTCCGCCACACGTGGGGAACACGGACGGAATCCCATACACGGGGAACCCCACCACGCGTGGGGAACACAAGCCTCGAACCCCACCACGCGTGGGGCTCATTTGTCTTGGCCAAAGGGATCAAATACACGGACAAAGAAGGAAAAACGGACTGAAAATTTTCGGAGAGGACTATTCATCTTCTTCTTCAAAGAGAAGAAGAAGAAAAAACCTACTGAAAAGACCCGGACCCCAAACCATCGTCGACCACTGTTCATCTTCTCCAAAAGGAGAAGAACAAAACCCTAACGCTCCCTCCATTGAAACCAGTCCGGATTCCTCCATCACCACCATCGTTCCACCTCCATCAACAACCCCAAACCACCGTCAACCTCCAGCTCCCCACCCCCTCGTCGTCACTGTCCAACCAACGACCAAACGACCACTCCGTCACCTTCCCGACTGTCCATAACCTGCTGCCTAGTTCCGTCGACCACGACCACTCCTCCATTGCTGCCGCTTCTACTCCCTCACATCCAAAACGCCACCACCAACGTCCGTCGACACCCACGCCTCCGCCTCTGTCAAACAGCAACTGCTGTTGCTTGCCCGTCACCCTTCCAAAACCTTTCTGTCGCCTCCCCATCGTAACCCAAAAAAAAAACCAGTCGCACCACTACTCCCTCACGGCGTCACTGCCCCGACGACCACTGCTGTGCGTTGTCCCCATGTCCAGCGATGCCTCCAGCCATTAAAAACTGCCCGTCGACCCCACAGTCGTCGACCAAACAGTCCGGCAGTGAGGTCGAGTTGATGTCGAGTTCCAGTCCAAAGTACAAAAGTTGATTCGAGGTCCGGTTCGTCGAGTTTGTTCCGAGGTTTCGTTGTTGTTCCTCGTTCAGTGAGGTCCGGCTTGAGTTCCGTCGAGGTTGTTGCCCGAGGTTTCGTCACAGGTCCAACGCATCGGACGATAATATCAAGTAGGTCATCTCTGTCCGTGTCCTTCATATTTGCTGTTTAGTAACATGTACATGTGTTTCTTGAAATACAATCCCAGTTCATGCGAATAGTATGCAAATGAGCGAGACATATTCATATGATGTTTGCAAATTGCTATTTCTTGTTAATTAACTCCGTATGATATTGAAATTTGGTCGTGAATGTATTCCTTTGTTTCGTCATGTTAAGTAGTTATTCGGCATTTTGTTTCTCCATGCTCAGATTATTGCTATCTAAATGTTTGTCTTAATGGTTGTTTGTACATGTAGTAGTAATGTTAAAATCATAGTAGTAATTTAATCCCTCGAAAAAAAATACTCGTTTCATCAAATAAGTTTAATCTACAACCCATGACCCCGCAAAGTAGCAAAGAAATGTAGTCATTTTAGCCTTGTCCTTTTTTCTAAAAAAAAAAGAAAAAAAAAGAAAAAAGAGAAATAAATAAATAAATAAAATGAGACGAGCCTCGCCGAATAAAAGGGACGAATTGCGGGGCCCTCACAGATATAGGTATCATAATGAACACTTAGATTCTGGGACGGGCCGTTTAGCAAATTTCACGGCCTTACCCAAAATAATAATGCGCTAGTTGCTTTAGGCGCGCCTTTAATAATGTCATCTCCCTAAACTCGGGTGCACATTTATGTGACCCAAATCCAAATCTCAACGAAATCGAAATGTGTCTCTAATCGCGGGTACATTGACTGTGACGTGGTCTGAGATGCATTTCCATGACGTTGCAAATTCATTTTTAAAAGTAATAAATGGGACAAGCCTCGACAAACAAAAAATGCAAATTGCGGGGCCCTCAGTAAATACTTGTTTTAAAGGTACTTAGAATCCAGGAGGGCCACTTAGCGAATTTCGTGGCCTTCCCAAAATAATAACACGATAGTCTCCTTAGGTGCGTGTTTAACAATCTACTTTCTTAAAACTTGGGGTGTGCATTTCATGCGACCCAAATCCAAATCCCAAAACGTCAAAATAAAATATGTTCCGGATTGCGGGTGCATTTCATGTGACGCAGTCCAAAGACATGTTTTAAGCGATGTTCACATTCCTTAAAATAAATGATAAAAGCGGTTAAAAGTTAAATTTTGCACATAAGTTCACACTTGCATAAAATCAGATAATCAAGCCGAATATAACAGTTGAGCGACCGTGCTAGAACCACGGAACTCGGGAATGCTTAACACCTTCTCCCGGGTTAACAGAATTCCTTATCCGGATTTCTGGTACGCAGACTATAACATGGAGTCATTCTTTTCCTCGATTCGGGATTAAAATTGGTGACTTGGGACACCCTAAATCTCCCAAGTGGCAACTCTGAAATAAATAAATAAATCCCCTTTCGATTGTCCTTTAATTGGAAAAAACTCCCATGCACCCCATCGGGTAAAAAGGAGGTGTGACAGCTCTGGCGACTCTGCTGGGGATCAAGCCCAAAATCTCTGGTTCAGGGTTAGAAATTCGAGCTTAGATAAATTGTTATATTTGGTTTTATCTGATTTTGTTACACGATCTATGCTTAATGTGCTAATTGGTTGTCTTTTACCGCTTTGATATTACGTGAACTGTATATAAACTGTGCCGAAACCCCGATCCTTTCTGATTCTTCTAAATCATAAAGAAGGGTGTACTTCGTACGACTTCTTTTCTGTATAGTGTCAAATCCCAATTTAGAACGAGGTTCGGACAAGTTGCTAAGCCGGTGAAGCTTCTGTATTTCCGGTACGCTGCCCCCCCCTCGGCTCGAGCTGTCCGCTCGGGTAAGCCAGGTCTAGAACAAACACTCAGGTTCTGAACTTAGTATAACAAAGTCACATGTCGGATCCCTAGTAGGAACGTTTATTTGCATCATGTGCATTTGACTTAGGGGGCTCAACACAGGGGTTGGGTCCGTCTAGGACAAGCAACCTGAAAATAATAGATCATCTTTTGACATCCTATGTGCTACATGTTGTACTTATTCAAGGGTGAATTGTTATGTTGATCACGTTTAATAAGAAGGCCGCACGTTTTTCCAGCATGATCTTATTTTAATCAAAAGCATGGGGAACATTTGTGGAATTCAAGAGGCCTTGGTATTCCATATGTCCCCCACGCTTTACATTTTGGGAAAAAGCACATGGGGAACCTTTGTGGAATCCAAGAAGTCTTGGAATTCCCTATGTCCCCCATGCTTCATTTTGGGAAAAGCGCATGGGGAACATTTGCGGAGTCCAAGATGTCTTGGAAATCCTTATGTCTCCCATGCCACATTTTTGAAAAATAATAATAAATATAAAAAATAAAAAATATATAAATAAAAGAGCATGAAAATTCAAAAGATTTTGTATGTTGTCATCATTTTCCATAAATTAGAAAATCGTGAAAAAAGAGGAGAAAATAACAGTGTAGAGATATAACTACTTATTTTTAGAAAAAAAGCAATGTCCAAGTAGTATCGAAACTCTGCAGAAATTTTGAGAAAATAAAAAAAAATGTCTTATTAGTTTGTTATATTAAAAGCAAAGGAAAAATAGAAGAAAAAAATCATCATTGTTCTGTCTTGTTTTTTTTCCCAAAAAGAAAATAGTTTGTTGTGCCATTAAATAAAAATCAAAAAAAAAAGTCTGGTTTTTTTTAAAAAAAATGTTTTTTTTATCTTATTTTGGTTGTCTATGAAAATGCCAAATAAAAATAAAAAGAGTCGGGCGTTAACGTGATTTTATTATCTGTTCCAAAATAAATATATATATATAATCAAAAAAAATTCAAAATTAAAAAAAAAATCCGAAAACATTTTGATTCTTCTTTAAAATCCAAAATTCAAAAAAAAAATATTTTTTAAGCAAGGTAAAAATTCCAAAAAAAAAATTTCTTTTTTCTAGAATAAGAAAAACAAAGGAAAAAGAAGGAATGTTTTATGTTTTTTGTATGTTTTCTTTGTTAATTTGTTTGTTTGTTATGAATGAAAAATAATAGTCTATTTGATTGTTGTGGAAAAAATATAATAAAAAATAGAAAATGGAAAAGGGTCTTCCCCAAAATAGTTTATTTGCCCGAACTACGCGGGTTTGATTCTCACCGGATGTGAGATACGTAGGCAACCCTCATCGGGTCCAACCCCACCTTTTGCTAAAAAGCCAAAAACAAATTAATAATAATAAACAAAAAATATATGTCAAACTTTAATTTTGTCATAAAGAAGTTGGGTGACGCTGCTTCATCAAGACATAGCCGAATGTTCCCGAAAGGGACGCCGGAAGGCTGACTTTGCATAAACAGCCACCTTTGGGTCATTTTTTTAAGTCTTGGTCCAGTTGACCCCCACAGCCTAAAAATCTTCGTCCCCGAGACGTTGAAAGGCCATGTTTGCAATATTGACTTTTCTAATTTGAAAAACGATAAAAAGAGTTATAAATAATTCAGGTGATGCTGTTTTGTCATAAATAGTCAAATGTTCCCGAAAGGGACGCCGGGAGGCTGATTTGGCATAAACAGCCGCCTTTGGGTCATTTTGAGATATGGACCCACACAGCCTTAAAAATCTTCGTCCCCGAGGCGCTGAAGGGCCGTGTTTGCAACACCAGGTTTTATTATAATTTGAAAAGAAAAATACCGTTGGAATTTTGTCATAATAAGCCGAGCCAGCCTCGGCCGCGTCTTAAACCGTTCTTGCCGAAATAGCCTTAGAGTATCTTTCAGTTGTCGAAAGGTTATTTTCGTAAAAGAACGGACAAGTTTGTAAGGTGTCATAAAATAATCCTCCCCGGCCTCAAAATTCATGTGAAATTTGTAAGGGGCCACATTTGCAAAAATAGCAGTTTGGTTGCATTTGTCAAACGGGGAAAGAAGCTGGCTGTTTGTAAATCTTTTGATTAGAATATGCGGGTGTTTGACTTTCGAGTTTGTAGGTCATCTTCAAATCTTTGAAACCCGGTCTGTTTTAATATGAAAATTGAAAAAATGTTTATTATTGTTTATCTCTTATTGACCCGAACTACGTCGGTTTGATTCTCACCGGATGTGAGATACGTAGGCAACCCTCATCGGGTCCAACTCCCTTTTTCATTTTACCAATAATGATATACCATAAAGCATATATGTACATATACACATGTATATAAATATGTATACTGTTTGTTTTGTTTTCCAAGATTTTTGTTTAGAGTCAAAATAAAGGTTTCTGTTTTCGCCTAAAAGGTCACCTTAATAAATGTGCAGGATGAGCACAAAGCAAAATGAACCATTCTCGGCCCTCAGCGAGGTCCCCCTACAACTCCACATGTGGTGGAATGATTTGGAAGCCAATAGCAAAGAGGTAGTAGGAAGAATATTGGGAGGTTTTGTAAATTTGTTGGGTGTTAGGCCAAGGACAGATATTCTTGAAGCTCTAATACCATTTTGGGACCCAACCCGCAATGTATTCCGTTTTGTTGACTTTGAACTTTCACCAACACTTGAGGAAGTCGCCGGATATGCGGGATTGAATGAGAGGTTAAGAGGGCAATATTTGCTTTCGCCAAGGCTAGTGTCTCCGCATGCGTTTCTGGATCTACTAAGCATCAGTCGGAAGATACAACATGACGATTTATCGAGAGGATGTTGTGATCTCCATTTCTTGTATTAGCGGTACGGAACCCCGCAGGGTTTCGAGGAACCGAGCCTTGGGCTAACTCACGGCGGGAACAGAAACAAATGGGAAGCAAGACGTACTTTGGCTTTTATCACAGCATTCTTGGGAGTCATGGTCTGTCCAAGGAAGGATAAAAAGATAGAGATAGGTTTGGTAGGTATGGCCGACGTTGCAATCAAAAGAACCAATAGTACTGTGGTTCCTTTGATTTTGTCCGAAATCTACCGGGCTCTGACTATATGCCGAGAAGGAGGCAAGTTCTTCCAAGGTTGCAACCTGTTACTTCAGCTATGGATGCAGGAACATCTCCATCACCGAGTAGGATACATGAACCACGGGTTGACCGAGAGGAATTGTATCAGCGGATTCAAGAAGCGCATGACAGGCGCCAGATTTCCCGAAGGTGTCGAAGCGTGGTTTACACGGTTAAGGTCAACAACAGCTGACCAAATTGAATGGGCATTCGGTTGGTTGACTGATACTGAGGTGATCTACATGTCGGCTGAAGAATGTCATGTTCTCCTAATGGGGCTTCGCAGCATCCAGCCATATGCCCCTCATCGGGTATTACGACAACTGGGCAGGTTTCAAGTAGTCCCTACTGATGAAGATCTGAGCAAGCATGCCTTGGAATTAAGCCCGGGAGTCATATTCCCCGAGGGGAAGATTAGAAAACTGTGGCATGAATGTAGATTCTTGGAGCCCAAGACCATGGTGCGAGAACTGGCTAAAGGTGAGGTAGACCCAAAGTACGATGCTTGGTTCGAAAGAAGGTTTCAGATTCGGCAAAGACCTGCTAAAAGGGCACACGTCCAACACTTCACAGATGATTCACAAGAGCAATGGGGATGGTTAAAAAGGGAGGAAGGTTACCGGGTGGAAATCGGGAAGCTAAAGCAACGAGTCGAAAGGCTTGTATTTGAGAACAATGTGCAAGTCGCCTCGGAGCAGGCTGAAAGAAACAAGCTAGCCCAAGAAAACCAAACCTTGAAGGCCCGCCTTCGCCAAGCCAGTAAGAGTAACATTGACCGACAGAAGCGTCGCTCTGACAAAAGATTGATAGCAAGTTTGAGAAGTCAGGTCATCCAGAGCCAAGAAGAATTAGAACAATCAGAAGCTTGCATAGCAAGGATGAAGGTCAAATGGGCAAGGTACACAATGGCCCGGAAGCAGCGTTTGCAACAGGTCATAAGGGATTATGAAATGAGCGTCGGAATATTAAGGGAGACGAACTCCACTCTACATGATCGGATCGTCAAACAAGCACGAGATGCCCAAGCCGACAGAAGGCGATGTTACGATGCAATGACCAGAATGGAAAGACAAATGGAGATGTTCCAGGATCAGCTTGCCAACAATGCGCAAACACTGGGATTGAAGAACCGACAGATAAGGCATTTGTTCGCAGAAAGGGACAACATTCGAGGAAGGATCGACGAGATTGGGCATTACATCTACATGAGATGCCTGGCATGCGAGCAAATGCCTCGGAAGACCCTCCTTGTTTCCATCATGGGTTGCGTCCACCGAATCATGAATGAGTTGAAAAGCCTGCAGAGGGACCTCACACCAAGGGCCGCGGAAAGGCCGAATGATGCCTCGCGGGCCCCTAAGTTGGAAAATTAATCTTTGGTTGAGTCTTGTTTATTTGGCTTTGTTGCTTTTCCATATGTTGTTTTCTTTTCTTTTAGTCAAAACGGGTTAAGAACTGTGGAGTCTGTACTATTGCTATTCCTTGCTTGAAGTAATTTGTAATAGCAAAATTTTGAGAATGAATTTAACGATTTCACAAGAATTTTGTGTTTTCTTTACTTTAAGGCAGAACTACGCCTGGTCTGATTCACGCGGGGATGTGATACGTAGGCAATCCCCATAAGATTCGACCGCATTTAATTAAGAAAGAAAAGAAAATACAAAATAAAATAAAACACAGGGTTTCCCAAAGTACTTTAAAAAGGGACGAATGAGCAAACCGGGATGACGCATGTTGTTTGAAGCAAAGCATGTAGAAACGATTAACTGCCTAGGTGCATTGCATCCTCTATGTGTTATGATCAAATCTGTTAAACTCTAACGCTAACAAAGTTTGTTGTTGTCTGAATCAAACAAATCAATTGTTAAAGAACTCTGGCAACACACTCCTATCAAACCAGATCCAAAGGACCGATAGCAACCAGCATGACTACTTCAGAGAATAGTAATGAGGAAGAGAGGCCGATGAGCCAGTTGCTAAAAGAAGCGATGGAAAAGATTGAAAGGATGGGACTAGAGATGAATGCAATGCAGCTAGCCATAGCCAAAACACAAAAGAGCCCTGAAACACTGGGGCACATGCCGGAATACCCTCACTCTGGCCCTTCCACAAGCCGCCCAAATCCCCTTTATCATCAAGAAAGAAGCCCTCATGATTCCCAAGCTCCACCACCCCATCAACCTCTCCCAACACCCAATATTCCCATTTTTTTGGGACCCACATCAGCCCTTTTGCAAAGAACGACCAGTGAGCCATTGTTTCAGGCTCACGATACACAATATTATCCCCCCGAGCCTACGTTTCATGCCCCCGAACCACAGGCTTACAATCCACATTTGGAAGTGCCGGCAGAGATTGAGAAGCCAGCTAAGGCCCCTGAACAGGATGAAGTATTGAGAAAGTTCAAAAGCCTGGAGCAGTCCTTCAGGAACTTGCACGGGCTGGGCAATCAAGTCAGCGTAGCATACAAAGATCTGTGCCCTTTCCCAGACGTCCAACTCCCGGCTGGGTTCAAGATGCCTAAGTTTGATTTATATGAAGGGCACGGTGATCCCATGGCACATTTGCGGGGATTCTGTAGCAAAATGAGGGGGGCAGGCGGCAAGGATGAGCTGCTGATAGCTTATTTCGGCCAAAGTCTGAGCGGATCTGCACTAGAATGGTATACCAGGCAGGATTCCAGCAGGTGGTACACGTGGGATGATCTGGCACAGGCTTTTGCAGGTCATTTCCAGTACAATCTCGAGATAGTCCCTGACCGTCTCATATTATTGAGAACTGGGAAGAAACCCGGGGAAAGTTTTCGCGAGTTCGGGTTCCGCTGGAGAGAGCAAGCAGCTAGAGTCGATCCTCCCATGAGAGAGGGAGAGATGGTGGACTATTTCTTGCAGACACTGGATCCAACCTATTTTGGTCACTTGGTGACAACAGTTGGAAAATCTTTCAACGAGGTGGTCAAGATAGGGGTCATGATATAAGAGGGTCTGAGGTCTGAAAAAATCTTGAACTATTCGGCACTCAAAGCCACAACCCAGGCTATTCAAAGCGGCACGGGAGGTGCGCTGAGAAGAAAGAAAGAAGAGGTTGCCACTATCGAGGCAGGTAGTTGGTCCAGGGCTGGCAGGCCGCACTACAACCAACCCAGACCTCACAGGTCAAACTACCCATACAACAAACCACAAAATTTCTATCCGCCTCGAGAACCACATTGTTCCGTACACCAGGCCCAAGCATACACTCAGCCTCCGGTTCGCCCACAATGGCGCGCGCCGATTCCCCAGAAAATATATGCACCACCACAAAACACCTATCCTCCACCGAGGGCGTATAGAAACCCTTCAGGGGCAGGCTTCCGGGGAAATCCAGATGATAGGAATGACAGGTTACGGAAGCAGAGAACTTTCACGGAGTTGGGAGAAACCTACACCGCTTTGTTCCACAAGCTGAGGCAATTGAGTTTGGTTAGTCCTGTCCAGACTCGAGAACCAAATCCCCCACCTCAGAATTTGGATCGATCAATAAGTTTTGAATACTGCTCAGGGATGCTCGGGCATGACACCGAGAAGTGTTGGAAGTTAAGGCATGCCATACAGGATCTTATCGACACCAATAAGATCGAGGTCCAGACACCAGAAGCTCCTAACATCAACCAAAACCCACTGCCAGCGCACCACGAAACTCACATGATTAAGTTGGTGTGTGAGGGAGGAGAATTGAGAAAACCCTCACAAACAGTGATGATGATCCAAGCTGCCCCGAAAGAAGTCTCAACCAGTGGAGGAACGAGTGTACAGTCGCAGGGAGAAGGCGTCAAGCCGGTAGTGATATTGGGAAAGAGCCCGTCCGCCATAACAAGCAAACCCGAGCCAAGCAAGTTGGTAATACCAGGGATCCCGCCCACACCGGCGGTCGTGTTGAAAGGGGTATGTAGAGAACGGGTGACCATAAAGCATGTGGTCCAGCTGCCGATGATTGACAGCAGGGCTGTGCCTTGGAAATATGAAAAGGCGGTGGTGATGTACAAAGGAAAACAGGTGGAAGAAGTCAGTTGTGAAGCGCAAGGGCTGACTCGATCAGGTCAATGTTTTGCTCCGGTGGAGCTAAGAAGAACCAACCCAGTTGCAACCAAGAAACCTGTGTCCGAAGAAGAGGCTGAAGAGTTCCTGAGGAAGATGAAAGTACAGGACTATTCTGTGGTCGAACAACTGAGAAAAACACCGGCCCAGATCTCACAGTTGTCGTTACCGATCCATTCTGAGGAGCATCGTCGGGCCCTGCTGAAGATATTGAACGAAGCTCATGTACCCAGTGAGATTGCTGTAAACCACCTGGAAACCATTGCCAGCAAGATTTTCGAGGTGAACAGGGTAACATTCTCAGATGATGACCTGCCGGTGGAAGGTACGGAGCATAATAAAGCTCTATACCTAGCTGTCAAATGTGAAGACTCGGTGGTAACTCGAGTATTGGTGGATAACGGCTCAAGCGCCAATATTTGCCCACTATCTACTTTGAACCAGTTGAAGATCGACCACAGAAGGATCCACAAGAACAGTATCTGTGTCCGAGGGTTTGACGGAAACGGAACAGCCACTGTAGGGGATGTTGTACTTGAACTGACCATTGGTCCGGTCCTGTTTACCATGGAATTCCAGGTATTAGACGCCACGGTATCTTACAACCTGCTGTTAGGTCGACCATGGATTCATGCAGCCAAAGCGGTGCCTTCCACCCTACATCAGATGGTGAAGTTCGAGTGGGAAAGACAAGAGGTCCTGTTACACGGCGAGGATACAATGTGCACCATGGGCGGAACCATTGTACCTTTCATAGAGACCGCTGATGACAAAGGTCCTTGGGTCTACCAGATTTTCGATACAGGGTCGGCCAACAAAATTTTTGAAGGAGAAATCATCCCGCACCCTAGGGTAGCTGCCGCAACAGTCATGATGGTCTCAGAAATGCTGGGTAATGGATTTGTGCCGGGAAAAGGCCTGGGAGTCGAGCTTTAAGGGATTGTCCAACCTGTCTCCCTTCCTAAAAATCTGGAAACTTTCGGATTGGGGTTCAAACCAACCGCAGCAGATAGAAAGCAAGCGCGAAAAATGAAGAAGAGGGTCTGGTTTCTGCCTAAACTAGTGCCACGCCTCTCAAGGTCTTTTGTCAAAACAAGTGCCAAGGGGCCACCGGTCCCAAAGATTCTAGGACCTTTGATCGGTATAAATGAAGACCTGAATCAGAGTTTTGAGAAGCTATTCGCGGATGTCAGTATGGTGGAAGCTGGAGAAGGTTCCAGCAGAGCAGAGATACAGTTTGTGGGGCCTGAGGCCAAGACCAACAATTGGACAGTTACTCCTCTTCCTGTCCGAGGGGAGTCTTGGTAGTAGGCTTTGATTTATGTTTTGTATGTTTTGTTTTGTCCGGATTGTTCAAGGGTGTAATCCAAATTTTACTTTCGTTTTTGTAAAAGTGTGAACCCTTTTATCCTGCAAGTTTAATAAAGTTCTTTTCTTTTGTCCCATTTTAATTTTGTTTTGTTCTTTTTCTTTCTGAACAGTTCTCTTTTTACTGGTTCTAATGACATGGCATGCACAGCGGATCTTCGACTTAGTCTAATAAATCAATCTGATTCCGACTCAATGATGCAAGAGGTCGTTTGTGACGATGAATCTGAATGTGACGAAGGGGGAGCCTTCGAAGAGATAAACTGAGAACTGTGCCAATTTGAAGAGAAACCCAAGCCTAACCTAAATGACACTGAGGCTGTGAATCTAGGAGACGCTGATAACGTCCAAGAGACCAAAATTAGCATCCACATTGAGCCGAATGTCAGGGAAGAATTGATCGAAACCCTCATGGAATTCAAAATGTTTTTGCATGGTCATATGATGATATGCCAGGATTAAGCACTAATTTAGTGGTTCACAAATTGCCCACTGACCCGGCATACCCTCCGGTCAAGCAAAAGCTAAGGAAATTTAAAACAAAAATGAGTGTAAAGATCAAAGAAGAGGTGATTAAGCAGTTGCAGGTGAAGGTCATTCGGGTCACTCGATATCCCGAGTGGTTGGCCAATGTGGTACCAGTCCCAAAGAAGGACGGAAAAATCAGGGTGTGCGTCGACTACCGCAACCTCAACAAAGCAAGTCCTAAGGACAATTTTCCGTTACCCAACATTCATATCCTGATCGATAATTGCGCTGGGCGCGAGATCGGATCCTTTGTGGATTGCTATGCGGGTTATCATCAGATCCTAATGGACGAAGAGGATGCTGAGAAGACAGCGTTTATTACGCCATGGGGAACCTACTGCTATCGGGTAATGCCATTCGGGTTAAAGAACGTCGGGGCAACGTACATGCGAGCAATGACTGTCGTGTTTCATGACATGATACACAAAGAAATCGAGGTGTACGTCGATGATGTGATAATCAAATCTTGGCGTCAGGGGGACCATGTGGCAGACCTAAGGAGATTTTTCCAAAGACTCCGAAGGTATGATATCAAGCTTAACCCGGCCAAATGCGCATTCGGGGTTCCATCAGGAAAGTTGCTAGGATTCATCGTCAGTCGATGGGGGATTGAGTTAGACCCATCCAAAATTGAATCCATCCGAGATTTGCCACCGCCAAGGAACAAAACAGAGGTAATGAGTTTGCTGGGTAGACTCAATTACATCAGCAGGTTCATCGCTCAACTCACAGCAACTTGTGAGCCCATATTTCGGCTGCTGAGAAAGGATGCTGCGGTAGGTTGGACGGCAGAGTGTCAGGAGGCTTTCGACCAAATCAAAGGGTATCTGTAATCCACCCGTATTGGTCCCGCCTAAGCCCGGGAAGCCCCTAATTCTTTACCTGACGGTCTTGGAAAATTCATTTGGTTGTGTATTGGGGCAATATGATGACACAGGAAGGAAGGAGCAAGCCATCTACTATCTTAGCAAGAAATTCACAGTACATGAGGTCAAGTACACTCAACTCGAGAAAACATGTTGCGCCCTAACTTGGGTAGCTCAGAAGTTGAAACACTACCTGTCTTCGTATACTACTTATCTCATATCCCGTTTGGACCCATTGAAGTATATCTTTCAGAAACCTATGCCCACGGGAAGGTTGGCAAAATGGCAAATTCTGCTCACAGAGTTTGATATCGTCTATGTAACGAGGACGGCCATGAAAGCCCAGGCGCTGGCAGACCATTTGGCAGAGAATCCCGTTGATGAAAAATACAAGCCCTTAAGAACGTATTTTCCTGACGAAGAGGTAATGCATACAAATGAGTTGGAATTGCCTGAGGAACCGGGTTGGAAGCTTTTCTTCGATGGAGCTGCAAACGCGAAAGGGGTTGGAATAGGAGCAGTACTCATTTCTGAAATAGGACGGCATTATCCTGTTACGGCTCAACTACGCTTCTATTGCACCAACAATATGGCCGAGTATGAGGCTTGCATTCTGGGTCTGCGCTTGGCTGCTGACATGGATGTCCAAGACGTCTTGGTCTTGGGAGACTCGGACCTCTTGGTACATCAAATTCAGGGTGAATGGGAAACACGAGATCTAAAACTCATACCATACCGACAATGCTTGCATGATCTGAGCAAGCAATTTCGATCGGTGAAGTTCAAACACATCCCGAGAGTTCACAATGAGGTTGCGGATGCCTTGGCCACCTTAGCATCAATGCTGCACCACCCTGACAAAATGTATGTTGATCCTCTACACATCCAGGTCCGTGATCAACACGCCTACTGCAATGCCATAGAAGAAGAAGCAGATGGCGAACCCTGGTTTCATGATATCAAGGAATACCTCAGAATGGGGATATATCCAGAACATGCCTCTGGAGACCAAAAAAGAGCCCTTCGGCATTTGTCGAATGGTTTCTTCCTCAGTGGAGGAGTATTGTACAAAAGAACCCCGGATTTGGGATTGTTGAGATGCATAGATGCCAGTCAAGCAACGACGGTTATGGCAGAGGTACATGCTGGAGTTTATGGGCCACACATGAGTGGATATGTATTGGCAAGAAAGATCCTTCGAACAGGGTGTTATTGGCTTACCATGGAACATGACTGTATCACTTTCGTGAGAAAATGCCATCAGTGCCAGATACATGGAGATCTGATTCATTCTCCGCCAACAGAGTTACATACGATGTCAGCACCCTGGCCGTTTGTAGCATGGGGTATGGATGTCATTGGACCTATCGAACCAGCAGCATCCAACGGTCATAGGTTCATTCTAGTGACCATTGATTACTTCACCAAATGGGTTGAGGCTAAAACCTTCAAATCAGTAACCAAGAAGGCAGTGGTGGACTTTGTTCATTCCCATATCATCTGCAGATTTGGGATCCCAAAAGTGATCATCACGGATAACGGTGCGAATCTTAATAGCAGCTTGATGAGAGAGGTATGCCAACAATTCAAGATTACACACCGCAATTCCACCCCATATCGTCCCAAGGCGAATGGAGCAGTCGAAGCAGCCAATAAGAATATCAAGAAGATACTGCGAAAAATGGTGGAAGGGTCCAGACAATGGCACGAGAGATTACCCTTTGCTTTGTTGGGTTACCGCACTACCGTCCGAACTTCCATAGGCACAACTCCTTATTTGTTGGTGTATGGAACTGAGGTCGTAATACCAGCGGAGGTCGAAATTCCGTCCCTCCGAATTGTCGCTGAAGCCGGGATTAATGATGATGAATGGGTCAAAGCTCGATTGGAACAGTTGAGCCTGATAGATGAGAAAAGATTGGCAGCAGTGTGTCATGGTCAGCTGTACCAGAAGAGAATGGCAAGAACATATAATAAGAGGGTGCGCCCCAGGAAGTTTGAAGTAGGGCAGCAGGTATTGAAGAAGATCCTCCCACATCAGGTCGAGGCAAAAGGCAAATTCGCCCCAAATTGGCAAGGGCCTTATATCGTGACCAGAGTATTGACCAACGGTGCTTTGTGTTTGACAGATGTCGAGGGGAGATGTGTCGACATGGCTATCAATTCTGATGCAGTCAAGAGATATTATGCGTAATTTCTTTAATTATGAGATGACGGAGGCAATTCTTTCTTCTATCCAAACACTTTTAACCCTTGCTTCCCCCTTTGAGCCTTAAGTAATTCTTTCATACCCCTCTTTTGGAATCACTAATGGAAAAGACATGAAAAAAAAAGAGAAAAAGAAAAGAGAAATAAAATGAAAAGAAAAAAAAAGAAGATAAAATCATAAGAAATACAAAACCGTGGGAACTACGTTTGACCTGATTCCTCAAAGAGGATACGTAGGCGCCTCACGGCTCGGTCATAGTATGCATCATAGTGAATATAGGATGCATAATGTACATAGTGTGCATAATAGGCACAGTGTGCGTAACGCACATAGCGCAACATAAGTGTAAAAAATAAATTCCCCAAGCAAGAAAACTGGGGCAGAGGTTAAGTTTTAAGTTCCAACAAAGGTTTGATTCCAAAAGTTGTAGCACATCACCCATCAAATTATTTTCATTTTTATAGCCTTTCTTAACCCCACACCAGTGCCAACATCAACGTCCAAAAGACCTCCCGATCAATATCCAAGAGATGCCAAGTCATGCAAAAAAGACCAAGAATAATACACCGATCCCCAGCAAAGAAGAGGATCGTAAGATTGGGAATGAATCGATGATCAAAGGAATCTCCAGAAGAGGGGGTCGTATCTACAACACCCCGATTCCTCGAAAGAAATAAAAGGAGAGAGTCTTATCGGTGAAAACCTTCACAGGCACCGAGAGGCGATGTAAGATGAGGAATATGAAATGAGAGAGTCTTATTGGTGAAAACCTTCACAGGCACCATAAGGCGCCGGGAGATGAGAGAAAAGAGAGAGTCTTATTGGTGAAAACCTTCACAGGCACCATAAGGCGCCGGGAGATGAGAGAAAAGAGAGAGTCTCATTAGTGAAAACCCCTCGAAGGGCACTATGAGGCGACAAGACAAATCAACAAAAGCTACCACATTCGCAACGAAATGGACACTCATTTATCATCCCCAGCAAATCAAACCATCGGGCAAATCGATTGATACAAATAGACTGGGTCGGGAATCGGTGGTGCACGTCATGATCACGGGGACCAGTCATGTCCTCCAGATAAGTTCTTTTGAGTTTCTTCTCCCACCAAAATATTGGTTCAGAAAGATTTTCTCCTTTTTCTATCTTTTATTTCTTTTCCTAAAATGTGTCTTGAAAGGATTTTTCAAAGCTTACTACCAGAAACCGGAGGGGAATTCATCCAATGCAGGATAATACAAACAGTCTTAAAGGCCGATCCCAGGCAATGCAGTGATCGTGCCTGGCAATTTTGGAGGAAGTAAGCTCATAAAGGGAGTGGTTTCGGGAGTTAAAAACAGACTCCCACAGCATGTGCTCAAAGAGAAAGCAGAAAAGGGGATTAATTGAAAGTCAATCCCCAGCAGGCAAAGACCCCCAGCAGGCAACTCTGCTCATTAATCAATTATGGGGACATAGAGCAAGAAAAGGGGAAGAGAGAAAAATCGTTCGCCGGAAAGGCACCCTCTACCACCACGATTAAAACTGACTAAATCCTTTTGTCTGCTGCTGGAGAACAAAGGATTGATAATGGCAGCAAGATGCAACGCCAGGGAAACCACCAAAAACTGGGGCAGAAAATTTTCTGCCGATTGTCGAAAAATTTTCTCAGAAGAACGGGGAAGCAATTTCAATACATTTAAGTTCTAGGTCGCCCACCAGTATAATGCGGGAATACATTTAAGTTCTAGGTCGCCCACCAGTATAATGCGGGAATACATTTAAGTTCTAGGTCGCCCACCAGTATAATGCGGGAATACATTTAAGTTCTAGGTCGCCCACCAGTAAAATGCAGGAATACTTTAAGTTCTAGGTCGCCCACCAGTATAATGCGGGAATACATTTAAGTTCTAGGTCGCCCACCAGTAAAATGCGGGAATACATTTAAGTTCTAGGTCACCCACCAGTAAAATGCGGGAATACATTTAAGTTCTAGGTCGCCCACCAGTAAAATGCGGGAATACTTTTAAGTTCTAGGTCGCCCACCAGTATAATGCGGGAATACATTTAAGTTCTAGGTCGCCCACCAGTAAAATGCGGGAATACTTTAAGTTCTAGGTCGCCCACCAGTATAATGCGGGAATACATTTAAGTTCTAGGTCGCCCACCAGTAAAATGCGGGAATACATTTAAGTTCTAGGTCGCCCACCAGTAAAATGCGGGAATACATTTAAGTTCTAGGTCACCCACCAGTAAAATGCGGGAATACTTTTAAGTTCTAGGTCGCCCACCAGTATAATGCGGGAATACATTTAAGTTCTAGGTCGCCCACCAGTATAATGCGGGAATACTTTAAGTTCTAGGTCGCCCACCAGTATAATGCGGGAATACATTTAAGTTCTAGGTCGCCCACCAGTAAAATGCGGGAATACATTTAAGTTCTAGGTCGCCCACCAGTATAATGCGGGAATACATTTAAGTTCTAGGTCGCCCACCAGTAAAATGCGGGAATACATTTAAGTTCTAGGTCGCCCACCAGTAAAATGCGGGAATACTTTTAAGTTCTAGGTCGCCCACCAGTATAATGCGGGAATACATTTAAGTTCTAGGTCGCCCACCAGTAAAATGCGGGAATACTTTAAGTTCTAGGTCGCCCACCAGTATAATGCGGGAATACATTTAAGTTCTAGGTCGCCCACCAGTAAAATGCGGGAATACATTTAAGTTCTAGGTCGCCCACCAGTAAAATGCGGGAATACATTTAAGTTCTAGGTCACCCACCAGTAAAATGCGGGAATACATTTAAGTTCTAGGTCGCCCACCAGTAAAATGCGGGAATACTTTTAAGTTCTAGGTCGCCCACCAGTATAATGCGGGAATACATTTAAGTTCTAGGTCGCCCACCAGTAAAATGCGGGAATACATTTAAGTTCTAGGTCGCCCACCAGTAAAATGCGGGAATACATTTAAGTTCTAGGTCGCCCACCAGTAAAATGCGGGAATACTTTTAAGTTCTAGGTCGCCCACCAGTATAATGCGGGAATACATTTAAGTTCTAGGTCGCCCACCAGTAAAATGCGGGAATACTTTAAGTTCTAGGTCGCCCACCAGTATAATGCGGGAATACATTTAAGTTCTAGGTCGCCCACCAGTAAAATGCGAGAATACATTTAAGTTTTAGGTCGCCCACCAGTAAAATGCAGGAATACTTTTAAGTTCTAGGTCGCCCACCAGTATAATGCGGGAATACATTTAAGTTCTAGGTCGCCCACCAGTATAATGCGGGAATACTTTAAGTTCTAGGTCGCCCACCAGTATAATGCGGGAATACATTTAAGTTCTAGGTCGCCCACCAGTAAAATGCGGGAATACATTTAAGTTCTAGGTCGCCCACCAGTAAAATGCGGGAATACATTTAAGTTCTAGGTCGCCCACCAGTAAAATGCGGGAATACTTTTAAGTTCTAGGTCGCCCACCAGTAAAATGCGGGAATACATTTAAGTTCTAGGTCGCCCACCAGTAAAATGCGGGAATACTTTTAAGTTCTAGGTCACCCACCAGTATAATGCGGGAATACATTTAAGTTCTAGGTCGCCCACCAGTATAATGCGGGAATACATTTAAGTTCTAGGTCGCCCACCAGTAAAATGCGGGAATACTTTTAAGTTCTAGGTCGCCCACCAGTATAATGCGGGAATACATTTAAGTTCTAGGTCGCCCACCAGTAAAATGCGGGAATACATTTAAGTTCTAGGTCGCCCACCAGTAAAATGCGGGAATACATTTAAGTTCTAGGTCGCCCACCAGTAAAATGCGGGAATACTTTTAAGTTCTAGGTCGCCCACCAGTATAATGCGGGAATACATTTAAGTTCTAGGTCGCCCACCAGTAAAATGCGGGAATACTTTAAGTTCTAGGTCGCCCACCAGTATAATGCGGGAATACATTTAAGTTCTAGGTCGCCCACCAGTATAATGCGGGAATACATTTAAGTTTTAGGTCGCCCACCAGTAAAATGCAGGAATACTTTTAAGTTCTAGGTCGCCCACCAGTATAATGCGGGAATACATTTAAGTTCTAGGTCGCCCACCAGTATAATGCGGGAATACTTTAAGTTCTAGGTCGCCCACCAGTATAATGCGGGAATACATTTAAGTTCTAGGTCGCCCACCAGTATAATGCGGGAATACATTTAAGTTCTAGGTCGCCCACCAGTAAAATGCGGGAATACATTTAAGTTCTAGGTCGCCCACCAGTAAAATGCGGGAATACATTTAAGTTCTAGGTCGCCCACCAGTAAAATGCGGGAATACATTTAAGTTCTAGGTCGCCCACCAGTAAAATGCGGGAATACTTTTAAGTTCTAGGTCGCCCACCAGTATAATGCGTAAATACATTTAAGTTCTAGGTCTCCCACCAGTAAAATGCGGGAATACATTTAAGTTCTAGGTCGCCCACCAGTAAAATGCGGGAATACATTTAAGTTCTAGGTCGCCCACCAGTAAAATGCGGGAATACTTTTAAGTTCTAGGTCGCCCACCAGTATAATGCGGGAATACATTTAAGTTCTAGGTCGCCCACCAGTATAATGCGGGAATACTTTAAGTTCTAGGTCGCCCACCAGTATAATGCGGGAATACATTTAAGTTCTAGGTCGCCCACCAGTATAATGCGGGAATACATTTAAGTTCTAGGTCGCCCACCAGTAAAATGCGGGAATACATTTAAGTTCTAGGTCGCCCACCAGTAAAATGCGGGAATACATTTAAGTTCTAGGTCGCCCACCAGTAAAATGCGGGAATACATTTAAGTTCTAGGTCGCCCACCAGTAAAATGCGGGAATACTTTTAAGTTCTAGGTCGCCCACCAGTATAATGCGTAAATACATTTAAGTTCTAGGTCTCCCACCAGTAAAATGCGGGAATACATTTAAGTTCTAGGTCGCCCACCAGTAAAATGCGGGAATACATTTAAGTTCTAGGTCGCCCACCAGTAAAATGCGGGAATACTTTTAAGTTCTAGGTCGCCCACCAGTATAATGAGGGAATACATTTAAGTTCTAGGTCGCCCACCAGTAAAATGCGGGAATACTTTAAGTTCTAGGTCGCCCACCAGTATAATGCGGGAATACATTTAAATTCTAGGTCGCCCACCAGTAAAATGCGGGAATACATTTAAGTTTTAGGTCGCCCACCAGTAAAATGCGGGAATACATTTAAGTTCTAGGTCGCCCACCAGTATAATGCGGGAATACTTTAAGTTCTAGGTCGCCCACCAGTATAATGCGGGAATACTTTAAGTTCTAGGTCGCCCACCAGTATAATGCGGGAATACATTTAAGTTCTAGGTCGCCCACCAGTAAAATGCGGGAATACATTTAAGTTCTAGGTCGCCCACCAGTAAAATGCGGGAATACATTTAAGTTCTAGGTCACCCACCAGTAAAATGCGGGAATACTTTAAGTTCTTTGTCGCCCACCAGTATAATGCGGGAATACATTTAAGTTCTAGGTCGCCCACCAGTAAAATGCGGGAATACTTTTAAGTTCTAGGTCGCCCACCAATAAAATGCGGGAATACATTTAAGTTCTAGGTCGCCCACCAGTAAAATTCGGGAATACATTTAAGTTCTAGGTCGCCCACCAGTAAAATGCGGGAATACATTTAAGTTCTAGGTCGCCCACCAGTATAATGCGGGAATACATTTAAGTTCTAGTTCGCCCACCAGTAAAATGCGGGAATACATTTAAGTTCTAGGTCGCCCACCAGTATAATGCGGGAATACTTTAAGTTCTAGGTCGCCCACCAATATAATGCGGGAATACATTTAAGTTCTAGGTCGCCCACCAGTAAAATGCGGGAATACATTTAAGTTCTAGGTCGCCCACCAGTATAATGCGGGAATACATTTAAGTTCTAGGTCGCCCACCAGTAAAATGCGGGAATACTTTTAAGTTCTAGGTCGCCCACCAGTATAATGCGGGAATACATTTAAGTTCTAGGTCGCCCACCAGTAAAATGCGGGAATACATTTAAGTTCTAGGTCGCCCACCAGTAAAATGCGGGAATACATTTAAGTTCTAGGTCGCCCACCAGAAAAATGCGGGAATACTTTTAAGTTCTAGGTCGCCCACCTGTATAATGCGGGAATACATTTAAGTTCTAGGTCGCCCACCAGTAAAATGCGGGAATACTTTAAGTTCTAGGTCGCCCACCAGTATAATGCGGGAATACATTTAGGTTCTAGGTCGCCCACCAGTATAATGCGGGAATACATTTAAGTTTTAGGTCGCCCACCAGTAAAATGCAGGAATACTTTTAAGTTCTAGGTCGCCCACCAGTATAATGCGGGAATACATTTAAGTTCTAGGTCGCCCACCAGTATAATGCGGGAATACTTTAAGTTCTAGGTCGCCCACCAGTATAATGCGGGAATACATTTAAGTTCTAGGTCGCCCACCAGTAAAATGCGGGAATACTTTTAAGTTCTAGGTCGCCCACCAGTATAATGCGAGAATACATTTAAGTTCTAGGTCGCCCACCAGTATAATGCGTAAATACATTTAAGTTCTAGGTCTCCCACCAGTAAAATGCGGGAATACATTTAAGTTCTAGGTCGCCCACCAGTAAAATGCGGGAATACATTTAAGTTCTAGGTCGCCCACCAGTAAAATGCGGGAATACTTTTAAGTTCTAGGTCGCCCACCAGTATAATGAGGGAATACATTTAAGTTCTAGGTCGCCCACCAGTAAAATGCGGGAATACTTTAAGTTCTAGGTCGCCCACCAGTATAATGCGGGAATACATTTAAATTCTAGGTCGCCCACCAGTAAAATGCGGGAATACATTTAAGTTTTAGGTTGCCCACCAGTATAATGCGGGAATACATTTAAGTTCTAGATCTCCCACCAGTAAAATGCGGGAATACTTTTAAGTTCTAGGTCGCCCACCAGTATAATGCGGGAATACATTTAAGTTCTAGGTCACCCACCAGTAAAATGCTGGAATACATTTAAGTTCTAGGTCGCCCACCAGTAAAATGCGGGAATACTTTTAAGTTCTAGGTCGCCCACCAGTATAATGCGGGAATACATTTAAGTTCTAGGTCGCCCACCAGTAAAATGCGGGAATACTTTAAGTTCTAGGTCGCCCACCAGTATAATGCGGGAATACATTTAAGTTCTAGGTCGCCCACCAGTATAATGCGGGAATACTTTTAAGTTCTAGGTCGCCCACCAGTATAATGCGAGAATACATTTAAGTTCTAGGTCGCCCACCAGTATAATGCGGGAATACATTTAAGTTCTAGGTCGCCCACCAGTAAAATGCGGGAATACATTTAAGTTCTAGGTCGCCCACCAGTATAATGCGGGAATACATTTAAGTTCTAGGTCGCCCACCAGTAAAATGCAGGAATACATTTAAGTTCTAGGTCGTCCACCAGTAAAATGCGGGAATACTTTTAAATTCTAGGTCGCCCACCAGTATAATGCGGGAATACATTTAAGTTCTAGGTCGCCCACCAGTATAATGCGGGAATACTTTTAGTTCTAGGTCGCCCACCAGTATAATGCGGGAATACATTTAAGTTCTAGGTCGCCCACCAGTAAAATGCGGGAATACATTTAAGTTCTAGGTCGCCCACCAGTATAATGCGGGAATACATTTAAGTTCTAGGGCGCCCACCAGTAAAATGCGGGAATACATTTAAGTTCTAGGTCACCCACCAGTAAAATGCGGGAATACATTTTAGTTCTAGGTCGCCCACCAGTAAAATGCGGGAATACTTTTAAGTTCTATGTCGCCCACCAGTAAAATGCGGGAATACTTTAAGTTCTAGGTCGCCCACCAGTATAATGCGGGAATACTTTAAGTTCTAGGTCGCCCACCAGTATAATGCGGGAATACTTTAAGTTCTAGGTCGCCCACCAGTATAATGCGGGAATACATTTAAGTTCTAGGTCGCCCACCAGTAAAATGCGGGAATACATTTAAGTTCTAGGTCGCCCACCAGTAAAATGCGGGAATACATTTAAGTTCTAGGTCACCCACCAGTAAAATGCGGGAATACTTTAAGTTCTTTGTCGCCCACCAGTATAATGCGGGAATACATTTAAGTTCTAGGTCGCCCACCAGTAAAATGCGGGAATACTTTTAAGTTCTAGGTCGCCCACCAATAAAATGCGGGAATACATTTAAGTTCTAGGTCGCCCACCAGTAAAATTCGGGAATACATTTAAGTTCTAGGTCGCCCACCAGTAAAATGCGGGAATACATTTAAGTTCTAGGTCGCCCACCAGTATAATGCGGGAATACATTTAAGTTCTAGTTCGCCCACCAGTAAAATGCGGGAATACATTTAAGTTCTAGGTCGCCCACCAGTATAATGCGGGAATACTTTAAGTTCTAGGTCGCCCACCAATATAATGCGGGAATACATTTAAGTTCTAGGTCGCCCACCAGTAAAATGCGGGAATACATTTAAGTTCTAGGTCGCCCACCAGTATAATGCGGGAATACATTTAAGTTCTAGGTCGCCCACCAGTAAAATGCGGGAATACTTTTAAGTTCTAGGTCGCCCACCAGTATAATGCGGGAATACATTTAAGTTCTAGGTCGCCCACCAGTAAAATGCGGGAATACATTTAAGTTCTAGGTCGCCCACCAGTAAAATGCGGGAATACATTTAAGTTCTAGGTCGCCCACCAGAAAAATGCGGGAATACTTTTAAGTTCTAGGTCGCCCACCTGTATAATGCGGGAATACATTTAAGTTCTAGGTCGCCCACCAGTAAAATGCGGGAATACTTTAAGTTCTAGGTCGCCCACCAGTATAATGCGGGAATACATTTAGGTTCTAGGTCGCCCACCAGTATAATGCGGGAATACATTTAAGTTTTAGGTCGCCCACCAGTAAAATGCAGGAATACTTTTAAGTTCTAGGTCGCCCACCAGTATAATGCGGGAATACATTTAAGTTCTAGGTCGCCCACCAGTATAATGCGGGAATACTTTAAGTTCTAGGTCGCCCACCAGTATAATGCGGGAATACATTTAAGTTCTAGGTCGCCCACCAGTAAAATGCGGGAATACTTTTAAGTTCTAGGTCGCCCACCAGTATAATGCGAGAATACATTTAAGTTCTAGGTCGCCCACCAGTATAATGCGTAAATACATTTAAGTTCTAGGTCTCCCACCAGTAAAATGCGGGAATACATTTAAGTTCTAGGTCGCCCACCAGTAAAATGCGGGAATACATTTAAGTTCTAGGTCGCCCACCAGTAAAATGCGGGAATACTTTTAAGTTCTAGGTCGCCCACCAGTATAATGAGGGAATACATTTAAGTTCTAGGTCGCCCACCAGTAAAATGCGGGAATACTTTAAGTTCTAGGTCGCCCACCAGTATAATGCGGGAATACATTTAAATTCTAGGTCGCCCACCAGTAAAATGCGGGAATACATTTAAGTTTTAGGTTGCCCACCAGTATAATGCGGGAATACATTTAAGTTCTAGATCTCCCACCAGTAAAATGCGGGAATACTTTTAAGTTCTAGGTCGCCCACCAGTATAATGCGGGAATACATTTAAGTTCTAGGTCACCCACCAGTAAAATGCTGGAATACATTTAAGTTCTAGGTCGCCCACCAGTAAAATGCGGGAATACTTTTAAGTTCTAGGTCGCCCACCAGTATAATGCGGGAATACATTTAAGTTCTAGGTCGCCCACCAGTAAAATGCGGGAATACTTTAAGTTCTAGGTCGCCCACCAGTATAATGCGGGAATACATTTAAGTTCTAGGTCGCCCACCAGTATAATGCGGGAATACTTTTAAGTTCTAGGTCGCCCACCAGTATAATGCGAGAATACATTTAAGTTCTAGGTCGCCCACCAGTATAATGCGGGAATACATTTAAGTTCTAGGTCGCCCACCAGTAAAATGCGGGAATACATTTAAGTTCTAGGTCGCCCACCAGTATAATGCGGGAATACATTTAAGTTCTAGGTCGCCCACCAGTAAAATGCAGGAATACATTTAAGTTCTAGGTCGTCCACCAGTAAAATGCGGGAATACTTTTAAATTCTAGGTCGCCCACCAGTATAATGCGGGAATACATTTAAGTTCTAGGTCGCCCACCAGTATAATGCGGGAATACTTTTAGTTCTAGGTCGCCCACCAGTATAATGCGGGAATACATTTAAGTTCTAGGTCGCCCACCAGTAAAATGCGGGAATACATTTAAGTTCTAGGTCGCCCACCAGTATAATGCGGGAATACATTTAAGTTCTAGGGCGCCCACCAGTAAAATGCGGGAATACATTTAAGTTCTAGGTCACCCACCAGTAAAATGCGGGAATACATTTTAGTTCTAGGTCGCCCACCAGTAAAATGCGGGAATACTTTTAAGTTCTATGTCGCCCACCAGTAAAATGCGGGAATACTTTAAGTTCTAGGTCGCCCACCAGTATAATGCGGGAATACATTTAGGTTCTAAGTCGCCCACCAGTATAATGCGGGAATACATTTATGTTTTAGGTCGCCCACCAGTAAAATGCAGGAATACTTTTAAGTTCTAGGTCGCCCACCAGTATAATGCGGGAATACATTTAAGTTCTAGGTCGCCCACCAGTAAAATGCGGGAATACTTTAAGTTCTAGGTCGCCCACCAGTATAATGCGGGAATACATTTAAGTTCTAGGTCGCCCACCAGTAAAATGCGAGAATACATTTAAGTTTTAGGTCGCCCACCAGTAAAATGCAGGAATACTTTTAAGTTCTAGGTCGCCCACCAGTATAATGCGGGAATACATTTAAGTTCTAGGTCGCCCACCAGTATAATGCGGGAATACTTTAAGTTCTAGGTCGCCCACCAATATAATGCGGGAATACATTTAAGTTCTAGGTCGCCCACCAGTAAAATGCGGGAATACATTTAAGTTCTAGGTTGCCCACCAGTAAAATGCGGGAATACATTTAAGTTCTAGGTCGCCCACCAGTAAAATGCGGGAATACTTTTAAGTTCTAGGTCGCCCACTAGTAAAATGCGGGAATACATTTAAGTTCTAGGTCGCCCACCAGTAAAATGCGGGAATACTTTTAAGTTCTAGGTCACCCACCAGTATAATGCGGGAATACATTTAAGTTCTAGGTCGCCCACCAGTATAATGCGGGAATACATTTAAGTTCTAGGTCGCCCACCAGTATAATGCGGGAATACATTTAAGTTCTAGGTCGCCCACCAGTATAATGCGGGAATACATTTAAGTTCTAGGTCGCCCACCAGTAAAATGCGGGAATACTTTTAAGTTCTAGGTCGCCCACCAGTATAATGCGGGAATACATTTAAGTTCTAGGTCGCCCACCAGTAAAATGCGGGAATACATTTAAGTTCTAGGTCGCCCACCAGTAAAATGCGGGAATACATTTAAGTTCTAGGTCGCCCACCAGAAAAATGCGGGAATACTTTTAAGTTCTAGGTCGCCCACCAGTATAATGCGGGAATACATTTAAGTTCTAGGTCGCCCACCAATATAATGCGGGAATACATTTAAGTTCTAGGTCGCCCACCAGTAAAATGCGGGAATACATTTAAGTTCTAGGTCGCCCACCAGTATAATGCGGGAATACATTTAAGTTCTAGGTCGCCCACCAGTAAAATGCGGGAATACTTTTAAGTTCTAGGTCGCCCACCAGTATAATGCGGGAATACATTTAAGTTCTAGGTCGCCCACCAGTAAAATGCGGGAATACATTTAAGTTCTAGGTCGCCCACCAGTAAAATGCGGGAATACATTTAAGTTCTAGGTCGCCCACCAGAAAAATGCGGGAATACTTTTAAGTTCTAGGTCGCCCACCAGTATAATGCGGGAATACATTTAAGTTCTAGGTCGCCCACCAGTAAAATGCGGGAATACTTTAAGTTCTAGGTCGCCCACCAGTATAATGCGGGAATACATTTAGGTTCTAGGTCGCCCACCAGTATAATGCGGGAATACATTTAAGTTTTAGGTCGCCCACCAGTAAAATGCAGGAATATTTTTAAGTTCTAGGTCGCCCACCAGTATAATGCGGGAATACATTTAAGTTCTAGGTCGCCCACCAGTATAATGCGGGAATACTTTAAGTTCTAGGTCGCCCACCAGTATAATGCGGGAATACATTTAAGTTCTAGGTCGCCCACCAGTAAAATGCGGGAATACTTTTAAGTTCTAGGTCGCCCACCAGTATAATGCGAGAATACATTTAAGTTCTAGGTCGCCCACCAGTATAATGCGTAAATACATTTAAGTTCTAGGTCTCCCACCAGTAAAATGCGGGAATACATTTAAGTTCTAGGTCGCCCACCAGTAAAATGCGGGAATACATTTAAGTTCTAGGTCGCCCACCAGTAAAATGCGGGAATACTTTTAAGTTCTAGGTCGCCCACCAGTATAATGAGGGAATACATTTAAGTTCTAGGTCGCCCACCAGTAAAATGCGGGAATACTTTAAGTTCTAGGTCGCCCACCAGTATAATGCGGGAATACATTTAAATTCTAGGTCGCCCACCAGTAAAATGCGGGAATACATTTAAGTTTTAGGTTGCCCACCAGTATAATGCGGGAATACATTTAAGTTCTAGGTCTCCCACCAGTAAAATGCGGGAATACTTTTAAGTTCTAGGTCGCCCACCAGTATAATGCGGGAATACATTTAAGTTCTAGGTCACCCACCAGTAAAATGCTGGAATACATTTAAGTTCTAGGTCGCCCACCAGTAAAATGCGGGAATACTTTTAAGTTCTAGGTCGCCCACCAGTATAATGCGGGAATACATTTAAGTTCTAGGTCGCCCACCAGTAAAATGCGGGAATACTTTAAGTTCTAGGTCGCCCACCAGTATAATGCGGGAATACATTTAAGTTCTAGGTCGCCCACCAGTATAATGCGGGAATACTTTTAAGTTCTAGGTCGCCCACCAGTATAATGCGAGAATACATTTAAGTTCTAGGTCGCCCACCAGTATAATGCGGGAATACATTTAAGTTCTAGGTCGCCCACCAGTAAAATGCGGGAATACATTTAAGTTCTAGGTCGCCCACCAGTATAATGCGGGAATACATTTAAGTTCTAGGTCGCCCACCAGTAAAATGCAGGAATACATTTAAGTTCTAGGTCGTCCACCAGTAAAATGCGGGAATACTTTTAAATTCTAGGTCGCCCACCAGTATAATGCGGGAATACATTTAAGTTCTAGGTCGCCCACCAGTATAATGCGGGAATACTTTTAGTTCTAGGTCGCCCACCAGTATAATGCGGGAATACATTTAAGTTCTAGGTCGCCCACCAGTAAAATGCGGGAATACATTTAAGTTCTAGGTCGCCCACCAGTATAATGCGGGAATACATTTAAGTTCTAGGGCGCCCACCAGTAAAATGCGGGAATACATTTAAGTTCTAGGTCACCCACCAGTAAAATGCGGGAATACATTTTAGTTCTAGGTCGCCCACCAGTAAAATGCGGGAATACTTTTAAGTTCTATGTCGCCCACCAGTAAAATGCGGGAATACTTTAAGTTCTAGGTCGCCCACCAGTATAATGCGGGAATACATTTAGGTTCTAAGTCGCCCACCAGTATAATGCGGGAATACATTTATGTTTTAGGTCGCCCACCAGTAAAATGCAGGAATACTTTTAAGTTCTAGGTCGCCCACCAGTATAATGCGGGAATACATTTAAGTTCTAGGTCGCCCACCAGTAAAATGCGGGAATACTTTAAGTTCTAGGTCGCCCACCAGTATAATGCGGGAATACATTTAAGTTCTAGGTCGCCCACCAGTAAAATGCGAGAATACATTTAAGTTTTAGGTCGCCCACCAGTAAAATGCAGGAATACTTTTAAGTTCTAGGTCGCCCACCAGTATAATGCGGGAATACATTTAAGTTCTAGGTCGCCCACCAGTATAATGCGGGAATACTTTAAGTTCTAGGTCGCCCACCAATATAATGCGGGAATACATTTAAGTTCTAGGTCGCCCACCAGTAAAATGCGGGAATACATTTAAGTTCTAGGTTGCCCACCAGTAAAATGCGGGAATACATTTAAGTTCTAGGTCGCCCACCAGTAAAATGCGGGAATACTTTTAAGTTCTAGGTCGCCCACTAGTAAAATGCGGGAATACATTTAAGTTCTAGGTCGCCCACCAGTAAAATGCGGGAATACTTTTAAGTTCTAGGTCGCCCACCAGTATAATGCGGGAATACATTTAAGTTCTAGGTCGCCCACCAGTATAATGCGGGAATACATTTAAGTTCTAGGTCGCCCACCAGTAAAATGCGGGAATACTTTTAAGTTCTAGGTCGCCCACCAGTATAATGCGGGAATACATTTAAGTTCTAGGTCGCCCACCAGTAAAATGCGGGAATACATTTAAGTTCTAGGTCGCCCACCAGTAAAATGCGGGAATACATTTAAGTTCTAGGTCGCCCACCAGTAAAATGCGGGAATACTTTTAAGTTCTAGGTCGCCCACCAGTAAAATGCGGGAATACATTTAAGTTCTAGGTCGCCCACCAGTAAAATGCGGGAATACTTTAAGTTCTTGGTCGCCCACCAGTATAATGCGGGAATACATTTAAGTTCTAGGTCGCCCACCAGTAAAATGCGGGAATACTTTTAAGTTCTAGGTCGCCCACCAGTATAATGCGGGAATACATTTAAGTTCTAGGTCACCCACCAGTAAAATGCGGGAATACATTTAAGTTCTAGGTCGCCCACCAGTAAAATGCGGGAATACTTTTAAGTTCTAGGTCGCCCACCAATAAAATGCGGGAATACATTTAAGTTCTAGGTCGCCCACCAGTAAAATTCGGGAATACATTTAAGTTCTAGGTCGCCCACCAGTAAAATGCGGGAATACATTTAAGTTCTAGGTCGCCCACCAGTATAATACGGGAATACATTTAAGTTCTAGTTCGCCCACCAGTAAAATGCGGGAATACTTTAAGTTCTTGGTCGCCCACCAGTATAATGCGGGAATACATTTAAGTTCTAGGTCGCCCACCAGTAAAATGCGGGAATACTTTTAAGTTCTAGGTCGCCCACCAGTATAATGCGGGAATACATTTAAGTTCTAGGTCGCCCACCAGTATAATGCGGGAATACATTTAAGTTCTAGGTCGCCCACCAGTAAAATGCGGGAATACTTTTAAGTTCTAGGTCGCCCACCAGTATAATGCGGGAATACATTTAAGTTCTAGGTCGCCCACCAGTAAAATGCGGGAATACATTTAAGTTCTAGGTCGCCCACCAGTAAAATGCGGGAATACATTTAAGTTCTAGGTCGCCCACCAGTAAAATGCGAGAATACTTTTAAGTTCTAGGTCGCCCACCAGTATAATGCGGGAATACATTTAAGTTCTAGGTCGCCCACCAGTAAAATGCGGGAATACTTTAAGTTCTAGGTCGCCCACCAGTATAATGCGGGAATACATTTAGGTTCTAGGTCGCCCACCAGTATAATGCGGGAATACATTTAAGTTTTAGGTCGCCCACCAGTAAAATGCAGGAATACTTTTAAGTTCTAGGTCGCCCACCAGTATAATGCGGGAATACATTTAAGTTCTAGGTCGCCCACCAGTATAATGCGGGAATACTTTAAGTTCTAGGTCGCCCACCAGTATAATGCGGGAATACATTTAAGTTCTAGGTCGCCCACCAGTAAAATGCGGGAATACTTTTAAGTTCTAGGTCGCCCACCAGTATAATGCGGGAATACATTTAAGTTCTAGGTCGCCCACCAGTATAATGCGGGAATACATTTAAGTTCTAGGTCGCCCACCAGTAAAATGCGGGAATACTTTTAAGTTCTAGGTCGCCCACCAGTAAAATGCGGGAATACATTTAAGTTCTAGGTCGCCCACCAGTAAAATGCGGGAATACATTTAAGTTCTAGGTCGCCCACCAGTAAAATGCGGGAATACTTTTAAGTTCTAGGTCGCCCACCAGTAAAATGCGGGAATACATTTAAGTTTCTAGGTCGCCCACCAGTAAAATGCGGGAATACTTTTAAGTTCTAGGTCGCCCACCAGTATAATGCGGGAATACATTTAAGTTCTAGGTCGCCCACCAGTATAATGCGGGAATACATTTAAGTTCTAGGTCGCCCACCAGTAAAATGCGGGAATACTTTTAAGTTCTAGGTCGCCCACCAGTATAATGCGGGAATACATTTAAGTTCTAGGTCACCCACCAGTAAAATGCGGGAATACATTTAAGTTCTAGGTCGCCCACCAGTAAAATGCGGGAATACATTTAAGTTCTAGGTCGCCCACCAGTAAAATGCGGGAATACTTTTAAGTTCTAGGTCGCCCACCAGTATAATGCGGGAATACATTTAAGTTCTAGGTCGCCCACCAGTAAAATGCGGGAATACTTTAAGTTCTAGGTCGCCCACCAGTATAATGCGGGAATACATTTAAGTTCTAGGTCGCCCACCAGTATAATGCGGGAATACTTTTAAGTTCTAGGTCGCCCACCAGTATAATGCGGGAATACATTTAAGTTCTAGGTCGCCCACCAGTATAATGCGGGAATACATTTAAGTTCTAGGTCGCCCACCAGTAAAATGCAGGAATACTTTTAAGTTCTAGGTCGCCCACCAGTATAATGCGGGAATACATTTAAGTTCTAGGTCGCCCACCAGTATAATGCGGGAATACTTTAAGTTCTAGGTCACCCACCAGTATAATGCGGGAATACATTTAAGTTCTAGGTCGCCCACCAGTAAAATGCGGGAATACATTTAAGTTCTAGTTTGCCCACCAGTAAAATGCGGGAATACATTTAAGTTCTAGGTCGCCCACCAGTAAAATGCGGGAATACTTTTAAGTTCTAGGTCGCCCACCAGTAAAATGCGGGAATACATTTAAGTTCTAGGTCGCCCACCAGTAAAATGCGGGAATACTTTTAAGTTCTAGGTCGCCCACCAGTAAAATGCGGGAATACTTTAAGTTCTAGGTCGCCCACCAGTATAATGCGGGAATACATTTAGGTTCTAGGTCGCCCACCAGTATAATGCGGGAATACATTTAAGTTTTAGGTCGCCCACCAGTAAAATGCAGGAATACTTTTAAGTTCTAGGTCGCCCACCAGTATAATGCGGGAATACATTTAAGTTCTAGGTCGCCCACCAGTATAATGCGGGAATACTTTAAGTTCTAGGTCGCCCACCAGTATAATGCGGGAATACATTTAAGTTCTAGGTCGCCCACCAGTAAAATGCGGGAATACTTTTAAGTTCTAGGTCGCCCACCAGTATAATGCGGGAATACATTTAAGTTCTAGGTCGCCCACCAGTATAATGCGGGAATACATTTAAGTTCTAGGTCGCCCACCAGTAAAATGCGGGAATACTTTTAAGTTCTAGGTCGCCCACCAGTAAAATGCGGGAATACATTTAAGTTCTAGGTCGCCCACCAGTAAAATGCGGGAATACATTTAAGTTCTAGGTCGCCCACCAGTAAAATGCGGGAATACTTTTAAGTTCTAGGTCGCCCACCAGTAAAATGCGGGAATACATTTAAGTTCTAGGTCGCCCACCAGTAAAATGCGGGAATACTTTTAAGTTCTAGGTCGCCCACCAGTATAATGCGGGAATACATTTAAGTTCTAGGTCGCCCACCAGTATAATGCGGGAATACATTTAAGTTCTAGGTCGCCCACCAGTAAAATGCGGGAATACTTTTAAGTTCTAGGTCGCCCACCAGTATAATGCGGGAATACATTTAAGTTCTAGGTCGCCCACCAGTAAAATGCGGGAATACATTTAAGTTCTAGGTCGCCCACCAGTAAAATGCGGGAATACATTTAAGTTCTAGGTCGCCCACCAGTAAAATGCGGGAATACTTTTAAGTTCTAGGTCGCCCACCAGTATAATGCGGGAATACATTTAAGTTCTAGGTCGCCCACCAGTAAAATGCGGGAATACTTTAAGTTCTAGGTCGCCCACCAGTATAATGCGGGAATACATTTAAGTTCTAGGTCGCCCACCAGTATAATGCGGGAATACTTTTAAGTTCTAGGTCGCCCACCAGTATAATGCGAGAATACATTTAAGTTCTAGGTCGCCCACCAGTATAATGCGGGAATACATTTAAGTTCTAGGTCGCCCACCAGTAAAATGCAGGAATACTTTTAAGTTCTAGGTCGCCCACCAGTATAATGCGGGAATACATTTAAGTTCTAGGTCGCCCACCAGTATAATGCGGGAATACTTTAAGTTCTAGGTCACCCACCAGTATAATGCGGGAATACATTTAAGTTCTAGGTCGCCCACCAGTAAAATGCGGGAATACATTTAAGTTCTAGGTTGCCCACCAGTAAAATGCGGGAATACATTTAAGTTCTAGGTCGCCCACCAGTAAAATGCGGGAATACTTTTAAGTTCTAGGTCGCCCACCAGTAAAATGCGGGAATACATTTAAGTTCTAGGTCGCCCACCAGTAAAATGCGGGAATACTTTTAAGTTCTAGGTCGCCCACCAGTATAATGCGGGAATACATTTAAGTTCTAGGTCGCCCACCAGTATAATGCGGGAATACATTTAAGTTCTAGGTCGCCCACCAGTAAAATGCGGGAATACTTTTAAGTTCTAGGTCGCCCACCAGTAAAATGCGGGAATACATTTAAGTTCTAGGTCGCCCACCAGTAAAATGCGGGAATACATTTAAGTTCTAGGTCGCCCACCAGTAAAATGCGGGAATACTTTTAAGTTCTAGGTCGCCCACCAGTAAAATGCGGGAATACATTTAAGTTCTAGGTCGCCCACCAGTAAAATGCGGGAATACTTTTAAGTTCTAGGTCGCCCACCAGTATAATGCGGGAATACATTTAAGTTCTAGGTCGCCCACCAGTATAATGCGGGAATACATTTAAGTTCTAGGTCGCCCACCAGTAAAATGCGGGAATACTTTTAAGTTCTAGGTCGCCCACCAGTATAATGCGGGAATACATTTAAGTTCTAGGTCGCCCACCAGTAAAATGCGGGAATACATTTAAGTTCTAGGTCGCCCACCAGTAAAATGCGGGAATACATTTAAGTTCTAGGTCGCCCACCAGTAAAATGCGGGAATACTTTTAAGTTCTAGGTCGCCCACCAGTATAATGCGGGAATACATTTAAGTTCTAGGTCGCCCACCAGTATAATGCGGGAATACTTTTAAGTTCTAGGTCGCCCACCAGTATAATGCGGGAATACTTTTAAGTTCTAGGTCGCCCACCAGTATAATGCGGGAATACATTTAAGTTCTAGGTTGCCCACCAGTATAATGCGGGAATACTTTTAAGTTCTAGGTCGCCCACCAGTATAATGCGGGAATACATTTAAGTTCTAGGTCGCCCACCAGTATAATGCGGGAATACATTTAAGTTCTAGGTCGCCCACCAGTAAAATGCAGGAATACTTTTAAGTTCTAGGTCGCCCACCAGTATAATGCGGGAATACATTTAAGTTCTAGGTCGCCCACCAGTATAATGCGGGAATACTTTAAGTTCTAGGTCACCCACCAGTATAATGCGGGAATACATTTAAGTTCTAGGTCGCCCACCAGTAAAATGCGGGAATACATTTAAGTTCTAGGTTGCCCACCAGTAAAATGCGGGAATACATTTAAGTTCTAGGTCGCCCACCAGTAAAATGCGGGAATACTTTTAAGTTCTAGGTCGCCCACCAGTAAAATGCGGGAATACATTTAAGTTCTAGGTCGCCCACCAGTAAAATGCGGGAATACTTTTAAGTTCTAGGTCGCCCACCAGTATAATGCGGGAATACATTTAAGTTCTAGGTCGCCCACCAGTATAATGCGGGAATACTTTAAGTTCTAGGTCGCCCACCAGTATAATGCGGGAATACATTTAAGTTCTAGGTCGCCCACCAGTAAAATGCGGGAATACATTTAAGTTCTTGGTCGCCCACCAGTATAATGTGGGAATACATTTAAGTTCTAGGTCGCCCACCAGTAAAATGCGGGAATACATTTAAGTTCTAGGTCGTCCACCAGTAAAATGCGGGAATACTTTTAAATTCTAGGTCGCCCACCAGTATAATGCGGGAATACATTTAAGTTCTAGGTCGCCCACCAGTATAATGCGGGAATACTTTTAGTTCTAGGTCGCCCACCAGTATAATGCGGGAATACATTTAAGTTCTAGGTCGCCCACCAGTAAAATGCGGGAATACATTTAAGTTCTAGGTCGCCCACCAGTATAATGCGGGAATACATTTAAGTTCTAGGGCGCCCACCAGTAAAATGCGGGAATACATTTAAGTTCTAGGTCACCCACCAGTAAAATGCGGGAATACATTTTAGTTCTAGGTCGCCCACCAATAAAATGCGGGAATACTTTTAAGTTCTAGGTCGCCCACCAGTATAATGCGGGAATACATTTAAGTTCTAGGTCGCCCACCAGTATAATGCGGGAATACTTTAAGTTCTAGGTCGCCCACCAGTATAATGCGGGAATACATTTAAGTTCTAGGTCGCCCACCAGTAAAATGCGGGAATACATTTAAGTTTTAGGTCGCCCACCAGTAAAATGCGGGAATACATTTAAGTTCTAGGTCGCCCACCAGTAAAATGCGGGAATACTTTTAAGTTCTAGGGTCGCCCACCAGTATAATGCGGGAATACATTTAAGTTCTAGGTCGCCCACCAGTATAATGGGGGAATACATTTAAGTTCTAGGTCGCTCACCAGTATAATGCGAGAATACATTTTAAGTTCTAGGTCGCCCACCAGTATAATGCGGGAATACTTTTAAGTTCTAGGTCGCCCACCAGTAAAATGCGGGAATACTTTTAAGTTCTAGGTCGCTCACCAGTATAATGCGAGAATACATTTTAAGTTCTAGGTCGCCCACCAGTATAATGCGGGAATACTTTTAAGTTATAGGTCGTCCACCAGTAAAATGCGGGAATACTTTTAAAT